>NC_091981.1:6981373-7293040 GCF_044704955.1 Pristiophorus japonicus
AGGGGGCCATAAATATCTGACAGTCACTAATAAATCCAATGGGGAATTCAGGAGAAACTTCTTTACCCAGAGAGCGGTGAGAATGTGGAACTCGCTGCCACAGGGAGTGGTTTATGCAAATAGTATCGATGCATTTAAGGGGAAGCTGGATAAACAGTCGAGGGAGAAGGGAATAGAGGGTTATGGTGATGGGGTGAGATGAAGAGGGGTGGGAGGGGGCTTGAGTGGAGCATAAACCCCGGCACGGAGCAGCAGGGCCTGTTTCTGTGCCGTATACTCGATATAATTCAACATAATGGGTTGTTTACATTTTAACAGCAAAACACAGCAAGGGCAGGTTAAAAAAATCAATCGGTTTCAATCAGATTTAGCTTCATTTCAAGTCCAGCCCTACAAGGTGCACACACCAATAGATGGCAACGATTACATAGAACATACAGCACGGAAACAGGCCGCTCAGACCAGCGGGTCCGTGCTGGGGTTTATGTTCCACACGAGCCTCCTCTCACCCCTCTTCATCTCCCCCCCCATCAGCATAAACCCTCTATTCCTTGCTCCCTCTTGCGTTTATCGAACTTACCATTGAATGCAACAGCACCCCCTTAAATGCATCGACACTTTCAACGACAGAAGGGGCAGGGCAAAAATATCTTATAGGCTCCTTGAGTTAACTCCAGGAATTAATTCTCCAAAGTCCATCATTTCATAGATCTAAATGCATCTAATTATTATAGGGGCGATGGGGTCAGCAGATGGTCACTGGTACCTATCAAACTCAAAATGTCGCAAATATTTTTGAATGTGTACGTGACATTGGTAGCACAAAGTCCCTTTCCTCTGGCATAGTCACGATGGGCCGACTGGCCTCCTGTTGTATTTACCATTCTGTCATTCCCAGCTCCTGTCCACTCCCAGTTGCGTGGCTAATTTCAGTTGAAGAAAGAAAGATTTGCATTTATATAGCGCCTTTCACGGCCTCAGGATGACCCAAAGCGCTTTACAGCCAATTAAGTACTTTTTTCGAAGTGTAGTCACGGTTATAATGTGAGAAATGCGGCAGCCAATTTGTGTACAGCAGGCTCCCACAAACATCAATGTGATAATGACCGATATTTTTTTTGGGTTGAGGGATAAATATTGGCCCCAGGACACCGGGGACAACACCCCTGCTCTTCTGCGAAATAGTGCCCTGGGATCTTTTACGTCCAACTGAGAGAGCAGATGGGGCCTTGATTTAACGTCTCATCTGAAAGACGGCACCTCCGACAGTGCGGCGCTCCCTCAGTACTGCCCCTCTGACAGTGCGGCGCTCCCTCAGTACTGTCCCTCCGACAGTGCAGCACTCCCTCAGTACTGCCCCTCTGACAGTGCGGCGCTCCCTCAGCACTGCCCCTCTGACAGTGCGGCACTCCCTCAGTACTGCCTCTCCGACAGTGCAGCGCTCCCTCAGTACTGCCCCTCCGATAGTGCAGCGCTCCCTCAGCACTGCCCCTCCGACAGTGCAGCACTCCCTCAGTACTGCCCCTCTGACAGTGCGGCGCTCCCTCAGTACTGCCCCTCTGACAGTGCGGTGCTCCCTCAGTACTGCCCCTCTGACAGTGCAGCGCTCCCTCAGTACTGCCCCTCTGACAGTGCGGTGCTCCCTCAGTACTGCACTGGGAGTTTCAGCGGAGATTTTTTTGCTCAAGTTTCTGGAGTGGAGCTTGAAGCCAGAACCTTTGGATCAGAAATGAGTGTGCTACCCACTGAGCCACAGCTGACACATGCTCGACAGCAGGAAGGCTAAGAATGTGAATCATAGCCGTTGATTGCAGACATTCAGTGGGGTCGGGGTGGGGGCTAGATGGGGGAATGAAGGTCACTGAAACTGGAAATAAGCCAGCAGGAGAAGAGGAACACCGTGTAAAGAGAAACAACAACAACTTGTATTTATATACCGCCTTAAACGTAATAAAACGTTTAGACGAAGGTATTGAATGTAATATCTCCAGGTTTGTAGATGACACTAAGCTGGGTGGCGGTGTGAGCTGTGAGGAGGACGCTAAGAGGCTGCAGGGTGACTTGGACAGGTTAGGTGAGTGGGCAAATCCATGGCAGATGCAATATAATGTAGATATAATGTCCACTTTGGGGGCAAAAACACGAGGGCAGAACATTATCTGATTAGTGACAGATTAGGAAAAGGGGAGGTGCAATGAGACCTGGGTGTCCTGGTACATCAGTCATTGAAGGTAGGCATGCTGGTACAGCAGGTGGTAAAGAAAGCAAATGGCATGCTGGCCTTCAGAGCGAGAGAGGTTACTGCAGTTGTACAGAGCCTTGGTGAGACCACACCTTGAGCATTGTGTGCAGTTTTGGTCTCCTAATCTGAGGAAGGACGTGCTTGCTATTGAGGGAGTGCAGCGAAGGTTCACCAGACTGATTCCAGGGATGGCAGGACTGACATATGAAGAAAGACTGGATCGATTAGGCTTATACTCACTGGAATTTAGGAGAATAAGAGGGGATCTCATAGAAACATATAAAATTCTGACGGGATTGGACAGGTTAGATGCAGGAAGAATGTTCCCGATGTTGGGGAAGTCCAGAACCAGGAGTCACAGTCTAAGGATAAGGGGTAAGCCGAGATGAGAAGAAACTTCTTCACCCAGAGAATTGTGAACCTGTTGAATTCTCTGCCACAGAAAGTTGTTGAATCAGTTCGTTGGACAGATTCAAAAGGGAGTTAGATGTGACCCTTACGGCTAAAGGGATCAGGGGGTATGGAGAGAAGGCAGGGGTGAGGTACTGAGGTGAATGATCAGCCATGATCATATTAGATGGTGGTGCAGGCTCAAAGGGCCGAATGGCCTGCTCCTGCACCTATTTTCTATGTTTCTATGTTTCTAAAACATCCCAAGGCGCTTCACAGGGACATAATCAAACAAAATTTGACACCGAGCCACATAAGGAGATATTAGGGCAGGTGACCAAAAGCTTGGTCAAAGAGGTCGGTTTTAAGGAAAGCCTTGAAGGAGGAACGAGAGATAGAGAGGGCGGAGAGGTTTAGGGAGGGAGTTCCAGAGCTTGGGGCCCAGGCAACGGAAGGCACGGCCACCGATGGTGGAGCGATTCTAATCAGAGATGCTCAAGAGGGCAGAATTAGAGGAGCGCAGACTTCTTGGGGGGTTGTGGGGCTGGAGGAGATTACAGAGATAGGGAGGGGGCGAGGGCCATGGAGGGATTTGAAAACATGGGTGAGAATTTTGAAATCGAGGCTTTGCTTAACCGGAAGCCAATGTAGGTCAGCGAACACAGTGGGTGATGGATGAGCGGGACTGGGTGCGAGTTAGGACACGGGCAGCCGAGTTTGGATGACCTCAACTTTACGTAGGTTGGAATGTGGGAGGCCGGCCAGGAGTGCATTGGAGTAGTCAAGTCTAGAGATAACAAAGGCATGGATGAAAGTTTTAGCAGCAGAAGAGCTGAAGCAGGGGCGGAGGCGGGCGATGTTACATAGGTAGAAATAGGCGTTTTTAGTTATGCTGCGGATATGTGACCGGAAGCTCATTTCAGGGTCAGATATGAGAAATATCACAGATGAGAACCAAAGAATAGAACATAATACACAACTGATGTACAATGTCACCTCCGTGGAGTATTCCTCCCTGCCCCCTCCCCGATATAACCAGGAGTGAAACCAGGGATCAGTGCTGGGATCCCAACTATTTACAATATTACTATATTAAAGACTTGGAAGAAGGGACTGAGTGTAACGTAGCCAAGTTTGCTGACGATACAAAGATGGGAGGAAAAGCAATGTGTGAGGAGGACACAAAAAATCTGCAAAAGGACATAGACAGGTTAAGTGAGTGGGCAAAGATTTGGCAATGGAGTATAATGTTGGAAAGTGTGAGGTCATGCACTTCGGCAGAAATAAATCAAAAAGCAAGTTATTATTTAAATGGAGAAAGATTGCAAAGTGCTGCAGTACAGCAGGACCTGGGGGTACTTGTGCATGAAACACAAAAGGATAGTATGCAGGTACAGCAAGTGATCAGGAAGGCCAATGTTATCTTGACCTTTATTGCAAAGAGGATGGAGTATAAAAGCAGGGAAGTCTTGCTACAGCTATACAAGGTTTTGGTGAGGCCACACCTGGAATACTGTGTGCAGTTTTGGTTTCCATATTTATGAAAGGATATACTTGCTTTCGAGGCAGTTCAGAGAAGGTTCACTCGGTTGATTCCGGGGATGAAGGGGTTGACTTATGAGGAAAGGTTTAGTAGGTTGTGCCTCTACTCATTGGAATTCAGAAGAATGAGAGGTGATCTTATCAAAACGTATAAGATTATGAGGGAGCTTGACAAGGTGGATGCAGAGATTATGTTTCCACTGATGGGGGAGACAAGAACTAGATAGAACTAGAGGGCATAATCTTAGAATAAGGGGCCGCCCATTTAAAACAGAGATGAGAAATTTCTTCTTTCAGTGGGTTGTAAATCTGTGGAATTCGCTGCCTCAGAGAGCTGTGGAAGCTGGGACATTGAATAAATTTAAGACAGAAATAGACAGTTTCTTAAACGATAAGGGGATAAGGGGTTATGGGGAGCGGGCGGGGAAGTGGAGCTGAGTCCATGATCAGGTCAGCCAAGATCTTATTGAATGGCGGAGCAGGTTCGAGGGGGCAAATGGCCTACTCCTGTTCCTATTTCTTATGTTCTTATAAGAAATTGTATGAAAACACTTTACATACTTTGCCTTGATCTTTTTGCATTCAGGGTCTCCAGCATTTTAAGTAAGATGAATAAAGATAGCAGCTGTCCACTGTCGTGTTAATCATTATTTTAGATCCTTTCTCTAATGCAATGATCTTGCTTGCCAGAAGTAGATAAATCCCGTGGGCTTTTTTAAACACTTAATGGTTTTTTTTTTAAAAGAGAATCGGATCCTACATTTTAAGAATGTAAACATTTATGTTGAAAATAAACTGAAAGATAAAATGCATCTCAGTCACTGGCTGGCTGGTGATTTTTGCTTGGAAGTAAACATTAACTAGAGGTGATCCCAAACTTGGCTGCCCCATGTCCTAACTCGTACCAAGTCCCGCTCACCCATCACCCCCTTTGCTCGCTGCCCTGTGTCCTAACTCGTACCAAGTCCCGCTCACCCATCACCCCCTTTGCTCGCTGCCCTGTGTCCTAACTCGCACCAAGTCCCGCTCACCCATCACCCCCTTTGCTCGCTGACCCGTGCCCTAACTCACACCAAGTCCCGCTCACCCATCACCCCCTTTGCTCGCTGACCCGTGCCCTAACTCGCACCGAGTCCCGCTCACCCATCACCCCCTGTGCTCGTTGACCTACATTGGCTCCCGGTTAAGCAACGCCTCGATTTCAAAATTCTCATCCTTGTTTTCAAATTCTCTATGACCTCGCCCCTCCCTATCTCTGTAATCTCCTCCAGCCCCATAACCTCCCGAGATGTCTGCGCTCCTCTAATTCTGCCCTCTTGAGCATCCTGATTATAATCGGTCCACCATCGGTGGCCGTGCCTTCTGTTGCCTGGGCCCCAAGCTCTGGAATTCCCTCCCTAAACCTCTCCGCCCTCTCTACATCTCTTTCCTCCTTCAAGACACTCCTTAAAACCTACCTCTCACCTGCCCTAATTTCTACTTATGTGGCTCGGTGTCAAATTTTTATCTCATGATACTCCTGTGAAGCGCCTTGGGACATGTCACTGTGTTAAAGGCGCCATATAAATACAAGTTGTTGTTGTTGGGAAGTTGATGCGAGCAGACAGGATGGATGTTGCAACTTTGCAATGGTGACATTTTGTTCAGGCGACAGTGACATACATTGTTACTGAAGGTGATGTATATCTTATCATTTGCAAATCCACATCGGTGCATTTATTAACAGCTCCCTGATTCCCTGAATGAAATGCAAATCTCAGATTGCAACGGTTAGCAACAATCTTGTTATGATTGAAATTGGAAGAAACACATTCGCATGAGTTACGGAATTAGAATCACAGAACGGTTACAGCACAGAAGGATGCCATTCGGCCCATCGAGCCCGTGCCGGCTCTCTGCAAGAGCACCTCAGCTAGTTCCACTCCCCTGCCCTTTCCCCATAGCCCTGACATTTTTTTTCTTTCAGGTACTTATCCAACTCCCTTTTGAAAGCCGCGATTGAGTCTGCCTCCACCACCCTCTCAGGCAGCGCATTCCAGATCCTAACCACTCGCTGCGTAAAATGTTTTTTCCTCATGTTGCCTTTGGTTCTTCTGCCAATCGCCTTAAATCTGTGTCCTCTGGTTCTCGACCCTTCCACCAATGGGAACAGTTTCTCTCTAGCTACTCTGTCCAGACCCCTCATGATTTTGAACGCCTCGATCAAATCTCCTCTCAATCTTCTCTGCTCCAAGGAGAACAACCCCAGCTTCTCCAGTCTATCCACATCACTGAAGTCCCTCATCCCCGGAACCATTCTCGTAAATCTTTTCTGCACCCTCTCTAAGGCCTTCACATCCTTCCTAAAGTGCGGTGTCCAGAATTGGACACAATTGGACCAGCCACATAAATACCGTGGCAACAAGAGCAGGTCAGAGGCTGGGTATTCTGCGGCGAGTGTCTCACCTCCTGACTCCCCAAAGCCTTTCCACCATCTACAAGGCACAAGTCAGGAGTGTGATGGAACACTCTCCACTTGCCTGGATGAGTTGCAGCTCCAACAACACTCGAGGAGCTTGACACCATCCAGGACAAAGCAGCCCGCTTGATCGGCTCCCCATCCACCACCTTCAACACTCACTCCCTCCACCACCGGCGCACCGTGGCTGCAGTGTGCACCATCTACAAGATGCACTGCAGCAACTCGCCAAGGCTTCTTCGGCAGCCTTGACAAACCCGCGACCTCTACCGCCAAGAGGGACAAGGGCAGCAAGCGCATGGGAACACCACCACCTCCACGTTCCCCTCCAAGTCACACACCATCCTGACTTGGAAATATATCATCGTTGGGTCAGAATCCTGGAACTCTCTCCCTAACAGCTCTGTGGGAGCACCTTCACCACACGGACTGCAGCGGTTCAAGAAGGCGGCTCACCACCACCTTCTCAAGGGCAATTAGGGATGGGCAATAAATGCCGGCCTTGTCAGCGACGCCCACATCCCGTGAATGAATTTTTTTAAACTTCAGTTGAGGCCGGACTAGTGACAGAAAGAAGAAAGACTTGGATTTATAGAGCACCTTTCACTTCCACCGGACGTCTCGAAGCCAATGAAGTACGTTTTGAAGTGTAGTCACTGTTGTAACGTTGGAAACGCGGCAGCCAATTTGCGCACAGCAAGCTCCCACAAACAGTAATGTGATAATGACCAGATAATCTGTTTTAGTGGATGTTGATTGAGGGATAACTATTGGCCAGAATACCAGGGATAATTCCCCTGCTCTTCTATAGAAATAGTGCCCTTGGAATTTTTACCTCCACCTGAGAGAGCAGACGGGACCTTGGTTTAACGTCTCATCCGAAAGACAGCACCTCTGACAGCCAGGTGCTCCCTCAGTACAGCCCCTCCGACTGTGCGGCACTTCCTCAGTAATGTCTCTCCGACAGTGCGGCACTCTCTCAGTACAGCCCCTCCGACTGTGCGGCACTCCCTCAGTACTGCCCCTCCGACACTGCTGCATTCCCTCAGTACTGCCCCTCCGACTGTGCGGCACTTCTTCAGTAATGTCTCTCCGACTGTGCGGCACTCCCTCAGTACTGCCCCTCCGACACTGCTGCATTCCCTCAGTACTGCCCCTCCGACAGTGCGGCACTCCCTCAGCATTGCCCCTCCGAAAGTGCAGCGCTTCCTCAGTACTGCCTCTCCGACAGTGCAGCGCTCCCTCAGTACTGCCCCTCCGATAGTGCAGCACTTCCTCAGTACTGCCTCTCCAACAGTGCAGCGCTCCCTCAGTACTGCCCCTCCGACAGTGCAGCACTTCCTCAGTACTGCCTCTCCGACAGTGCAGCGCTTCCTCGGTACTGCCCCTCCGACAGTGCGGCGCTCCCTCAACACTGCCCCTGTGACAGTGCAGCGGTCCCGCGGCACTGCCCCTCCGGCAGTGTGGCACTCCCTCGACACTGCACTGGCAGTGTCAGCCTAGGATTGGTTGATGCTCAAGTCTCTGGAGTGGGACTTGAACCCGCAACCTTGAGGAATGAGAGGCCAGAGAGAGCCAGTGTGCTGACACTGAACCAGGGGACCTGTCAATCAAAGTGTGAACAATGCCCGGGCTCGTGCCAGCTGGCAGCGGGGGGGCGGGGCCAGGCTGGCTGGCTGGTGGCGCGCGCGTTGCACGCTGCGGACTGTAGTCCCCTCCGCCGGAGAATGCAGCAGCGGGGCGGCATGGGGGACTACAACTCCCAGCGTGCCACGCGCCCGGCGGCTGCCTATATGTAGCTGGGCTCTGGACAAGCAGCAGGCAGAGTTGTCGGGCTGGCAATGGAATAGGGGTAAGCGACAGGGGGGCTGGGCTGGGCTGGGCTGGGGTGGGGGTTGCATTTGGATGCTGCAAGCAAGAATAGCCACGGCGACCTAATTTGCAGAGAGAGGAAGGAGGCGAGGAAGAAAATAGGATCTGAAGAAGAATTAAGCAAGTATATAAAAAGGGAGAGAGAGACTGCGGAGGGGCAAGCCATTCATTTATTGCAGCACTGCTGTCGGACAGAGAATCAGAGACAATTTGTAGCATTGCTGCTTGCAAGCACTCCCAAAATACAGAGGCTGCTTGCTAGTGTCACAGGCTCAGAGATTGTTGAAGGTATTTCTGGGCTTTTGTTTCTGTTTGCAATATTTGACCCTGTTTTGTGTGTGTGTGTGTGTGTGTGTGTTTGCATGCATGATTGTGTCCAGATGCAAGTAACTGCAAGGAAGGGGAGCTGTCCCCAATTGTGGCTCTGTCACTACTTGCCAACGAA
Source organism: Pristiophorus japonicus (assembly GCF_044704955.1). Taxonomy (NCBI): domain Eukaryota; kingdom Metazoa; phylum Chordata; class Chondrichthyes; family Pristiophoridae; genus Pristiophorus; species Pristiophorus japonicus. The sequence continues at coordinate 6,990,323 of NC_091981.1, forward strand.
TGCAGTGAGTCGCTCCAATATTCACCGGCCGGGAGCAATGCTCGGGGGGTTGGCAAGGGTGAATGTTGCATTAAATTGCGTTCTTTGCAAAGAGGGTGAGGTCGCCCCCAATTATTTCTAGCAATATTAACAACAGTCATATCTTTGAATCTTAATGCAAGACGGTAGGCTGGAGTTTGGGGTAGGTGGTGGTGGTGCGGGGTCTCTGGCCAGTTGAATCGGGAATGCCATCCTCTCCAGCTGGGAAGATGCGAAAAGGTCACCCAGCGTCAAATGCTGGGAGGATAGCCCAGGCGCGATGGGCTGAATGGCCTCCCTGTGCGCTGTCGGATACTGCGAGTAGTGTCAGATTGCCTGGAGGGCAGGAGGAGGAAGAGGGGTAAATAATGCAACCATTCACCAAATATAAAAAACTGGGACAGTACATGCGTGGTGCGTTTGTGAGAGACGGTGTAATGAATGCACCTTATCGCGTTGTGCAGTTTGAGTGAAGCCACAAATAGTTGCAAATTGGCTGAAATAACATTTCGTCCAGGCTAGCGTGGAAGGTCATGGAGTAGTTGGGAGGAATCAAAGCGGGTTTGCAATGTTTCTCAGCACGATAGCAGCACAGCCTTCACATGCCTAATCTTGTTGCCCTTGTGTTTTTTTCAAAAAAATTCTATAAATATTTGGTTAAGTTTTTTTTTAAAGCAACTCACTCGACCGCACAGAGATGAACCAAAAACTGTTTATTGTTTGTGCGTGACTGCAAAGATGAAGGTGTGTGTGTGTGCTTAATGCAAGAGTCCCCCGGAGCAGCCAGGCAGACTACCCTCATATTTGCCCCTTGACCCTTTACTCAGAGGTTTACTTGTGGAAATATTCCCTTATTGTTTTTCTCTATGTTATAATTGGAGAGCCTCTTTGTATTTGCACCTCGCCTCTGACAGCAGAGTTTGGAAGGAGTGTTTGTACAGAGTATGACCACAGGCACAAAGGCGTAGGGTTTGTTGGTACAGTATTGTATTTGTTTTCATTAATTTCCATTTCTTTTTTGAAAGAAGGAATTTTCCTACAGATACCGAACTGCCTTCCCCCCGGGGTAAAATTAAATTGTCACGTTCAGACCAGTGTAAATATTTCTGTGATATATATCTATATATATTAAAAGCAGAAGGTTTTTGTACAATGGACAAAGGCGGTACATTGTGGAGGTACAGTTCAGTATGTAGCTCCCACAGTGTAACAGTGAGGGCAAAAGGCATCCCCTCACTACAAATAAAGTAGTTCATGTTAAACATATGCATTTTTGTCCCTTTTTGTTAAAGAAATGGATTCCTTCTTTCGGTTGCAAAACATAACCAGTGGTAAATCACATTTTCAGGTTTAAAAAGAAAGACTTGCATTTCTATAGCGCCTTTCATGACCACCGGACGTCCCAAAGCGCTTTACAGCCAATGACGTACTTTTTGGAGTGTAGTCACTGTTGTAATGTGGGAAATGCAGCAGCCAATTTGCGCACAGCAAGCTCCCACAAACAGCAATGTGATAAGGACCAGATAATCTATTTTTGTTATGTTGATTGAGGGAAAAATATTGGCCCCAGGACACTGGGGATAGCTCCCCTGCTCTTCTTCGAAATAATGGCCGTGGGAATTTTACGTTCACTTGCGAGAGCAGACAGGACCTCGGTTTAAAGTCTCATCCGAGAGACGGCCCCTCCGACAATACGGTGCTCCCTCAGTACTGCCCCTCTGACAGTGCGGCGGCTCCATCAGTACTGCCGCTCCGACAGTGCGGTGTCCCTCAATACTGCCCCTCCGACAGTGCGGCACTCCTTCAGTACTGCCCCTCTGACAGTGCAGTGCTCCCACAGTACTGCCCCTCCGACAGTGCGGCGTTCCCTCAGTACTGCCCCTCCGACAGTGCGGCACTCCCTCAGTACTGCCCCTCCGACAGTGCGGCGCTCCCTCAGTACTGCCCCTCTGATAGTGCGGCGCTCCCTCAGTACTGCCCCTCTGACAGTGCGGCGCTCCCTCAGTACTGCCCCTCTGACAGTGCAGCACTCCCTCAGCACTGCACTGGGAATGTCAGCCTAGATTTTATGTGCTCAAGTTCCTGGAGTGGGACTTGAACCCACAACCTTCTGACTCAGAGGTGAGGATGCTGCCCACTGAGCTATGACTGACCTCAAAGATAATTTGCTGTAAGGGGAATGTGTGATTTTATAACCGCTGCTTACTCTGTCTCAAACATTTCATCAGCAGGTTTCTGATGTCCCCTCCCTTCCAAACACATCCTGGGTATCGCCTTTTCAGTATAAGAAACTTGGAAGACACAAAACAATCTCTCAGGGAGGGGGAGGTGGTGGGGGGGAGATTGAGATACCAGCAACCTGGAACGTCCTGAGTAACATATCTGAAATCTTTAAACTTTCAGCAACATGGGAATATTTTGACAGCAATTTTCTTGTCAACACACAACCAGATTAGGATCTATCGAAATATGTTTTTTTGGCTCCAGCGGTCAAATGGAAAATGGGTGATTTGGTCAAGTAGGAACAATGGCTTTGGATAGGTCAGCTGCTCCTCACAGCAGAATTAAAAGACTTGCATTTATATAGCGCCTTTCATGACCAATAGACATCTCAAAACGCTTTACATCCAATGAAGTACTTTTGGAGTGTAGTCACTGTTGTAATGTGGGAGACGCGGAAGCCAACCTGCGCACAGCAAGCTCCCACTAGCAGCACTGTGATAATGACCAGATAATCTTTTTTTTAATGTTAATGGAGGGATAAATATTGACCCCAGGAATAACTCCCAGGCTCTTCTTCGAAATAGTGCCATGGGATCTTTACTTGCACCTGAGGATTAATGTCTCATCTGAAAGACGGCACCTCCAACAGTGCAACACTTCCTCAATTTTCCCCTCCAACAGTGCAGCACTCCCTCAGTACTGTCCCTCCGACTACTGTTAACTACTGTTAATCCTCCCAATCTTCCAGAATTTCTGTCACTATGAGAATATAGACATAGGTTCTGTGCTTTCAATCTTGATTCTCAAATATGCCCAGTAAATATATTGAAATTATGTAATTAATGTCAGCCTAACCAGGACTTGAACCCACAACTTGCTCGCTCAGAGGGGAGTGTGCTGCCCACTGCGCCACAGCTGACACTGTTGGGAGGGTTCCTCTTCGAACATGCGACCTGCTGGTTAAACAAATAGTGATGGGAGCGTGTTGATGGATTGCATGAATTAATCGGCTCAGTGGGCAGCACCCTCGCCTCTGAGTCAGAAAGTTCTGGGTTCAAATCCCACTCCAGAGACTTAAGCACAAAAATCTAGGGCTTACACTCCCAGTACAGTGCTGAGGGAGTGCAACACTGTCAGAGGGGCAGTACTGAGGGAGTGCTGCACTGTCGGAGAGACAGTACTGAGGGAGCGCTGCACTGTTGGAGGGGCAGTGCTGAGGAAGCGCTGCACTGTCGGAGGGGCAGTACTGATGGAGCGCTGCACTGTCGGAGGGGCAGTACTGAGGGAATGCTGCACTGTCGGAGGTGCTGTCTTTAGGATGAAATGTAAAACCGAAGCCCCATTTTGAAGAAGAGCGGGGGAGTCATCTCCGGTGTCCTGGCCAATATTTATCCCTCAATCAACATAACAAAAAAAACAGATTATCTGGTCATTATCACATTGCTGCTTGTGGGAGCTTCCTGTGCGCAAATTGACTGCTGCGTTTCCCTACATGACAGTACGTTTCAGAAAGCACTTCGACGCTCTGAGGATGCAAAAGGCAGTGTCAGTGTCTTCATATCCCTGGCACGTCAATAAAACTTGTGACTCTAATCTCGGTTGTAAAACTGCAAACAAGCTATAGGTTGGAGATAAATAGTAAATGGGTTTGGCTCCCAACAGTGGGCGGCTCCAACTGTGATTCTGTTTGCCTGGCACAGATTGAGTGACCAGAAACCTGAGTTGTCCTGAGTAACATATCTGAAATCTTTAAATATTCCTTCAGCAACAAGAGACTATTTTGACAGCAATTTTTTGATGGGAATGTACTTAATCTCCACATTGCCTTTCAAGAAAATGTTTGAAACGCCTCGATTTTTAAAACTCTCGTCCTTGTTTTCAAATCCCTCCATGGCCTCGCCCCTCCCTATCTCTGTAATCTCCTTCACTTTATCAGGGAAACTTTGAGGGTGTCCTTGAAACGTTTCCTCTGCCCACCTGGGGCTCGCTTGCCGTGTAGGAGTTCCGAGTAGAGCACTTGTTTTGGGAGTCTCGTGTCGGGCATGCGGACAATGTGGCCCGCCCAGCGGAGCTGGTCGAGTGAGGTTAGTGCTTCGATGCTGGGGATGTTGGCCTGATCGAGAACACCTGGGAATCCCTGGCTCAGAACCACCCTCGGTGGAGGAAGAGCATCCGGGAGGGCGCTGAGCACCTCGAGTCTCGTCGCCGAGAGCATGCAGAAACCAAGTGCAGGCAGCGGAAGGAGCGTGCGGCAAACCAGACTCCCCACCCACCCTTTCCTCCAACCACTGTCTGTCCCACCTGTGACAGAGACTGTAATTCCCGTATTGGGCTGTTCGGCCACCTGAGAACTCATTTTTAGAGTGGAAGCAAGTCTTCCTCGATTCCGAGGGACTGCCTATGATGATGATGAATCTCCTTCAGCTCCACAACCCCCCCGAGATGTCTGCGCTCCTCTAATTCTGCCCTCTTGAGCATCCCTGATTATAATCGCTCCACCATCGGTGGCCGTGCCTTCTGTTGCCTGGGCCCAAAGCTCTGGAACTCCCTCCCTAAACCTCTCCGCCTCTCTACCTCTCTTTCCTCCTTCAAGACGCTCCTTAAAACCTACCTCTTTGACCAAGCTCTGCCCTAATAGCTCCTTATGTGGCTCGGCGTCAAATTTTATTTGATAATATGCTGAGAAGCACCTTGGGACATTTTACTATGTTAAAGGCGCTATATAAATACAAGTTGTCGTGTTTGAAACTATTGAAATACTTTACCTCTGGAGCAGGAAACCTGGAAGTCCACTTTGCGCTGACAGCTGACCTTTTACTCACAGAGAGAGGAGACGGAAATATTGCCAATACTTTATTCCTGTCGGAGCAGGCGGGAGCGGGCAGTCTTGCTTGCCAGCCCTCCGGGAGCCGGCTGGTTCGAGAGAGATACGCGGAAAGTTGGGGGCGGGCTGACTCTCCGCTTGTTTTTAGTTCTGGCCCGTTGGCAAGCCAGGCCAGGCGTAAACGTTTCTTTAAAAATCACAGAACTCTGCGGCATAGGAGGAGGCCATTCGGCCCGTCGTGTCCGCGCTGGTGCCGCCCCGACTTGGCACGTCTGAGAAAGGCAACGGGCAGGGTGGGAAGCAGCGGGTGCAGGCTGGCATCCTGCCACCTTGAGGCACAGCATCGAACAGCTGCGCTGTGCCAGCCTGCTCGCTCGGCTTGGCTAATGTAGTCGTTAATCTGCATTCAAAGGCACGGAGGTATTTTCCATGTTTAATGGCCTGGTTGCCAGTGATCCGTTTGCTTAAACTCTCTGATGCACATGACACACGTTCTGTGAAAGGATGAGCTGAGTTTCTGGCGCAGTACCTCGCGTAACTGAACACCGATAAGTACACGATTGTTCCCGCGTCTCGGGCCAACTACTTCCTTTAGGGAAAAATATCGGAACTAGTTTAGCGTACAATGTGGTGCAAGTGTTTGTCATCCCCTGAGATGTCTGCGCTCCTCTAATTCTGCCCTCTGGTACATCCCTGATTATAATCGCTCTACCATTGGTGGCCGTGTCTTCAGCTGCCTGGGCCCCAAGCTCTGGAACACCCTCCCTAAACCTCTCCGCCTCTCTTTCCTCTTTTAAGACGCTCCGTAAAACCCACCTCTTTGACCAAGCATTTGGTCACCTGCCCCAATCGCTCGGCCCGGTGTCAAATTTGTTGTCTGATAAACGCTCCTTGGGACATTTCATTGTGTAGAAGGTGCTATATGAATAAAAGTTGTTGTTATTGTTGAAGGCGCTATATAAATACAAGTTGTTGTTGTTGTTTATCTGATAATCGCCCCTGTGAAACGCCGTGGGATGTTTTACTCCGTTAAAGGTGCTATATAGATGCAAGTTGTTGTTGTGAGTGGGACAGCTCCTATCCACCAATAATACCAGCATGCAATCACTTTGTCAATGATCACATTGACTTCAAATATTACCTTTTTTTTAATGGCTTTTCTTTTTGCAGGTAATGAAAGAAATCAGCTGGGTGTCTGGTGGATGTGACAGCACGCTGCGTAACCCGCTCCCTCCTGAAGGAGTGCCTGAAGACTAGGAACACTTAAACCAGCGAATGAGAGTTTCTGAAGAAGGGAGTTGGGAAATATGAGCGTGCATTTCTCAGAAAACCCAGATCGCTCTTTAAACTAAAAAGGCATTTGTCGGTATAAAGGTTCCCATGGCCACTGGTAATTATTCCATCGTTCACCACCCTATCTAGACTCATCTTTTGTTTCCTAACTTGCGCCATTAGCATCTCAATTCGGCCCATCATCCCTTTTGTCTTTCAAATCTCTCCTGCCTTCCTCATCATCGTAGACGGTCCCTCGTATCGAGGATGACTTGCTTCCACGCCGAAAAGGGATGAGTTCACAGATGTTTCAATGAAGGACCTAATATTTCAGGTCTCAAACTACATCCTGAAGGGTGGAAGATGCCTGTGCGTGGATTTTTTTAACGTGGGGTGACCGTTGCACACCAGCCACCACACGGGCTTGACAGAGCGAGGTCTTGGTCCAGTGGCAAGGGTTAACCAGGACGACTGGAGACCAGCTCTGCTGCACGGACCTAGTGCGCGCACATATCGCACAGTGTGGGCTGGTCCGTACTGCCCCTGGGCCCTCGCCTCTCCTGGGCCCCGATCACAGACCTTTCCTTTTGTTCTTTCCTCCCCTCCCCCTTTCACTGCCTCTGCACTTCCGTAAGAATGTTACATTTTGAACTTTTGCCAGTTCTGATCAAGGGTCAGAGACCCGAAATGCTAACTCTGTTTGTTACATTTTGCTAGTTCTGACCAAGGGTCAGAGACCCAAAACATTAACTCTGTTACATTTTGCTAGTTCTGACCAAGGGTCAGAGACCCAAAACATTAACTCTGTTACATTTTGCTAGTTCTGACCAAGGGTCAGAGACCCAAAACATTAACTCTGTTACATTTTGCTAGTTCTGACCAAGGGTCAGAGACCCAAAACATTAACTCTGTTACATTTTGCCAGTTCTGACCAAGAGACCCAAAACGTTAACTCTGTTACATTTTGCCAGTTCTGACCAAGAGTCAGAGACCCAAAACGTTAACTCTGTTTCTCTCCCCACAGACGCTGTCTGAAGCCACTGAGTATCTCTGGGTTTTTTTTATTTTTAACGGCAAAGGAACATGGAGATGGTCTCGCAAGATTCCCAACTGGAGTGCCAGATTTGTTTCAATTACTACAGCCCACGCCGCCGGCCCAAGCAACTGGACTGCAAGCACACGTGCTGCTCCGTCTGCCTTCAGCAAATGCGGAGCGGTCAGAAGGAGCTGCTGTGCCCCTGGTGCCGGTGCGTGACCAGGCTCTCCCCCGGCCTGTCGGTCTCCCAGCTGCCCGACGACCCCGACATCCTCGCCGCGGTCAGCTTGCCGCACGCCTCCGACCACACCCCGGTCTTCATCCGCCTGCCGAGCAGTGGCTGCTATATGGTGCCGCTGACGGTGGCCAAGGAGGGCACCCTGCTGCCGGGAAACCAGCGCAAGACTCTCACTGCCGTGCTGATTCCCGGGGACCATCACCATCAGCATCAGCAGCGGCAGCAGCAGCAGCATCCAGCGCACCAGATGCAGAGCGGACCGCGGGAGGGCGAGGACGAGGAGGAAGGCAGGGACGGGGTCAAGACCTCCACCTGCTCGGGCGTTTGCACGGTGCTGCTTGTGGCCTGTGTCCTCCTCTTCCTGCTTGGCATCGTCCTGCACAACATGTCCTGCATCTCCAAGCGATTCACCGCCATCTCCTGTGGCTGAAGGAAGCGGCCATTCCCACAACCGATGGGCGTTTTCCAACATTTACCGATGCGAGAGACACCCCCTCAACCCTCCCTCCTTGGACTGTGGCTGAACTGGAAAACCCGGAGCGTTTCGTCTCTCAAAAAAGCCGAGGGTTTCAGAGCAATGCTGGGGAAGTTGCACAAAACTGCAAGAATGATTCATTTGGGGGAAGCGATCGATGCCCCAAGAGGTGTAATTTGTTCGATCAGTGAAAACAGTACTTTGTGCTGGATTTTGATGGGGGATTTTTCTTTGCACCTGAAGTCAGGCGATATGCAAAAAAACGAATGGAAAGCAATTTCTAAACTGTTATTAACTCCCTTGTGATGGGCGGTGCAATAAAACTATTCACAGTGTAGCTTGAATCCATCTGTTGTAGGTGTTAATAGGCTTCATCGAATACAACAACTTCAACTTATACTTATATGGCACCTTTAAGGTAGTGAAACGTACCAAGGCGCTTCCAATAAACTGGAAACCTCGACAACCCTGTCAGAACTGAGGCTTTATCTCCACGACCTGTCGCAGTCTCCTGCAGACCTAAAAAGCTCATATTTTTCTCAGCCGCGTCTGGAATGGGAGCAACAAATTTAGACAAGTATACAGGTGCAGCCACATTAAGAAACCGAAAAAAAAACCCAGCCATTTTATTTGAGGCTGAATTGCATCGATTGGAATATTTTGGATTTTTTTCACAAACTGTCGGAAATTGATCTCGATCTGGTTTGTTTCCCCCAATTTTGCTTTTAGATTTGTGTATACGAGCGTAGAAGTTTTCAAATAAAACCACAGTGACATATAATCATAAGGAGCGTAAAATAATTGAAACACTTTCGGGTGAGTTGTGAACTGCGCGCAGATGTTGACGATAATGAGGTTTGCAGTTGAAACATTTTTTTGACAGTGTGAAACCGACCTGTAATAGTAGATTGTTTTAATTCCCTGTTCGCGATCTGTTAATTCATCTATTTAGAAGGCATATTTGATATGTCCAATTTGACATCATTTTAGGTAGAGGTGGCTCTCAAATGAATAGTTAACTTGGTGGCAAAGTCATTTAGCATTTTAGACTATCAAGCACACGAGGTGACGAAAGCTGATTTTATGTATCAGGCTGCTTGGGGGATTTGTAGCATTCTGCCAGATTTATCGAAATCTTTTGAGTGCGTAAGATTTTTAATTCGAAAAACAAATGTTAATTCATTCACTGTTCAAGATGCAATTTGGTGTCCTGCTGTGCAGTCCTGGATGTTGCTGTAATGTAAGGTCACAGGTTTGTAGAGCTGTTGAGTTGGGATTGGCTTAGCCAGTCACATGATGTTCACAAGACTCAATAAAACCCCAGCCAGTTAGGTTCGGGGGAATCCACGATGAGCTGTGCAGTTGCGAGCCTGGTGGATGAACTGGTAATGTGTAGTGTGATTGTTAAACCTTTTGCTAATAAACCAACTAGTTCTTAATAGCAAATGTGTTGCTATGAATTCTTTAGCCACGAACCCACGAAGCAAATACATTACAGTCGGAAAAAGGGCTGAATGGCATCGTTGGACGTTTGCAAAGTGGCCATGGACTCTGGCATTGTAATAATGCCGATCCACTTAATGCGGGGAGTGAAGGCTGATCTGTTATGACTTAAGACGACATTGGCAGAAAAATGAAATGGCCAATTATGAATGGAGCTAAGCTGAGACTGTTGAGAACGTCTTGTCTGACTCTGTTCAGATTTACAGGGGCAAAGTACAGTTGCTTTCACTTAGGTTTTGTCACCTTCCCAGACAGGAAATTTAAAAATCTCACTGTCCAAAATTTTACACTGTTCCTCCGGTTCTGTAGATAGAGTTGAGTCGGCTTTTGGGGAAAAAGTGCTGAAATATTCCTGGAAACCCTTTATAACCAATTGCCAGGTTATATTTGTGGTGCCGTTGTTTGTTCCATTTATCTGGATATTTTCATGTACAGTTTTTAAGCGTGACCCTCAATGGGCAACTGGACATCAGGCTTCTCTCGGGCCTACAGCGGTTCAGTGAATACGAGTGGCAACATAACTTCTCTTTCCTCTCCTTGCAACACAAACAGAATTCGGTCAATAGACCGGAGACGGGCCTCGGTTAATAACCCCCGTAACCACTGCCACCTGTACGTGTTACACACAAGAATTAGGAGCGGGAGTCGGTCATTCGGCCTCTTGAACCTGCTCCGCCAGTCAATGAGATCACGGCTGATCTGATCTTGGCCTCAACTCCACTTTCCCCGCCCGCTCCCCATAACCCTTGACCCCTTGTTAAACGGTTTTAATGCTTTTTCACGGGGTTATTTGTTCTTACAGACATGTCTTTGTGGCCGGGCGAGCTGGGATATCGGGACTGCCAGTTTGTGCACAGTGCCTGTGGTAACCTGCCAAACAGCTGGGTTTGCAAGCGATGGCGATGCTGCTGTTTATAGTTGCTGACTGTCATGTAGTCTCTGTGCTAGCTCCAGCCGTAACATAAAAGAAATGCATGAAGCTGCAATAGGATTACTTCTTCTCACTGACCTATTTTTATGAAGCAGTGATCTAAACCTGCCTATTCTTTGTATCAGTGTTCATTTTAGTTTAATGATGATTGTAAAGGAACGCATTGATATAGTTTAAAATGGACCACTGTACTGTGATTCCGGTTGTATTGATAACATTGCTCAACAGTTTATAATAAACTTCAATAAACGTTACCCAAGTTGTTTATTAAAGCTACACATGCTTCATAGAAACATAGAAAATAGGAGCAGGAGTAGGCCATTCGGCCCTTCGAGCCTGCACCGCCATTCAATATGATCATGTCTGATCCTCTATCTCCACACCATATTCCCGCTTTTTCCCCATACCCCTTGATGCCTTTTGTGTCTAGAAATCTATCTATCTCCCTCTTAAATATATTCAGTGACTCGGCCTCCACAGCCTTCTGGGGTAGAGAATTCCACAGGTTCACCACCCTCTGAGTGAAAACATTTCTCCTCATCTCGGTCCTAAATTTCCGACCCGGTATCCTGAGACTGTGACCCCTTGTTCTAGACTTCCCAGCCCCGGGGAAACATCCTCCCCGCATCCAGTCTGTCCAACCCAGTCAGAATTTTATACGTTTCAATGAGATCCCCTCTCTTTCTTCTAAACTCGAGTGAATACAGGCCTAGTCGACCCAATCTCTCCTCATTCCTGAAGAAAGCGCCTTTCATGAACCCACTGGACGTCTCAAAGCGCGTTACAGCCAATGAAGTACTTTTGGAGTGCAGTCAGTGTTGTAATGTGGGCAATGGCAGCCAATTTGCGCACAGCAAGCTCCCACAAACAGCTCTCTGTCTTAGGCAGTCCCCCCGTGTCAAGGATGACTTGCTTCCACAATAACATGAGTTCTCAGGTGACTGATGAGACCAATGTGGGACCTACAGTCTCTGTCACAGGTGGGGCAGACGGTGGGTGGGGGGGGCTTGGGTTGTCGTGCGCTCCTTCCGCAGTTTGCGCTTGGCTTCCGCGTGCTCCCCACAAATAGGAATGTGATAATGACCAAATAATCTGTTTTAGTGATGTTGATTGAGGGATAAATATTGGCCCCGGGACACCGGGGAGAACTCCCCTGCTCTTCTTTGAAATAGTATCTGAGCAGACAGAGCCTCGATTTAATGTCTCATGCGAGAGACGACCCCTCCGATAGTGCAGCACTTCCTCAGTACTGCCCCTCCGACAGTGCAGCACTTCCCCTCCGACAGTGCAGCACTTCCTCAGTACTGCCTCTCCGACAGTGCAGCGCTCCCTAAGTACTGCCCCTCCGATAGTGCAGCACTTCCTCAGTACTGCCCCTCCGACAGTGCAGCACTTCCCCTCCGACAGTGCAGCACTTCCTCAGTACTGCCTCTCCGACAGTGCAGCGCTCCCTAAGTACTGCCCCTCCGATAGTGCAGCACTTCCTCAGTGCTGCCCCTCCAACAGTACAGCGCTCGCTCAGTACTGCCCCTCCGACAGTGCAGCACTTCCTCAGTACTGCCTCTCCGACAGTGCAGCACTTCCTCAGTACTGCCCCTCCGACAGTGCGGCACTTCCTCAGTACTGCCTCTCCGACAGTGCAGCACTCCCTCAGTACTGCCCCTCCGACAGTGCGGCACTCCCTCAGCACTGCCCCTCCGACAGTGCAGCACTTCCTCAGTACTGCCCCTCCGACAGTACAGCACTCCCTCAGTACTGCCCCTCCGACAGTACAGCGCTCGCTCAGCACTGCCCCTCCGATAGTGCAGCACTTCCTCAGTACTGTCCCTCCGACAGTGCAGCACTCCCTCAGTACTGCCCCTCCGACAGTGTGGCACTCCCTCAGTACTACACTGGGAGTGTCAGTCTGGATTTTTCTGCTCAAGTCCTTGGAGTGGGACTTGAACCCACAACCTTCTGACTCAAGAGGCGAGGGTGCTGCCCCCTGAGCCACGGCTGACACCGGGAGTATATAATGATTTTCTACTGCTGCAAATGTAAAAGAAAAAGTGGCAGTGGAAATTTTTGAGGGGGCTTTCATTATCAGGAAAAATCCTGTGGAATAATTTTCCTTCCGGGGTATTTTTCCAGAAAAAAAGAATTCCGAGGAACAAAATCTGCACCAGTAGACTTTCTTCCATGCTCATAAAGGATACCAATTCTGGGGTTCATCAACTACTCCCTCGCTGTGGAATGAAAGGGGGGATGGAGAGATGGTTACAGTTCAGAATCTCCTCCTGTGAGAACAACAACAACAAGTTGTATTTATATAGTGCCTTTAACGTAGTGAAACGTCTCAAGGTGCTTCACAGCACTGTTATAAGACAAAACAGATAAAATTGGCAATGAGCCAAAAAGAAGAAATTACGGCAGATGACCAAAAGCTTGGTCAAAGAGGTCGGTTTTAAGGAGTGTCTTAAAGGAGGAAAGAGAGGCAGAGAGGTTTAGGCATGGAGTTCCAGAGCTTGGGGCCCAGGCATTAGAAGGCACGGCCACCGATGGTGGAGCGATTATAATCGGGGATGCTCAAGAGGGCAGAATATGAGGAGCGCAGACATCTCGGGGTGGCGGGGGGGGGGGGGAGGGGGTGCTGGAGGAGATTACAGAGATAGGGAGGGGTGAGGCCATGAGGGATTTGTAAACAAGGATGAGAATTTTGAAATCGAGATGTGAGCGGGACTTGGTGCGAGTTAGGACACAGGCAGCCAAGTTTTGGATCACCTCAAGTTTACGTGGGAGGCCAGCCAGGAGTGCGATGGAGTAGTCAAGTCTAGATTTGAATCTATTTCACACATTTGAATCTTGTGTGTGATGAGCAATGGTGTGAGTGATTACTTGGTGGTTGGGCAATAGGTTCTTGTTGCGTTCCTAACACAGATGAGCTGCACACAGGGAGGTTAAAGTAACAGTGACCTCAGTCTTTATTAAGACACTCCAGAGTGAGGAACGGGCTTATATACAGTACTCCCAAGGGATGCTGGGATCCCTTGGGACTTCAGGGGATGCGCTCCCTGGTGGCGGAACATGGGAGTGCATGCTTTACAGATACACAACATCACTCCCCCCCCAAAGTCAAAATGAAAACTATTTACAAGGTGAGGCGGTCGGGAGCCTTTCTTTCCCTGGTCGACCGCCTCGGTACAAATGTCTGTTCTGGTGTGTTGGCTGTGCCCTCGCTGGGCTGGTGTGTTGTTGGCCCTGCAGGGCTGTTAGGTGAGCCAGGCCTTGCTGGGCTGTTGGTCGTGATGGGTTCGATTTCCTGGTCCGGGGTGGTGTTGTTGATTCTTTGGGTGTGTGTTGTGGGCTCGAAAAAGGTGGTGTCTGCTGTGGGTTGTTCAGGGCAGTCTATGAACCGCAGCCTCGTTTGGTCCAGGTGCTTTCTGCAAATTTGTCCATTGTCTAGTTTGACTACAAACACCCTATTCCCTTCTTTTAGCTATCACCGTGCCCGCAATCCACTTGGGACCATGTCCATAGTTTAGCACATACACAGGGTCATTCAGATCAATTTCCCGTGACACAGTGGCGCGACCATCGTTACCATTTTGTTGCTGCCGCCTGCTCTCTACCTGATCATGCAGGTTGGGGTGAACCAGCGAGAGTCTGGTTTTAAGTGTCCTTTTCATGAGTAGCTCAGCCGGGGGCACCCCTGTGAGCGAGTGGGGTCTCGTGCGGTAGCTGAGCAGTACTCGGGACAGGCGGGTTTGGAGTGAGCCTTCTGTGACTCGTTTAAGGCTCTGTTTGATGGCTTGTACTGCCCGCTCTGGCTGCCCATTGGAGGCTGGTTTAAACGGGGCCGAGGTGACATGTTTGATCCCATTGCGGGTCATGAATTCTTTAAATTCAGCACTGGTGAAACATGGCCCGTTGTCACTGACCAGTATGTCAGGCAGGCCGTGGGTGGCAAACATGGCCCTCAGGCTTTCAATGGTGGCGGTGGCGGTGCTTCCCGACATTATTTCACATTCAATCCATTTTGAAAAAGCATCCACCACCACCAGGAACATTTTACCGAGAAACGGGCCCGCATAGTCGACATGGATCCTCGACCATGGTCTGGAGGGCCAGGACCACAAGCTTAGTGGTGCCTCTCTGGGCACGTTGCTCAACTGAGCACACACACTGCATTGCCGTACACAGGACTCTAAGTCAGAGTCGATACCGGGCCACCATACGTGGGATCTGGCTATTGCTTTCATCATTACTGCACCCGGGTGTGTGCTGTGGAGATCTGAGATGAACGTCTCCCTGCCCTTTTTGGGTAGCACTATGCGGTTACCCCACAACAGGCAGTCTGCCTGAATGGACAGCTCGTCCTTTCGCCGCTGCAACGGCTTGATTAGCTCTTGCATTTCAACGGGGATGCTGGCCCAGCTCCCATGCAGTGCACAGTTTTTTACTAGGGACAGCAGAGGATCTTGGCTGGTAGAAGTCCTAATCTGGCGGGCCATGACAGGTGATTTATCATTTTCAAACGCTTCCATGACCATCAACAAGTCTGCGGGCTGCGCCACCATCAACAAGTTTGCAGGCTGCGCCATTTCCACCCCCGTGGTGGGCAATGGTAGCCGACTGAGAATATCCACACAGTTCTCGGTGCCTGGCCTGTGGTAGATGGTATAGTTATACCTTTGTATGCGGGCTGAGGCATTAGTATTGATCCCCTTGTTTTCAGCGAACAGGGATATGAGGGGCTTGTGATCGGTTTCAAGCTCAAATTTGAGGCCAAACAGGTACTGATGCATTTTCTTTACCCCGAACACACGCGCTAATGCCTCCTTCTCAATCATGCTGTAGGCTCTCTCGGCCTTAGACAAGCTCCTGGAGGCATGGGCGACAGGTTGCAACTTCCCCGTAACGTTAGCTTGTTGTAATACACACCCGACTCCGTACGACGATGCATCACATGCTAGCACAAGTCTTTTACACGGGTTATATAATACAAGCAGCTTGTTGGAGCATAAAATGTTTCTGGCTTTCTCAAAAGCAATTACTTGTTTTTTTCCCCATACCCAGTTCTCACCTTTACACAATAACACATGTAGGGGCTCTAAGAGGGTGCTTAACCCCGGTAGGAAGTTACCAAAATAGTTGAGGAGTCCCAGGAACGACCGCAGCTCCATGACGTTCTGTGGCCTGGGCGCGACCCTGATAGCCTCTGTCTTGGCGTCTGTGGGCCAAATGCCGTCCGCCGCGATCTTTCTCCCCCAAAACTCTACTTCTGTTGCCATAAAAACGCATTTCGACCTCTTCAGCCGCAGCCCTACGCGATCCAGTTGCTGGAGGACCTCCTCCAGGTTTTGTAGGTGCTCAACGGCATCCCGACCCGTGACCAATATGGCGTCCTGAAAAAGCACCGTGCGTGGTACCGACTTGAGTAGGCTCTCCATGTTTCTCTGGAAGATCGCTGCAGCCGACCGAATTCCAAATGGGCATCTGTTGTAGATGTACAGTCCCTTGTGCGTGTTGATGCAGGTGAGGCCCTTCGAAGACCCCTCCAGCTCCTGCGTCATGTAGGCCGAAGTCAGGTCGAGCTTGGTGAACATCTTGCCTCCTGCCAGCGTCGCAAATAGGTCATCTGCCTTAGGTAGCGGATATTGGCCCTGTAGCGCGAAACAATTAGTAGTTACTTTATAATCACCGCAAATCCTGACCATGCCATCACTTTTGAGCACGGGAACAATCGGGCTGGCCCACTTGCTGAATTCCACTGGGGAGATGATGCCCTCGCGTTGCAGCCTGTCCAGCTCGATTTCCACTCTCTCCCTCATCATATGAGGTACCGCTCGCACCTTGTGGTGAATGGGTCATGCCTCTGGGACCAAGCGGATTCGCACCTTCGCCCCGGAAAAGTTTCCAATGCCTGGCTCAAAAAGGGAAGGAAATTTGTTAAGAACCTGGGTACATGAGGTCTCATCGACATGTGATAGCACTCGGATGTCATCCCAGTTCCAGTGGATTTTGCCTAGCCAGCTCCTTCCAAGCAGTGTGGGGCCATCGCCCGGGACAATCCAGAGTGGCAGTTCGTGCACCGTGCCCTCGTAGGTGACCTTGACCATGGCATTGCCCAGGACAGTGATAAGCTCTTTGGTGTACGTTTTCAGTTTCGTGTGGATGGGGCTCAGGGCTGGTCTGAATGCCTTGTTGCACCACAGTCTCTCAAGCATCTTTTAACTTATGATGGTTTGGCTAGCGCCAGTGTCCAGTTCCATGGCTACGGGTAAGCCATTCAATTTTACATTTAGCATTATAGGTGGACATTTCGTCGAAAATGTGTGCAACCCCGTGTACTTCAGCATCTGCCTCCTCTCTCTGAGGCTCGAAATTGCTTTGATCCACCATGGACTGATCTTCCTCTGCCACGTGGTGATTAGCAGGTTTTGCAGAGCTTGCAGCTCATCTGAGGTGCCCCATTGTTCCACAGCTCTTGCAAACATACCCTTTGAAGCGGCATGAATAGGCTGAATGGAAGCCTCCACAACGCCAACAAGGTGTGAATTGCCTGGCATTCATCCTTTGTTGTGGACTCTGAGTCATCTGGGTCACCTGAGGCCTGCTGGCAGTTGCAGACTCGTGGATTCTGCCCTGTACATTTCTGCTCGCAAACACAGTTCCAGTTAATTTATGAACATTGTTAGCACTTGTGTGCTGAGAGATTTGTTTGGTGTTATCACTGGTGGACATAAACGCCTGTGCTATCGCAATGGCCTTACTGAGGGTCGATGTCTCTACAGTCAAAAGTTTTCGTAGGATGGTCTCATGGCCAATGCCCAGTACAAAAAAAAGTCTCTGAGCATTTGCTCCAGGTAGCCATCAAACTCACATTGTCCTGCAAATCACCTTAGCTCGGCGACGTAGCTCGCCACTTCCTGACCTTCAGATTGCTGGCACGTGTAGAACCGATACCTCGCCATCAGCACGCTCTCCCTCGGGTTAAGATGCTCCCGAACCAGTGTACACAGCTCCTCATACGACTTATCTGTGGGTTTCACCGGAGCCAGAGGATTCTTCATGAGGCTGTAGGTCGGTGCCCCGCAGACCGTGAGGAGGACCGCTCTCCTTTTTGCAGCGCTTCCTTCTCCGTCCAGCTCGTTGGCTACAAAATACTGGTCTAGCTGTTCGACATAGGCTTCCCAGTTCTCACCCTTCGAGAACTTCTCCATGATGCCCACAGTTTGCTGCACCTTTGCGTTGGATTCGTATACTCGTCGCCAGTTGTTGTGTTCCTAACACAGATGAGACTGTACACAGGGAGGTTAAAATAACAGTGACCTCAGTCTTTATTAAGACACTCCAGAGCGAGGAAGAGGCCTTAGGGGCTGGCTTATATACAGTGCTCCCAAGGGATGCTGGGATCCCTTGGGACTTCAGGGGATGCGCTCCCCGGTGGCGGAACATGGGAGTGCATGCTTTACAGATACATAACAGTTCTCACAGCTGCTGACTGGAAATTATCCAGAGCTGTGTTGGGCTCAGTCACAGTCTGTTGCTTTCAGAAATCCTGATAAAGATTGGCCAATCCGAAGGCTTTGCTGGCAGTACAGAAATGATGCTGCATTTTATTTACAGTAACACATAGCCAGTGTTTAGTGTCACCTTGTCTTAGTTGGCAGCATTCTATGCCTGTGGGTCAGAAAGCTGTGGGTTCAAAGACCCACTCATGGTCTTGAGCATCTAATCTCGGCCGGCGATCCAGTACACAACCGGAGGAGGGGCTTGGGGCGATGCTGTGGTGCTGGAGGTGCTGTGGTTGGTGAAAAGTGTGAAGCTGTCTGTTCAGGTTGTAGGACAGGAACGCAAGAGCAGGAGGACGCCATTCAGCCCCTCGAGCCTGTTCCGCCATTCAATGAGATCATGGCTGATCTGCGACCTAACTCCATATATCCCGTAATAGCTTTGATTAACAGAAAGCTATCAGTCTCCAATTTTAAATTATAATTGATCCAGCATCAATTGCCATTTGTGGACGAGAGTTCCAAACCTCTCCCGCCCTTTGTGTGTGGAAATATTTCTTAATTTCACTCCTGAAAGGTCTGGCTCTAATGTTTAGACTATGCCCCTAGTCCCAGACTCCCCAACCAGTGGAAATAGTTCCTCTCTATCTGCCCTCTCCGTTCCCCTCAATATCTTGAAAGCTTCGATCAGATCACTCCTTAACCATCTAAATTCCAGGGAATACACCCCTAGTTTGTGTGATCTCTCCCCGCAACTTAACCCTTGGAGTCTGGGTATCATTCTGGTAAACCTACGCTGCACTCCCTCCGAGGCCAATATATCCTCCCTAATGTATGGGCCCAGTACTGCTCACAGTGCTCCAGGTGTGGTGTAACCAGGCCTCTGTATAGCTGCAGCATAAACTCTCCCCCCTTGTACTCTAGTCCTCTGGATATAAAGGCTTGGGTTGTCGTGTGCTCCTTCCGCTGTTTGCACTTGGCTTTCGCAAGCTCCCCTCAAACAGCAACGTGATAATGACCCAGGGACACCGGGGATAACTCCCCTGCTCTTCTTCGGAATAGTGCCACGGGATCCTTTACTTCCACCTGCAAGAGCAGATGGAGCCTCGGTTTAACGTCTCATTGAGGGGAAGGGAAGGAGGGAGGGAGGGAGGGAGGGAGGGAAGGAAGGAAGGAAGGAAGGAAGGAAGGAAGGAAGGAAGGAAGGAAGGAAGGAAGGAAGGAAGGAAGGAAGGAAGGAAGGAAGGAAGGAAGGAAGGAAGGAAGGAAGGAAGGAAGGAAGGAAGGAAGGAAGGAAGGAAGGAAGGAAGGAAGGAAGGGAGGGAGGGAGGGAGGGAGGAAGGAAGGAAGGAAGGAAGGAAGGAAGGAAGGAAGGAAGGAAGGAAGGAAGGAAGGAAGATCTATCATCGAAGGATCTCTTTTGACAGTCACAAACACTCCAAATGTCCGCGATCAGTTGTTACAAGGTGTTTTGCCTTTCAAGATGTGTAAAAATTGTCATAGAATCATAGAAATTTACAGCACGGAAGGAGGCCATTCGGCCCATCAAGTCCACGCTGGCCGACAAACAGCTATCCAGCCTAATCCCACTTTCCAGCTCTCGGTCCGTAGCCCTGTAAGTTATGGCACTTCAAGTGCATTTCCACGTGCTTTTTAAATGTGGTGAGTGTTTATGCCTCTATCACCCTTTCGGGCAGTGAGTTCCAGACCCCCACCACCTTCTGAGTGAAAAAAGTTCCCCTCAAATCCCCTGCCAATTAGAGGGGATTTGAGGAGGAGGCCATCAGAATAATTGCTCTGAAGTTCATTGGTTAACTTTTAGCAGTGTTATTCTGAGCGCTGTTCCACCTCGTCAGCCGAGAATATTCATTTATTTAAAGATAAAATTGATTCTGGGTTAAAATCACTTTGGGGAATAATAATGTACAAAGTATTGGCTCAGAAATTGCGGGGGCTCTCAGGGTACACCGTCGAGATCCCTTTGAAATGGCCCACAATTTGCGGATTTCCGCATGCGCTTGTGCACGTGCAAAATCCGGAATTCGCAGCCGTCAATGTAAACGTTGACGGGCCATTCGTGGGCGCCGTGGAAAAGCTATTGCTGTGCGACGTTGGGCTATATGCCGGCCGACTGGCCAGCAATTGCCCACGTAAGTCTTACAGTTGATGCAAGCAGGCTCTGGGCATGTTTGCATCAGCGTAAGGGGATATCTAAGGCTTTAATTAACATTTTCGTATCCAAAGTTATGCACATGCACTGTACGAAATGAGTCGATGTGAATATTGGTCCGGGTGACAGCTTTAAATGATGTATGGAACTTGTATCAAAAACTTAAATTTTTATTGAGGTTGGTGGAATGAAGGAAATTGGGAATAACATTCCAATTCTATTGCATGTCACCGGGGAATTCCCTTCGTAAATGATTGAAATGTAATTCTGCTCATTGATTGGAGGACCAGGCCCATGTGATCCCAGGGGTGCTTCCGAGCCGCCTGCGTTCCTGGGATCCGTGGGCCTTTACACTGCCCTCCACCTCGAGGCCTGAGATCGCAACCTGTCACAATCTGCCCACCTGGAGGTACTTCTGTCATTGTTTTTGCAGGTCAGAGGCATATTTCGGCCTCCGCCCGCAATTTCTAGCCCATTGTATTTATTCCGACACGCATCCTTGGATCGAGCATAGGTTCCTGTCTTTCAATTCAAATAAATAATTTGTTGGTTTTACTTAAGATGATGACATCAGCTTTTAGAAATTCGTTCACAGGATGTGGGCTTCGCTGGCAAGGCCGGCATTTATTGCCCATCCCTAATTGCCCCTTGAGAAGGTGGTGGTGAGCCGCTATTTCAGAGGGGTAGTTAAGAGTCAACCATATTGCTGGGGGGTCTGGAGGCACAAATACTTGCTTTGGAGGCAGTTCAGAGAAGGTTCACTCGGTTGATTCCGGACATGAGTTGGGTTGACTTATGAGGAAAGGTTGAGTAGGTTGGGCCTCTACTCATTGGAGTTCAGAAGAATGAGAGGCGATCTTATCGAAACATATAAGATTATGAGGGGGCTTGACAAGGTGGATGCAGAGAGGATGTTTCCACTGATGGGGGAGACTAGAACTAGAGGGCATGAGCTTAGAATAAGGAGTTGCCCATTTAAAACTGAAATGAGGAGAAATTTCTTCTCTCAGAGGGTTGTAAATCTATGGAATTCGCTGCCTCAGAGAGCTGTGGAAGCTGGGACATTTAATAAATTTAAGACAGAAATAGACAGTTTCTTAAACGATAAGGAGATAAGGGGTTATGGGGAGTGGGCGGGGAAGTGGAGCTGAGTCCATGATCGGATCAGCCATGATCGTATTAAATGGCGGAGCAGGCTCGAGGGGCCGTATGGCCTACTCCTGTTCCTATTTCTTATGTTCTTATATAGACCAGACCGGGTAAGGGCGGCAGATTTCCTTCCCTAAAGGACATCAGTGAACCAGATGGGTTTTTACAACAATCCAGAAGTTTTGTGGCAATCATTACTGATACTAGCTTTTTTTTCAATTCCGGAATATTTACTTGAATTTAAATTCCCCAGCTGCCGTGGTGGGATTATGAACTCATGTCTCCTGACAATTAGTTGGATTATTGGTCCTGGCATCTGGATTACTAGTCCAGTAACATATCCACTATGCCACCATAACTTGTAAATTGGCTGCTGCGTTTGCTACATTACAACAGTGACTACACTTTAAAAAGCATTTCATTGGCTGTAAAGCATTTTGGGACGTCCGGTGGTCGTGAAAGGAGCTATATAAATGCAAGTCTGTCCTTTTTTACGTGCCGAAGCTTGTGTATTTGCTGCCTAGTTGTTGCAGAGTAAAGAAAAAATAATGCATTGTAGAGAAAATCTGCCACGGTCTCTGTGGTATAAATCACACAGCTGAAATGGAACTGTAAGCATATTTTTTTTCATGCAAATTGATGTTCCCCGGAAATATAATCCTCTTGACACAACATCATGTGGAACGCGATAATTGCCTTTGCTATTTCTGAAGATAACCTCTGGGCATCAACCTAATTACTTGCTGAGGTCCTGCACAGACTGTGTTGACGTGATGGTGAGTTAAAGTTACAGCTGACAACTGCAATAGCGCAGTGCTACGCTACCGTGGGCTGCCATGGGCTCCCGGTTAAGCAACGCCTTGAATTTTAAATTCCCATCCTTGTTTTCAAATCCCTCCATGGCCCTCGCCCCTCCCTATCTCTATAATAGAAACATAGAAACATAGAAAATAGGTGCAGGAGTAGGCCATTCGGCCCTTCGAGCCTGCACCACCATTCAATAAGATCATGGCTGATCATTCACCTCGGTACCCCTTTCCTGCTTTCTCTCCATACCCCTTGATCCCTTTAGCCATAAGGGCCATATCTAATCTCCTCCAGCTCCACAACCCCGCCCCCCGAGATCTCTGCGCTCCTCTAATTCTGGCCTCTTGAGCATCCCCGATTTTCATTGCCCCACGATCGGTGGCCTGGGCCCCAAGCTCTGGAACTCCCTCCATTAAATCTCACCTCTCTTTCCTCCTTTAAGATGCTCCTAAGCTTTCGATCACCTGCCCTAATATCTCCTTATGTGGCTCGCTATCATATTTTTGTCTGATAACACTCCTGTGAAGCACCTTGGGACGTTTTACTACATTAATCATCATAGGGAGTCCCTCGGAATCGAGGAAGACTTGCTTCCACTCCTGAAGTGAGTTCTCAGGTGACTGAACAGTCCAATACGAGAATTACAGTCTCTGTCACAGGTGGGACAGACATTCGTCGGGGGAAAGGTGGGGTGGGACTGATTTGTCGCACGCTCCTTCCTGCACCTGACCTCTTCACGCTCAACGCCCTCCCAGATGCACTTACTCCACTTAGGGAAGTCTTGGACCAGGGACTCCCAGGTGTCGGTGGGGATGTCGCACTTTACCAGGGAGGCTTTGAGGGTGTCCTTGTAACGTTTCCGCTGTCCACCTTTGGCTCGTTTGCCATGAAGGAGCTCCGCATAAAGCATTTGCTTAGGGACTCTCGTGTCTGGCATGCGAACCATGTGGCCTGCCTGGCGAAGCTGATCGAGTGAGGTCAGTGCTTCAATGCTGGGGATGCTGGCCTGGATGAGGACATTAATGTTGGTGCATCTGTCCTCCCAGGGGATTTGCAGGATATTGCGGAGACATCGTTGGTGATATATCTCCAGCGACTTGAGATGCCTACTGTACATGGTCCATGCCTATGATCCATACAGGAGGGCGGGTATTACTACAGCCCTGTAGACTATGAGCTTGGTGGTAGATTTGAGGGCCTGATCTTCGAACTCTCTTTTCCTCAGACGGCCGAAGGCTGCACTGGTGCACTGGAGGCGATGTTGAATCTTTGCATCAACGTCTACTTTTGTTGACAAGAGGCTCCCGAGGTATGGGAAATGGTCCACGTTGTCCAGGGCCGTGCCGTGGATCTTGATGACTGGGTGGCAGTGCTGTGCGGCGAGGACAGGCTGGTGAAGGACCTTTGTCTTACGGATGTTAAGCGTAAGGCCCATGCTTTCATATGCCCTCGGTGAATATATCGACTATATCCTGGAATTCAGCCTCAGAATGTGCGCAGACACAGGCGTCGTCCGCGTACTGCACCTCAACGACAGAGGTTGGGGTGATCTTGGATCTGGCCTGGAGGCGGCGTAGGTTAAACAGCTTCCCACTGGTTCTGTAGTTTAGTTCCACTCCAGCGGGGAGCTTGTTGACTGTGAGGTGGAGCATGGCAGTGAGGAAGATTGAGAAGAGGGTTGGAGCGATGACACAGCCCTGTTTGACCCCGGTCCGGATGTGGATTGGGTCTGTAATGGATCCGTTGGTAAGGTTCACCAATATCTCCTTATGTGGCTCACTGTCAAATTTTTGTCTGAGGTGCCTTAGGACATTTTACTACATTAAAGTCGCTATATAAATGCAAGTTGTTGTTGTTTTTGTTGTTTTTGCAATCAAAGGCCCAAATTTGAATCGCAGCTTTGGCTAATATTTAACCACGCCTGACTGCACGGCGTGACCTTGGCCAGTTTTCCATATGGTTGAAAAAGTCCCGGATACAGACTGCCCCACCTTTCTGCTCTAACAAGATGGTGAGGGATTTTAAAGGAGGCAAAAATCATATCCACTTTAAAGACGAGGGCAGCAGGCTCATGGGAACACCACCACCTCCACGTTCCCCTCCAAGTCTCACCCTATCCTGACTTGGAAATATATCGGCCGTTCCTTCATCGTCGCTGGGTCACAATCCTGGACCTCCCTCCCTAACAGCACTGTGGGAGCACCTTCACCACACGGACTGCAGCGGTTCAAGAAGGCGGCTCACCCCCACCTTCTCGAGGGGCAATTAGGGATGGGCAATAAATGCCGGCCTTGCCAGCGACGCCCACATCCCAGGAATGGATAAAAAAAAATCATGAAAACTTTATCACACACTTCCAATTACAACAGTGACTCCAAAAGTACTTCATTGGCTGCAAAGCGCTTTGGGACGTCTGGTGGTCGTGAAAGGCGCTATAGAAATGCAAGCCTTTCTTTTTACATTTCAGATATCACACTCTGCCAAACTTTAGGCAACAAAAGTCCATATATGCCAATGTAAGAACATAAGAAATCAGAGCAGGAGTAGGCCATTCGGCCCTTTGAGCCTGCACCACCATTCACTAAGATCATGGCTGATCTTCTAAAATTACAATGAAAGAATTGCATTTATATAGCATCTTTCCTGAACACCGGATGTCTCAAAGCGCTTTACAGCCAATGAAGTACTTTTTGAAGTGTAGTCACTGTTGTAAGGCAGGGAACGGAGCAGCCACTTTGTGCACAGCAAGCTCCCACAAATAGATAATCTGTTGTAGTGATGTTGATTGAGGGATAAATATTGTGGCCATCTTTAAAAGAGGGGACAAGTCCGACTGCGGAAACTACAGGGGAATCTCCCCGCTATTAACCACTGGGAAAGTTGTTGCTAGAGTCCTCCTCAATCATCTTCTCCCTGTGGCCGAGGAGCTCCTCCCGGAGTCGCAGTGCGGATTTCATCCCGTACGGGGCACAACGGACATGATTTTTGCAGCGCGACAGCTGCAGGAAAATTGCAGGGAGCAGCGCCAGCCCTTATACATGGCCTTCTTCGACCTTACAGCGGCCTTTGACACTGTTTACCACGAGGGTCTATGGAGCTTCCTCCTTCGTTTTGGGTGCCCCCAAAAGTTTGTCAACATCCTCCGCCTGCTCCACGATGACGTGCAGGCCGTGATCCTTACCAATGGATCCATTACAGACCCAATCCACGTCCGGACCGAGGTCAACAGGGCCGTGTCATCGCCCCAACCCTCTTCTCAATCTTCCTCGCTGCCATGCTCCACTTCACAGCTAACAAGCTCCCCGCTGGAGTGGAACTAAACTCCAGAACCAGTGGGAAGCTGTTTAACCTTCGCCGCCTCCAGGCCAGGTCCAAGACCACCCCAACCTCTGTCGTTGAGCTGCAGTACGCGGATGACGCCTGCGTCTGTGCACATTCTGAGGCTGAACTCCAGAATATAGTCGATGTATTCACTGAGACATATGAAAGCATGGGCCTTACGCTAAACATCCGTAAGACAAAAGTCCTCCACCAGCCTGCCCTCGCCGCACAGCACTGCCCCCCCGTCCCCCCAGTCATCAAGATCCACGGCGCGGCCCTCGACAATGTGGACCATTTCCCATATCTTGGGAGCCTCCTATCAACAAGAGCAGGCATCGACGACGAGATCCAACACCGCCTCCAGTGCGCCAGTGCAGCCTTCGGCCGCCTGAGGAAAAGAGTGTTCGAAGACCAGGCCCTCAAATCTACCACCAAGCTCATGGTCTACAGGGCTGTAGTAATACCCGCCCTCCTGTGTGGCTCAGAGACATGGATCATGTACAGTAGACACCTCAAGTCGCTGGAGAAATACCACCAACGATGTCTCCGCAAGATCCTGCAAATCCCCTGGGAGGACAGACGCACCAACGTCAGTGTCCTCGTCCAGGCCAACATCCCAGCATTGAAGCACTGACCACACTCGATCAGCTCCGCTGGGCAGGGCCACATTGTCCGCATGCCAGACACGAGACTCCCAAAGCAAGCGCTCTACTCTGAACTCCTTCATGGCAAACGAGCCAAAGTTGGGCAGCGGAAACGTTACAAGGACACCCTCAAAGCCTCCTTGAGAAAGTGCAACATCCCCACCGACATCTGGGAGTCCCTGGCCAAAGAATGCCCTAAGTGGAGGAAGTGCATCCGGGAGGGCGCTGAGCACCTCAAGTCTTGTCGCCGAGAGCGTGCAGAAACCAAGCACAGGCAGCGGAAGGAGCGTGCGGCAAACCAGTCCCACCCACCCTTTCCCTCAACAACTGTCTGTCCCACCTGTTTCAGGGACTGTGGTTCTTGTATTGGACTGTTCAGCCACCTAAGAACTTGTGTTAAGAGTGGAAGCAAGTCTTCCTCGATTCTGAGGGACTGTCTATGATGATGATAAATATTGGCCCCAGTTCACCGGGGATTAACTCCCCTGCTCTTCTTCGAAAGAGTGCCACGGGATCTTTTATATCTACCTAAGAGAGCAGATGGGGCCTCGGTTTAACGTCTCATCAACTCCACTTTCCCGCCCGATCCCCATATCCCTTGATTCCCTTAGTATCCAAAAACTTATCGATCTCAGCCTTGAATATACTCAACGACTCAGCATCCACAGCCCTCTGGGGCAGAGAATTCCAAAGATTCACCACCCTCTGAGTGAAGAAATTCCTCCTCATCTCAGTCTTAAATCTCTATGTCTTCTCTTTGGTTCAAATTTCATTTCCCTAAAAGAAACACGACTTTGAACTCTGGAACAACGAACAGCCTGAAAACAATGTATCAGTTTAAATGTAGAAACAGAAAGGTTCCACCACAAATATCTTCACTACAGGCAGGTAACGAAAAATGTCTGTAAGTTGATAAAGAAGTGAGAATTTACACATTCAATTGGTATTTATCTTTTGTATCTTTGCCTACCTTCATTTACATTTTGACTCAGAACCTTCAGAGAGTCTGAGAAGCCCAAATTTTGGTCTGATAGTCTCCCAGAGGTTGAATCTGTCAGCTAAAGAAAGCTCCACACCTGTGCTTGTAATTCCACAAATGCCAAACTTTGTCAAGATTTTCTCCACGTGCCTCAGTGAAAAAGAAATAAAAGGAAGTCTTGCATTCATATAGCACCTTTCACGACTTCAGGACGTCCCAAAGCGCTTTGCAAACAATGAAGTACTTTTTGGAGTGCAGTGACTGTTGTAATGTGGGAAACGCGGCAGCCAAATTGCGCACAGCAAGCTCCCACACACAGCAATGTGATAATGACCCGATAATCTGTTTTAGTGATGTTGATTGAGGGATAAATATTGGCCCCAGGACACCGGGGATAACTCCTCTGCTCTTCTTCGAAATAGTGCCGTGGGATCTTTTACATCCACCTGAGAGAGCAGACGGGGCCTCGGTTTAACGTCTCATCTGAAAGACGGCACCTCCGAAAGTGCGGCGCTCCCTCAGCACTGCACTGGGAGAGTCAGCCAAGATTTTTGTGCTCAAGGCCCTTGATTGGGACTTGAACCCACGACCTTCTGACTCAGAGGCGAGGGTGCTGCCCACTGAGCCACAGCTGACACAAATGATTTTTTTTGTTAATTGGTGCAACAACTCAAAGTGATTCTTACCTCGGGTTGTAACAGTTTGATTTTCTTATTGAGAAAATAATAATCTGAGGATATACTTTGTTATATATGTGTACTTGTATTTACTCTGTACAGCCACCAGAGGGCTCAAACCCTGGAGCCCCAAGGGATCCCATAATCCCTTGGGAGCACAGGTATTTAAGGAGGCCTCACAGGTTGGAGAGGCACTCTGGTGACCTGCAATAAAAGACTACGGTTGCACTTTACTTTGAGCTTACAGTGTTCAGTCTGACTCTTTCTCCATACATAACAACTGGCGATGAGATACAGATAACGAACCTAAAGATGCAGAGAACAGTGGAGAATTTCTCGGAGGGAGATGATTGGGAAACCTTTGTGGAGCGACTCGACCAATACTTCGTAGATGGAGAAGAGAACGCTGCCAAACGAAGGGCGATCCTCCTCACCATCTGTGGGGCACCAACGTGTGGCCTCATGAAAAATCTGCTTACCCCAGCGAAACCTACAGAGAAATCGTACGATGATTTGTGTACACTGGTTCGGGAGCATTTGAATCCGAAGGAAAGCGTTCCGATGGCGAGGTACCGGTTCTACACCTACAATAGGTCTGAAGGCTAGGAAGTGGCGAGCTGTGTCGCCGAGCTAAGACGCCTTGCAGGACATTGCGAATTTGAAGGACATTTGGAGCACATGTTCAGAGACTTCTTCATACTTGGCATTGGCCATAAAACCATACTTCGCAAACTTTTGACTGTAGAGATCCCAATCTTGAGTAAAGCCATAGCGATAGCCCAGGCGTTCATTGCCACCAGTGACAATACTAAGCAAATCTCTCAGCACACAAGTGCTGCTACAAGTACTGTGAACAAAGTGATGTTGTTTTCAAATCGCAATGTACAGGGCAGGCCTCACGGGCCTGCAGCTACACGTCCGCAGATATCTCAGAGTCCACCATCAAGGGTGATGAATGCAAGGCCATTAACCTTGTTGGCGCTGCGGGGTGATCATCGTTTCCATTCATGCCGCTTCAAAGGGTACATTTGCAAGGACTGTGGAACAATGGGACATCTCCAACGTATGTGCAGGCGAGCTGCAAATCCTGTTAAACCTGAAAACCACCATGTTGCAAGGGAGGTCAGATCCAAGGAGGATCACGACGAACCAGAGCCTCAGACCGAGGAGGCAGAGGTACATGGGGTGCACACATTTACCACAAATTGTCCCCCGATAATGCTGAATGTTGAACTAAATGGGCTCCTGGTGTCAATGGAGCTGGACACGAGTGTGAGCCAGTCCAACATGGGCAAAAAGACTTTCGAGAAATTGTGGTGCAGCAAGGCCTCAAGGCCAGTTTTCACTCCAATTCGCACGAAACTAAGAACCTACACAAAGGAACTGATTCCTGTAATCGGCAGTGCTACCATACGATGGAGCAGTGCACAAGCTACCACTCTGGGTGCTACCGGGCGATGGTCCCACGCTGCTCGGCAGGAGCTGGCTGGGAAAGATATGATGGAAAGAGGATGACGTCCGAGCGCTATCGCCTGCTGACGACACTTCATGTGCCCAGGTCTTAAGTAAGTTCTCTTCGCTGTTCGAACAGGCATCGGGAAATTCCAAGGAGCAAAAGTGCAGATCCACCTAATTCCGGGGGCGCGACCCATCCATCACAAGGCGAGAGCAGTACCGTACATGATGAGAGAAAGGGTAGAGATCGAGCTAGATCGGCTGCAAAGAGAAGGCATCATTTCACCGATCGAGTTCAACGAGTGGGCCAGTCCGATCGTTCCTGTCCTCAAGGGAGATGGCACCGTCAGAATCTGTGGTGATTACAAAGTAACTATCAATCATTTCTCCCTGCAGGACCAATACCCACTACCAAAGGCCGATGACCTCTTTGCAACTCTGGCAGGAGGAAAGACATTCACGAAGCTGGATTTGACTTCAGCCTACATGACGCAGGAACTGGAGGAATCATCGAAGGAGCTCACCTGCATCAACACGCACAAAGGTCTTTTCATTTATAACAGGTACCCATTTGGAATTCGATCAGCGGTGGTGATATTCCAGAGAAACATGGAAAGCTTACTGATGTCGGTCCCGTGCACTGTGGTCTTCCAGGATGACACCGTGGTCACAGGTCGGGACACAGTCGAGCATCTGCAGAACCTGGAAGAGGTTCTTAGTCGACTCAACCGTGTGGGGCTCAGGTTAAAATGCTCGAAGTGCATTTTCCTGGCACCTGAAGTGGAGTTCTTGGGGAGGAGGATCACGACGGACGGCATCAGGCCCACCGATTCGAAGACGGAGGCAATCGAGAACGCTCCGAGACTACAGAACGTGACGGAGCTGCGGTCGTTTCTGGGACTCCTGAATTACTTTGGTAACTTCTTACCGGGTCTCAGCACCCTGTTAGAACCACTGCACGTCTTACTACGTAATGGGGATGAAGCCCAGCGAGGGCCCAACAATTGACACACCAACACCAGCTTTCACACCGAGACGATCAACCAGGGCAAGAAGGGCCCCAGATCGACTCACGTTGTAAATAGTTACACTATTGACTTTGGGGGGGGGGAGTGTTGTTATATATGTAAACTTGTATTTACTCCGTACAGCCACCAGAGTCCCAAGGGATCCCATAATCCATTGGAAGCACAGGTATTTAAGGAGGCCTCACAGGTTGGAGAGGCACTCTGGAGACCTGCAATAAAAGACTAAGGTCACATTTTACTTGGAGCTCACAGTGGTCAGTCTGACTCGTTCTCCATACACAACAAACTTATTTTGGGGGAAAGCACTGAAAAGGAAACTATTTACAAGTGCTGATTTTTACTTCAGGGAGACATGGAGAAGCCGACTGATCCACATCTTTCAACGTTCACAATCTATTGTTCCATCAAAAGCTTCAGGTGAAAAAGATCGAATACTGAGATTATTAACAACAACAACTTGTATTTATATAGCGCCTTTAACGCAGTGAAACGTCCCCAGGCGCTTCACAGGAGTATTAAGAGATTAAACAATTTGACACCGAGCCACAAAAGCAGAAATTAGGGCAGGTGACCAAAAGCTGGGTCAAAGAGGTCGGTTTCAAGGAGTGTCTTGAAGGAGGAGAGAGAGGTAGAGAGGTGGAGAGGATTAGGGAGGGAGTTCCAGAGCTTGGGGCCCAGGCAACAGAAGGCACGGCCACCGATGGTTGGGCGATTACAATCAGTGGATGAACTGGTAATGTGTAGTGTGATTTTAAACCTTTTGTTAATAGTTCTTAATAGCAATGTGTTGCTATGAATTCTTAAGCCAAGAACCCATGAAGCAAATCCATTACAGTATACATGATGATAAGAGCAGAGTTGATACATCGATGGAAATTTCAATCCACATGGTTCACGTGCCTTTGTGAAATCTTCTGTCACTGTGGCAAATTCTGCACCAAGGTGTCCTGAACACTTGAGACCACCAGCTATTCAGCAGGTCCTCCCCGGGCCTTCAGTACACCAAACCAGCCCCTAAATAAAATGGTTCATCATAGATAACCGAGTTCAGTGACCTTCCGGTGTCTAAAAAGGCCAGACAAGCACAGACCACTGGGGAAGGGCCAGAAGAGGCTCTATATTCTAAAACTGAGTTTGAAGATTGATCTCACACAGCATCACACCTGTATTGTTGTACCCTTAAACTCAAACCCAAACCAGACCAATCCAGTTAGTCCCACGCACACTGCTCTTTCCCCATATCCCTGAAAATGTTTCTCCTTCAAGTAGTTATCCCATTCCCTTTGAAGGCTACTATTCAATCTGTCTCCACCGCCCTATCAGGCAGGGCGTTCCAAATTCTAACCACTCACTGCGTTAAAATGTTTTTCCTCGTGTCGCCTCTGGTCCTTTTGCCAGTCACCTTCAATCTGTTCCACTCTGGTTATCGACCCTTCAGCCATTGGAAACAACTTCTCTTTATTTACTCTATCTAAACCCTAATCTGAGGAAGGACATTCTTGCTATTGAGGGAGTGCAGCGAAGGTTCACCAGACTGATTCCCGGGATGGCAGGACTGACATATGAAGAAAGACTGGATCGACTAGGCTTATATTTGCTGGAGTTTAGAAGAATGAGAGGGGATCTCATAGAAACTTATAAAATTCTGAATGGGATTGGACAGGTTAGATGCAGGAAGAATGTTTCCGATTTTGGGGAAGTCCAGAACCAGGGGTCACAGTCTAAGGATAAGGGGTAAGCCATTTAGGACCGAGATGAGGAGAAACTTCTTCACTCAGAGAATTATTATCCTGTGGCATTCTCTACCGCAGAAAGTTGTTGAGGCCAATTTGTTAGATATATTCAAAAGCGAGTTAGATGTGGCCCTTACGGCTAACGGGATCAAGGAGGATGGAGAGAAAGCAGGAATGGGGTACTGAAGTTGCATGATCAGCCATGATCATATTGAATGGTGGTGCAGGCTCGAAGGGCCGAATAGCTGACTCCTGCACCTATTTTCTATGTTTCTATATTTCATGATTTTGAACGGTTCCATCAAATTTCCTCATAGCATTCCATGCTCCAAGGAGAACAGCCCCAGTTTCAGTCTATCCATGTAACTGTAATTCCTTATCCCTGGAACTGTTCTCGTAAATTCTTCTCTGTACCCTCTCCAAAGCCTTCATCATCATCATCATCATAGGCAGTCCCTCGGAATCGAGGAAGACTTGCTTCCACTCTAAAAGTGAGTTCTCAGGTGACTGTACAGTCCAATACGGGAATTACAGTCTCTGTCACAGGTGGGACAGACAGTGGTTGAAGGAAAGGGTGGGTGGGACAGGTTTGCCGCACGCTCCTTCCGCTGATTTCTGCATCTCTCGGCGACGAGACTCGAGGTGCTCAGCGCCCACCCCTCCCGGATGCTCTTCCTCCACTTAGGGCGGTCTTTGGCCGGGGATTCCCAGGTGTCGGTGGGGATGTTGCACTTTATCAGGGAGGTCTTGAGGGTGTCCTTGTAACGTTTCCTCTGCCCACCTTTGGCTCGTTTGCCGTGTAGGAGTTCCGAGTAGAGCGCTTGCATTGGGAGTCTTGTGTCGGGGCATGCGGACAATGTGGCCTGCCCAACGGAGCTGGTCATGTGTGGTCAGTGCTTCGATGCTGGGGATGTTGTTCTGGTCCTAAGGCCTTCACATCCTTCCTAAAGTGCAGTGCCCAGAATTGGACACAATACTCCAGCTGGGGCCGAACTAGTGTTTTATATCGGGTTAGCATAACTTCCTGGCTTTTTTACTCTATGCCTCTATTTATAAAGCCCAGGATCCCGTATGCTTTATTAGCTGCTATGTTAACCTGATAAGCTGCCGTGAAGAGGTACTTTCACAAAACCTCGAAGTCGGAGGGATAGCTTGACTTTACGCTTTTGCCCCGGAGCCTTAGTCACCAGGAGCACAATTCAAGGGTGCGTGAAACTGAGATGAGGAGGAATTTCTTCTCTCAGAGGGTGGTGAATCTTTGGAATTCTCTGCCCCAGAGAGCTGTGGAGGCTGGGGTCATTGAATATATTTAAGGTGGAGATAGACAGATTTTTGAGCGATAAGGGAGTAAAGGATTATGGGGAGCGGGCGGGGAAGTGGAGCTGAGTCCATGATCAGATCAGCCATGGTCTTATTGAATAGCGGAGCAGGCTCGAGGGGCCGTATGGCCGCCTCCTGCTCCTATTTCTTATGTTCTTATTAAAATGACTCCTCAGATCAGAATTTGACTCCAAAAAAAAACCTAAGGGTGAAATCTTAGTTAATACTTGACTTCTTCACCTCCACGTTCCCCTCCGAGTCACACACCATCCTGACTTGGAGATATATCGGCCGTTCCTTCATCGTCGCTGGGTCACAATCCTGGAACTCTCTCCCTAACAGCACTGTGGGAGCACCTTCACCACACGGGACTGCAGCGGTTCAAGAAGGCGGCTCACCCCCACCTTCTCAAGGGGCAATTAGGGATGGGCAATAAATGCCGGCCTTTCGGCCTTTTGGCTAAGATCATGCGTAACTGACCTGACAGGGGAGTAACCACCATAACCCAAGGTGGTTCTCCCTGGATCAGGAAGGTATATGCTTGCTTTTTTGGAAACAGGAGGTGGGTGGGGTGGCTTGACCCATCCACCTCCATGGCACGAACCTGGTATTGCAGTACTTCCAGGAACGGTGCAGTGGCTCTAGGCCTTTTGGCTAAGAGCATTGGCGCAGAGTGATCCTTGGCGTGTGCAAGGTGACCTCTGGCGTTTGTGATTTGACAAAGAATTGGAACGATTGGCTACGAATTTCAAAAAAAAAAAAAAAAAAAAAATGTCGGCCTTGCCAGCGACGCCCACATCCCGGGAATGAATAAAACAAAACTGCCGTCCAAACTGTTAGGGGTGGAAATTCGGTTAGAGGCTAATTCGGGCGGTAAATTTTGCGCGGGGAAACGGTTTGTGTCTGCAGCTGCAAAGTTCAGGAGCTGGGCCCTGAGTGTGGGGCGGAGTGCTAAGGGAGGCGTTGCACACCTCATTTGGGGCGCTAGGCCGGCTGAGCGACGGAAAATCCCGAAGTGTAACAGCTGGCCTTGGAGCGCCCTGAGAGAGGCTTCCCCGGGGAAAAGAAATCGGCTCAAAAAACACAAAAAGCATTCCCAGTACCTTGCTCACCCCACATCACCATAAAGCGCAAATATTTAAAAAAAAATCAATCACACTGACCCGAGGTCGACGTTCCTTCCCTCACCGCCTCCGGAACAGCTCGGACCGTCCGCTTTCCCAGGCGGTCCCACCAGGGGGCGCTGCCGGGGCGCTACGGATCGGGCGGGAAACACATTTCAGAACGGTGTCGCGGCCAGGGGGCATTGCACACCGGCTCGCCTCTCCCGGGCGGTAATGCTCCGTGCCTCCCCACAATCCCGGGCACCGAGTGTCCCTGCGGGGCACTGGAAGCTCACCGCATACCCGGAAATGATTTCCGTCACCATTGCCGCCCCTTCGGGGCGCAAACAGAGGCGGCTCCAGACGGGAAATGCAGCCCTGAGTGTTAAATAGGATAATGTTTCTGAATGCTATGTGATTTGTTATGGCAGGACTTCTACCCTTGGCTCAAATGTACTTTAAATCGTTTGCATTTTGGCCGGTGATCCAAATTTTAATGCGTTTTGGGAATACTCAGCGGTGCTGCCAATACTGATGAGTTTCACGATTTTCTGTTGCTCATTACTGTCTCTCATGCTCATCATAATTTTAGTTAGTAACCGTTCTGTGCTGGCTGAGAGATACTTAGCATCAAAGACTGGAAGCAAATTACTGGTCGGACATCGAGTTTGGCAACTATTAGCTGGAGTGGCATTAAGCGACTAATTGGCTGAATTTGAGCAAAAACACAAGCGAGCGAGACAGACATGAGATGTGTGCGCGCGCGTGTGTGTGTGTGTGTGTGAGTGTGTGCGCGTGTGTGTGTGCGTGTGTGTACACGTGTGTAGGTCTGTATGCGTGTATGCATGTGTGTGTGTGTGAGTGTGTGAATGTGTGTGAGTGTGTGCGTGTGTGAGTGTGTGCACGTGTGTGTGTGTGCACGTGTGTGTGTGTGTGTGTGTGAGTGTGTGTGTGTGTGTGTGTGTGAGTGTGTGTGTGTGTGTGTGTGTGTGTGAGTGTGAGTGTGTGTGTGTGTGTGTGTGAGTGTGTGTGTGTGTGTGTGTGTGAGTGTGTGAGTGTGTGTGTGTGTGTGTGTGTGTGAGTGTGTGTGTGTGTGTGTGTGAGTGTGTGTGTGTGTGTGTGTGAGTGTGTGTGTGAGTGTGTGTGTGTGTGTGTGAGTGTGAGTGTGTGTGTGAGTGTGTGTGTGTGTGTGAGTGTGTGTGTGAGTGTGTGTGTGTGTGTGAGTGTGTGTGTGTGTGTGAGTGTGTGTGTGAGTGTGTGCGTGAGTATGTGTGTGAGTATGTGTGTGTGTGTGAGTGTGAGTGTGTGAGTGAGTGTGTGTGTGAGTGTGAGTGTGTGTGTGTGTGTGTGTGAGTGTGTGTGTGAGTGTGAGTGTGTGTGTGTGTGTGAGTGTGTGTGTGTGTCCCCTTACCTGCCCTAATTTCTCCTTGTGCGGCCCGTTATTTTGCCTCATAACACTCCTGTAAAGCGCCTTGGGACGTTTCACTACGTTAAAGGCGCGATATAAATACAGTTTGTTGTTGTTACAGAGAGAGCTAGTTAATGTGACTGAAAATCAATCATCTGGTGGATAATTGAGGTCTTTAAAATTATGAAGAGGTTCGATAGGATAGGCGTGGAGCAAAATGGTTCCGCTTGTGGGGGAGACCAAAACTAGGAGCATAAATATAAGATAGACATTAATAAATCTAACAGGGAATTCAGGAGAAACTCCTTTACCCAGAGAGCGGTGAGAATGTGGAACTCGCTGCCACAGGGAGGGGTTGAGGCGAATAGTATCGACGCATTTAAGGGGAGACTGGACAAGTATATGGGGGAGAAGGGAATCGAGGGTTATGCTGATAGAGTTAGATGAGGAAAGACGGGAGGAGGCTCGAGTGGAGCATAAACACCGGCACGGAGCGGTGGGGCCGAATGGCCTGTTTCTGGGCCGTATGTTCGATGGCAAAGTGTCAGCTGCGGCTCAGGGGGCAGCACCCTCGCCTCTGGGTCACAAGGTTGTGGGTACGCATCCCACTCCAGAAACTACAGCACATAAATCTAGGCTGACGCTCCCAGTGCAGTACTGAGGGAGCGCTGCACTGTCGGAGGGGCAGTACTGAGGGAGTGCTGCACTGTCGGAGGGGCAGTACTGAGGGAGCGCTGCACTGTCGGAGGGGCAGTACTGAGGGAGTGCTGCACTGTCGGAGGGGCAGTACTGAGGGAGCGCCGCATTGTCGGAGGGGCAGTACTGAGGGAGCGCCGCATTGTCGGAGGGGCAGTACTGAGGGAGCGCCGCATTGTCGGAGGGGCAGTACTGAGGGAGATGCTGCACTATCGGAGGGGCAGTACTGAGGGAGTGCTGCACTGTCGGAGGGGCAGTACTGAGGGAGATGCTGCACTGTCGGAGGGGCAGTACTGAGGGAGTGCTGCACTGTCGGAGGGGCAGTACTGAGGGAGATGCTGCACTGTCGGAGGGGCAGTACTGAGGGAGTGCTGCACTGTCGGAGGGGCAGTACTGAGGGAGATGCTGCACTGTCGGAGGGGCAGTACTGAGGGAGTGCTGCACTGTCGGAGGGGCAGTACTGAGGGAGTGCTGCACTGTCGGAGGGGCAGTACTGAGGGAGCGCCGCAGTGTCGGAGGAGCAGTGCTGAGGGAGCGCCGCACTGTCGAAGGGGCAGTACTTAGGGAGTGCCACACTGTCGGAGGGGCAGTACTGAGGGAGTGCTGTACTGTCGGAAGGACAGTACTGAGGGAGCGCTGCACTGTCGGAGGGGCAGTACTGAGGGAGCGCCACACTGTCGGAGGTGCTGTCTATCAGATGAGACGTTAAACCGAGGCCCCGTCTGCTCTCTCAGGTGGGCGTAAAAGATCCCACGGCACTATTTTGAAGAAGAGCAGGGGAGTTATCCCTGGTGTCCTGGCGCCAATATTTATCCCTCAATCAACATCACAAAAACAGATTATCTGGTCATTATCACATTGCTGTGTGTGGGAGCTTGCTGTGCACAAAGTGACTGCAGCATTTCCCACATTACAACAGTGACTACACTTCAAAAAGTACTTCATTGGCTGTCCGATGGTAGTTGATAGGTGCTATATAAATGCAAGTCTTTTTTTAATTCGATGTAAAACTCAGTTGATTATACTGGTTTAATAATTTGGGCTTGCTGCTAGAGTGTCTCGGGAAGCAGTTTAAATAGGTTTCCCTGGCAAGAATTAAATTGTCGATCATGGGTTGAGCAGGACATAATCCATTTTGCCCACGTACATTTCGTGAAGAGTGCGGCAGCGGTGCGTTTAAATCACCCTTTACCCTTAAATTGCTCAAACACAAAGCTTCACCGTGAGGGCAACAGCTTTGAAATAACGGACCGATTGATTACGCCGTGAGTGCGATTGTGGAGTTGTTCAGGTCACTGCCCCCTTACATGCAAAAGTTAAAAGCCAATTCATCGTGTGTGTAAAGTGCATCTGTCGGCTTGTGCTGTCTGCTGTGAAAGGTCAGGCTTTAGGTGAAATGAGTTTTCATATATATATATATTAGTTATAGAGGCAAATCATTTCACCCTGATGTACCTATCTGGCAGTGGCCTGGAATCTCAATTCTGACCGCCGGTAAAAGCACACTTGTGTAAAAGTAGTATGCCAGTAATATCTCGTGTGTTTATTAATGAATGTGCATTTTAAATAGAAATTTGAAAGCAACATAAACAACAAGCAGAGGGAAATGTCATCATGTATGTGAGAAAGGTCACATTTTGACCTTTCGATATGCTGATAAGCGATATGTCAAAATAAGAGGTATGTGTAATACACAAGTTCCCCACCTCCTCTCCGTTAACACTTCCACACCTACTCCCCAAAGCCTACAAGGCACAAGTCAGGAGTGTGATGGAATACTCTCCACTTGCCTGGATGAGTGCAGCTCCAACAACACTCGAGAAGCTCGACACCATCCAGGACAAAGCAGCCCGCTTGATCGACACGCTACCCACCACCTTCAACACTCACTCCCTCCACCACCGGCGCACCGTGGCTGCAGTGTGTACCATCTACAAGATGCACTGCAGCAACTCACCAAGGCTTCTTCGACAGCACCTCCCAAACCCGCGACCTCTACCACCTAGAAGGTCAAGGGCAGCAGGCGCATGGGAACACCACCACCTCCACGTTCCCCTCCCAGTCACACACCATCCTGACTTGGAAATATATCGGCCGTTCCTTCTTCATTCTTTCATCAAGGGAATCGAGGGATATGGGGATCGGGCGGGAAAGTGGAGTTGAGGTCGAAGATCAGCCGTGATCTTATTGAATGGCGGAGCAGGCTCGAGGGGCCGAATGGCCGACTCCTGCTCCTAATTTTTATTTTCTTATTTTCTTATTATTGTCACTGGCCAAAATCCAGGAACTCCCTCCCTAACAGCACTGTGGGAGCACCTTCACCACATGGACTGCAGCGGTTCAAGAAGGCGGCTCACCATCACCTTCTCAAGGGGCAATTAGGGATGGGCAATAAATGCCGGCCTTACCAACGACACCCACATCTTTGGAACGAATAATTAAAAAAAATTGAAAGGCAGCTGTATCTTGTATGTCTATTATTTAATTAGCACTTTAAATATAAATTTGAGTTCTTCACTCTCAATTGCACCAATTCAAACAACCAAGGGTTGACACACAGAGAAAAATGTAATCATGTATATCAGAAAGGTCAAATCTTGACCTTTCAATATGCTGGTAAGAGGTATGTCAACATCCTGATGTGTAATACACGAGATTCCACATCTCCCCCCCTTTAATACTTAGTAAAGTGAATCAGTTTATTTGGGTGATGATTTTAATGCTGCTCGCTCAACAGAAAGCTGCGGGTGGACAGTTAAAATCATCCTGGCCCCTTTATTTGTTATTTGTTCCTGGGATGGTGGTGTCGCAGGGAAGGCCGGCATTTTTACGAAAGGATATACTTGTTTTGGAGGCAGTTCAGAGAAGGGTCACTCGGTTGATTCCGGGGATGAGGGGGTTGACTTATAGAACATAAGAACATAAGAATTAGGAACAGGAGTAGGCCATCTAGCCCCTTGAGCCTGCTCCGCTATTCAACAAGATCATGAGGAAAGGTTGAGGAGGTTGGGTCTCTACTCATTGGAATTCAGAAGAATGAGAGGTGATCTTATCGAAACGTATAAGATTATGAGGGGGCTCGACAAGGTGGATGCAGAGAAGATGTTTCCATTGATGGGGGAGACTAGAACTAGGTGGCATGATCTTAGAATAAGGGGCCGCCCATTTAAAACGGAGATGAGGAGGAATTTCTTCTCTCAGAGGGTTGTAAATCTGTGGAATTCTCTGCCCCAGAGAGCTGTGGAGGCTGGGTCATTGAATATATTTAAGGCAGAGATAGACAGATTTTTGAGCGAGAAGGGAGTACAGGGTTATGGGGAGCGGGCAGGGAAGTGGAGCTGAGTCCATGATCAGATCAACCATGGTCTTATTGAATGGCAGAGCAGGCTCGAGGGACCGTATGGCCAACTCCTGCTCATATTTCTTATGTTCTCATGTTCTTATGTCCTTACCCGGTCTGGCCTGTATGTGACTCCAGACCCACAACAATGTAGTTGACTCTTAACAGCACCTCTGAAATGGCCCAGCCAGCAACTCAGTTATACCAAACCGCTGTCACAAAGGACTGCAGCGGTTCAAGAAGGCACCACCACCTTCTCAAGGGCGATTAGGGATGGGCAATAAGAACATAAGAAATAGGAGCAGGAGTAGGCTGGCCATTTGGCCCCACGAGCCTGCTCCACCATTTAATATGATCATGGCTGATCTGATCAAGGACTCGGGTCCACTTCCCTGTCCGCTCCCCATAACCCCTTATACCCTTATCGTTTAAGAAACTGTCTATTTCTGTCTTAAATATATTCAGTGACCCAGCCTCCACAGCTCTCTGAGGCAGCGAATTCCACAGATTTACAACCCTCTGAGAGAAGAAATTTCTCCTCATCTCAGTTTTAAATGGGCGGCCCCTTATTCTAAGATCATGCCCTCTAGTTCTAGTCTCCCCCATCAGTGGAAACATCCTCTCTGCATCCACCTTGTCAAGCCCCCTCATAATCTTATACATTTCGATAAGATCACCTCTCATTCTTCCGAATTCCAATGAGTAGAGGCCCAACCTACTCAACCTTTCCTCATCAGTCAACCCCCTCATCTCCGGAATCAACCTTCGCTGAACTGCAACAGATTTCCTTCCCTAAAGGACATTAGTGCACCAGATGGGGTTTTACAACAATCCAGTAGTTTCAAGCTCACCATTACTGACATTGCATTTTTAATCCAGATTTATTTAATTAACTGAATTTAAATTCCCCAGCTGCCGTGGTGGGATTTGAACTCATGCCTCTGGATCATTAGTCCAGGCCTCTAGATTACTGGTGCCGTAACTTAACTGCTGTGCTACTGTAATAAAGTGGATGAATTAACTGTGCAGATAGCAGTTAACGGATATGATGTAATTGGGATTACAGAGACATGGCTCCAGCGTGACCAAGGCTGGGAGCTCAACATCCAGGGGTATTCAACATTCAGGAAGGATAGACAGAAAGGAAAAGGAGGTGGAGTTGCATTGCTGGTTAAAGAAGAGATTATAAGGAAGGACATTAGCTCGGATGATGTGGAATCTGAATGGGAAGAGCTGCGGAACACGAAAGGGAAGAAAACGCGAGTGGGAGTTGTGTACAGACCACCAAACGGTAGCAGTGAGGTTGGGGATAGCATCAAACAGGAAATTAGGGATGTGTGAAATAAAGGTACAGCAGTTATCATGGGAGAATTTAATTTACATATAGATTGGGCTAACCAAACTGGTAGCGATATGGTGGAGGAGGATTTCCTGGAGTGTATAAGGAATGGTTTTCTAGATCAATATGTCGAGGAACCAACTAGAGAACAGGCCATCCTAGACTGAGTGATGTGTAACGAGAGGATTAATTAGCAATCTCGTTGTGCGTGGCCCTTTGGTGAAGAGTGACCATAATATGGTAGAATTCTTCATTAAAATGGAGAGTGACACAGTTAATTCAGAGATTAGGGTCCTGAACTTAAAGAAGGTTAACTTCGATGATATGAGACGTGAATTGGCTAGGATAGACTGGAGAATGATACTTAAAGGGTTGACGGTGGATAGGCAATGGCAGACATTTAAAGATCACATGAGTGAATTTCAACAATTGTACATCCCTGTGTGGCGTAAAAATTAAACGGTGAAGGTGGCTTAACCATGGCTAACAAGGGAAATTAGGGATAGTGTTAAATCCAAGGAAGAGGAATATAAATTAGCCAGAAAAGGCAACAAACCTGAGGACTGGGAGAAATTTAGAATTCAGCAGAGGAAGACAAAGGGTTTAATTAGGAGGGGGAAAATAGAGTATGAGAGTAAGCTTGCAGGGAACATAAAAACTGACTGCAAAAGCTTCTATAGCTACGTGAAGAGAAAAAGATTAGTGAAGACAAACGTAGGTCCCTTGCAGTAAGACTCAGGCGAATTTATAATGGGGAACAAAGAAATGGCAGACCAATTGAACAAATATTTTGGTTCTGTCTTCATAAGGCAGACACAAATAACCTTCCGGATATATTAGGGGACCGAGGGTCTAGTGAGAAGAAGGAACTGAAGGAAATCCTTATTAGTCAGGAAATTGTGTTAGGGAAATTGATGGGGTTGAAGGCCGATAAATCCCCAGGGCCTGATAGTCTGCATCCAGAGTACTTAAGGAAGTGGCCCTAGAAAAATAGTGGATGCATTGGTGGTCATTTTCTAACATTCGATAGACTCTGGATCAGTTCCTATGGATTGGAGCGTAGCTAATGTAACCCCACTTTTTAAAAAAGGAGGGAGAGAGAAAACGAATAATTATAGACCGGTTAGCCTGACATCGGTCGCGGGGAAAATGTTGGAATCAATTATTAAAGATGTATTAGCAGCGTATTTGGAAAGCAGTGACAGGATCGGTCCAAGTCAGCATGGATTTGTGAAAGGTAAATCTTGCTTGACAAATCTTCTGGAATTTTTTGAGGATGTAACTAGTAGAGTGGACAAGGGAGAACCAATGAATGTGGTGCATTTGGACTTTCAAAAGGCTTTTGACAAGGTCCCACACAAGAGATTAGTGTGCAAAATTAAAGCAAAATACGGGGGAGCCAATTTAAAACTGAGTTGAGAAGGAATTTCTTCTCCCAGAGGGTTGTGAATCTGTGGAATTCTCTGCCCAAGGAAGCAGTTGAGGCTAGCTCATTGAATGTATTCAAATCACAGATAGATAGATTTTTAATCAATAAGGGAATTAAGGGTTATGGGGAGCGGGCGGGTAAGTGGAGCTGAGTCCACGGCCAGATCAGCCATGATCTTGTTGAATGGCGGAGCAGGCTCGAGGGGCTAGATGGCCTACCCCTGTTCCTAATTCTTATGTTCTTATGTTCTTATGTTTATGTATTGGGGGTAATGTATTGACATGGATAGAGAACTGGTTGGCAGACAGGAAGCAAAGTGTAGGAATAAATGAGTCCTTTTCAGAATGGCAGGCAGTGACTAGTGAGGTATCACAAGGTTCAATGCTGGGGCCCCAGCTATTTACAATATACATCAATGATTTAGATGAAGGAATTGAATGTAATATCTCCAAGTTTGCAGATGACACTAAGCTGAGTGGCAGTGTGAGCTGTGAGGAGGATGCTAAGAGGCTGCAGGGGGACTGGGACATGTTAGGTGAGTGGGCAAATGCATGGCAGATGCAGTATAATGTGGATAAATGTGAGGTTATCCACTTTGGTGGCAAAAATAGGAAGGCAGAATATTATCTGAACGGCGACAGATTAGTAAAAGGGGAGGTGCAATGAGACCTGGGTGTCATGGTACATCAGTCATTGATAGTTGGCATGCAGGTACAGCAGGTGGTGAAGAAGGCAAATGGCACGTTGGTCTTCATAGCGAGAGGAATTGAGTATAGGAGCAGGGAGGTCTTACTGCAGTTGTACAGGGCCTTGGTGACCCTGTACGAAAGCCGCCACA
Source organism: Pristiophorus japonicus (assembly GCF_044704955.1). Classification (NCBI taxonomy): domain Eukaryota; kingdom Metazoa; phylum Chordata; class Chondrichthyes; family Pristiophoridae; genus Pristiophorus; species Pristiophorus japonicus. The sequence continues at coordinate 7,033,772 of NC_091981.1, forward strand.
ATCGCAACATTTGCAATTTTAACCTGCTTTCCCGAGCAGGCAGCAAGGACACCCGCCCGGGCTGTGTATGTTGCAGCCCGATGACATCATTGAGACTCGACTAAATTTTAACTCAGGCCTGAGCAGGGAATTCCCCATGACCCTTGTTTGTGTGTTAGGTTAATAAAGATGCCGACTTTGGCTCTGCAGAATCAGAAGGTTGTGTGTTCAAATCCCACTCCAGGGACTTGAACACAAAAAAATCTAGGCTGACACTCCCAGTGCAATGCTGAGGGAGCGTTGCACTGTCGGAGGCGCTGACTTTCGGATGAAACGTTAAACTGAGGCCCCTCAGGTGGACGTCAAAGATCCCACGGCACTATTTTGAAGAGGAGCAGGGGGGAGTTCTCCCCGGTGTCCTGGGACCAATATTTATCCCTCAATCAACATAACAAAAAAACAGATTATCCGGTCATTATCACACTGCTGTTTGTGGGAGCTTGCTGTGCGCAAATTGACTGCCGTGTTTCTTACATTACAACAGCGGCTACAACTCAAAAAAGTACTTCATTGGCTGTAAAGCGCTTTGGGACGTCTGGTGGATGTGAAAGGCGCTATATAAATGCAAGTCTTTCTTTCTTTTATCCTATATCAGTTCAATTAACATTAATTAAGTTACTGTTTGACCAACAGCGACATTTGTAATGAACCCCTTCGTTCTCACCTTAACTGAGATATTAACAACTTAACAGGACACAGAGATGCACCACTAACAATGACTGTATTTCGCTGCTTCTACACATGCTGGAACAATATGGACGTTACAGTTCAGGAGTTCCCTCAACACCTTTGTTCATGTAGATGACTAGATGGAAATTTCTACATGCGGACGGAGTATAGCACGAGCTGAAACCTGTGTCTTTTCTTTGTGTTACTATAGCCCTAATTCTGCCCTCTTGAGCATCCCTGGATTTTAATCGCTCCACCATTAGCGGCTGTGCCTTCTGGCGCTATAAAAATATACGTGGCTGTTGCCCAATAATTAACCCGAATCATTGCTCGCTGGACATTGAGTATGGTGCCCATTATACCTTCCATTGAATGGCGGAGCAGGCTCGAGGGGCCGTATGGCCTACTCCTGCTCCTATTTCTTGTGTTTTTATGTTCTTATATGCTGAGGCCCCAAGCTCTGGAACTCCCTGCCTAAACCTCTCCGCCTCTCTGCCTCTCTCTCCTCCTTAAAACCTCCCTCCACGACCACGCTTTTGGTGATTTGTCCTAACATCTCCTTATGTGGCTCACCGTGAGATTTTGTTGCACAATCGCTCTTGTGAAGCACCTTGGGATGGTTTACTATGTTAAAGGCGCTCTTTGAAGGCTCCCTGACCTGTGAGAGAACAGCTCCGCAGGTCGGGCTATAAAAGAGCTGGAGCGACGTACCACTTCCACCTCCAGCGCGAGCTGGCCCAAGTATGCGACAATTTTGAGATAGGCGACTGGGTAATGTCATTAAAACCCTGGTCACCGATTTGGTGCGTGGGCAGGAACATCGGGAGGACCCAGGTACAGAGGAGTGGGAAGGTCGGGGCGATGAGCGGCGAGTGTTTGTGGTGAGATGCGGTGAATACTTATGGCGGAGGAACGGCGAGGGATCGTGGCGGAGGTGCGACGAATGAGGGTACGGGACCCAGAATAGGCGAGGGCCCAGGGGCAGCACGGGCCCAGCCCACACTGCGATATGTGCGCGCACTAGGTCCGTGCAGCAGAGCAGGTCCCCAGTCGTCCTGGTTAACCCTTGCCACTGGACCAAGACCTCGCTCTGTCAAGCCCGTGTGGTGGCTGGTGTGCAACGGCCACCCCACGTTAAAAAAATCCACGCACAGGCATCTTCCACCCCCTCAACTGGAGTTCAGGACTGGAACATCGGGTCCTTCATCGAAACGCCTGTGAACCCGTGGAAGTAAGTCATCCTCGTTCGAGGGACCGCCTATGATGATGATGATAAATACATGTGGTTGTTGCCCAATGATGAACCCTAATCATTGCTCACTTTACATTGTGTGTGGTGCCCATTATAGCCTCGGTTGTGGACTCCATCAAACGCCTGGCGTCCCTGTGCCCACCCATCTCTGAGGGACTCAACGATGATGTACCAGGTTGTCAAACGGCAATAGCAGATCCCAGGCAGTGATTCTGGCCTGAATGCCAAAGTCAAAAGTAAGTGTTGTATAAAAATGATTTAAATATGATCCCCTTACATGGGTTGGGAGTGAGGGGTGGCGGTGGGCGGGACCTCTAGCAGAAATCTTCCACACCTTCCTGAGGAGGCCCCAACTCTCTATCTTTCGTTGGCCGTTTTACACTGCACTTTGTGGTCTCATTTTTGTCCTGGGGCCAATATTTATCCCTCAATCAATGTAACAAAAACAGATTAACTGGGTCATTATCATATTGGTGTGCTTGGGAGCTTGCTGTGCGCAAATTGGCTGCCGTGTTTCCCACATTACAACAGTGACTACACTTCAAAAGTACTTTATTGGCTGTAAAGCACTTTGAAACATCCAGTGGTCATGAAAGGCGCTATAGAAATGCAAGTCTTTCATAGAAACATAGAAACATAGAAAATAGGTGCAAGAGTTGGCCATTCGGCCCTTCGAGCCTGCACCACCAAATGGCTGATCATTTTTGCAACTTCAGTACCCCATTCCTGCTTTCTCTCCATGCCCCTTGATCCCTTTAGCCGTAAGGGCTACATCTAACTCCCATTTGAATATGGCCTCAACAACTCTCTGCGGTAGAGAATTCCACAGGTTCACAACTCTCTGAGTGAAGAAGTTTCTCCTCATCTCAGTCCTAAATGGCTTACCCCTTATCCTTAGACTGTGACCCCTGGTTCTGGACTTCTCCAACATCGGGAACATTCTTCCCGCATCTAACCTGTCCAGTCCCATCAGAATTTTATATGTTTCTATGAGATCCCCTCTCATTCTTCTAAATTCCAGTGAATACAGGCCTAGTCGATCCAATCTTTCCTTATATGTCAGTCCTGCCATCCGGGAATCAGTCTGGTGAACTTTCGCTGCACCCCCTCAATAGCAAGAATGTTCTTCCTCAGATTAGGAGACCAAACTGTACACAATACTCCAGGTGTGGCCTCACCAAGGCCCTGTACAACTGCAGTAAGACCTCCCTGCTCCTATACTCAAATTCTTCTTTCAGTCTTGTTGGACAATTCACAATATCACACCATGGGACCAATTCATTCAAGCTAAACTAATGTCGATATGTTTAGAAATAAGTGGACACAAAACACATTTGCGATCGAACAAACAGCTCACTGTTTATATAAGAGAATGGGGCTTTGGTCCACAATGGGTGACTAAAGTCTGTTACATTAGAGGCCCTAAATAGGAACAAAATAACTGAGTCTTTCCTGTGCTTGACCCTGAAATGCCATGAGGGTTCGAGAGGGACCATCGCAGCCCCCAGCGAGACAGAACAAACCATTACCTTCAGCCCTTTACACTATTTCGCTGGAGTTCCACAGTCCCACACAATGTCAGACTGGTTGAACACCCTCCCCCCATCCCCACAGAATTCTAGGGCTCGAGGGTTGGGAAATTCGCCCGCCGATTTGTTGCGGTGTTAACCCGGGCGGGGCGTTAAATTTTGCGGCGCGGAAATGATTTGCGTCACCAGCCGCAAAATTCATCAGCCGGGCCCCATGTGTGGGGCGGGGTGCAAAGGGAGGTGTTACACACCTCTCTCGGGGCGCTAGGCCAGCTGAGCAACTGAGAATCCCCGAGCTGCAACAGTCGGCCTCGGAGCGCTCGATGAGAGGCTTTCCCAGGGGGGAAAAAAACCACCTGAAAAAAAACAACAAAATCTTCCCACTGACACCTCATCCACATGAATCGCAAAAATAAGAAAAATAATGAAACAAATCACGCTTACCCGAGGTCAGCGTTCCTTCCCTCACTGAGGCCGCTACAGCTCGGACCGCCCGCTCTCCTAGGCGGTTCCACCAGGGGGCGCTCTACGGGACGCTCCGGATCGGGCGTGAAACAGAAATCGAGCCGGTGTCGCAACCAGGAGGCGTTGCATACCGTCTCACCTCCCCCAGGCGGTACTGCTCCGCGCCCCCCCACCCCCCACCCCCCCCCGGCAAACCCTGGCACCGAATGTCCCGGGCGGGGCACTGGGAGCTGGCCACACCGCCCGGAAAATGCTTTCCGCCACCATCGGCAAAAACAGACCGAAAAATCCAGTCCTCGAGTCTTTTACTGGTGAATTGTCACGCACGGAAAATGACGCAGATTCGCTGGTGAAGCCTGGATGGCTTCACCAGAGCCTGGTGTGACTGAGAGATTTCCCTGAATTATACGGCTTAAACACTGTGGAGAAAGCGCGTCAAGCATTCATGGCCAAAAGCACAACACCAGTGAGTTGGGCCCGCAGAATGCCAATGAGATGTTAAACTCACACTCGGGGCATCTGTAATCTTTAGCACGTTCCGTACAGAGTACTGCCATGTCAGGGCACATTTTAGGAACTCATGTGCTCTCCTTAAGTCTTGAGCCTACAATTTTCCATCTAATAATTTTAATGAGTGGAAATGAACGGTTTGACGAATTGGATGCAGATCCCCAAGTTCTGATTCGCCCACCCAGCAGGCAAAGCTGTGCCACAAGACAAAACTTTAGCCCATTCAATTCACTCCTGTGTTATGACAGCACCTTTCATTTTCTGATAAGATCATCACAGTATAAGAAATAGGAGCAGGAGTCAGCTATTTGGCCCCTCGAGCCTGCTCCGCCATTCAATAAAATCATGGCTGATCTTCGACCTCAACTCCACTTTCCTGCCTGATCCTCATATCCCTCGATTCCCCCAGAGTCCAAAAATCTATCAATCTCAGCCTTGAATATACTCAACGACTCAGGGTACCTATCAGAAATATTAACTGAACTTTTCTCTTTTCAGGCGCTGACAGACTTGTTGTTTATTGCCAGCAAAGTTTCCTTGAATTATTATTTTTAATTTGTTGCCTTTACATGGGTTCTCGTAGGTTAGCAGGCCAAGGTTTGGAACAGAGGAGGCTGAGGGGAGATTGAATTGAGGTGTATAATATTATGAGGGGCCGAGATAGAGTTTACAATCTATATTAACGATTTGGAAGAAGGGACTGAGTGTAACGTATCCAAGTTTGCTGATGATACAAAGATGGGAGGAAAAGCAATGAGTGAGGGGGACACAAAAAAATCTGCAAAAGGACATAGACAGGCTAATTTGAGTGGGCAAAAATTTGGCAGATGGAGTATAATGTTGGAAAGTGTGAGGTCATGCACTTTGGCAGAAAAAAATCAAAGTGCAAATTATTATTTAAATGGAGAAAGATTGCAAAGTGCTGCAGTACAGCGGGACCTGGGGGTACTTGTGCATGAGACACAAAAGGATAGTATGCAGGTACAGCAAGTGATCAGGAAGGCCACTGGTATCTTGGCCTTTATTGCAAAGGGGATGGAGTATAAAAGCAGGGAAGTCTTACTACAGCTATATAAGGTATTGGTGAGACCACACTCGGAATACTGCGTACAGTTTTGGCTTCCATATTTACAAAAGGATATACTTGCTTTGGTGGCTGTTCAGAAAAGGTTCACTAGGTTGATTCTGGGGATGAGGAGGTTGACTTATGAGGAAAGGTTGAGTAGGTTGGGCCTCTACTCATTGGAATTCAGAAGAATGAGAGGTAATCTTATAGAAACGTATAAGATTATGAGGGGGCTTGACAAGGTGGATGCAGAGAGGATGTTTCCAACAATGGGGGAGACTAGAACTAGGGGGCATAATCTTAGAATAAGGGGCCGCCCATTTAAAACTGAGATGAGGAGAAATTTCTTCTCTCAGAGGGTTGTTAATCTGTGGAATTTGCTGCCTCAGAGAGCTGTGGAAACTGGGACATTGAATAAATTTAAGACAGAAATAGTCAGTTTCTTAAATGATAAGGAGATAAGGGATTATGGGAAGCAGGCAGGGAAGTGGAGCTGAGTCCATGATCAGATCAGCCCTGATCTTATTGAATGGTGGAGCAGGCTCAAGGGGCCGTATGGCCTACTCCTGCTCCTATTTCTTATGTTCTTATGGATAGGAAGGACCTATTTCCCCTGAGCAGAGAGGTCAACAATCAGGGGTCATAGATTTAAAGTAATTGGTGGAAGGTTTAGAGGGGAGATGAGGAAATATTTCTTCACCCAGAGGGTGGTGGGGGTCTGGAACTCACTGCCTGAAAGGGTGGTAGAGACAGAAACCCTCACCACATTTAAAAAGTATTTGGATGTACACTTGAAGTGCTGTAACCTACAGGGCTATGGACCGAGAGCGGAAAAGTGGGATTAGGCTGGGTAGCTCTTTTCGGCCGACACGGAAATGATGGGCTGAATGCCTGTGATTCTTGGAATTAGAATTTTTGCCCGACACTGAAAACTCTGAAAGATCTGCGGAAAACAAATCGTCACATTTTTTTTTTCGCACTGAGAGCTTTATTTCAAACAGCCCCGATCGATTATTCAGCCTCCTTCCCAAGTTAGTATTTCATTAAGCTGCACAGCACGCATCAAGCAGTGACGATGAGAATGCAGCCTGCCTCCTGGAGTTTTTAACATCATTATATGTTGGTACTATCTGGGTACATGTCCTGATTTGACGGTATCAGCAGAGCCAAAAGAGACATTCCTAGTTATTTTAGTTACATCTATCCTATCTCAGTGTCACTCCAGGCTGAAGCGCTCAGTTTCAATTAAATACCTTAGCAAGGTCCTTGTTATCTTTAAAAATTATCCCAAATTCCCATCCAGCTGACTGACAAGAAAGCTATCTCTGTGGATAGAGTTTATTTAAGTTCATTAAGTTGCAGCTTGGTTTCAGAAAGAAAGACGCGTTTCTACAGCGGCTTTTCATGACCACCGGACATCCCAAAGCACTTTACAGCCACCAGATGGCGTCATTGTTGGAGGCCACTGAGCAGCACGCACATGGTGCTGCTCTGGTATAAAAGGCCAGCCATATTGAGAGTCAGGCACTTTGGGCCAAAATAAAGCAGAAGGTTGTGCCTTGCTCAGTTAAACAGGACTCAGTTTGAACCTTTATTGCATACATAACAGAAGTACTTTTTGAAGTGTAGTCACTGTTGTAATGTGGGAAACGCAGCAGCCAATTTGCACACAGCAAGCTCCCACACACAGCAATGTGATAATGACCCACATCATCTGTCTTGGTGATAGAAACATAGAAACATAGAAAATAGGTGCAGGAGCAGGCCATTCGGCCCTTCGAGCATGCACCACCATTCAATAAGATCATGGCTGATCATTCACCTCAGTACCCCTTTCCTGCTTTCTCTCCATACCCCTTGATCCCTTTAGCCGTAAGGGCCATATCTAACTCCCTCTTGAATATATCCAATGAACTGGCATCAACAACTCTCTGCGGTAGGGAATTCCACAGGTTCACCACTCTCTGAGTGAAGAAGTTTCTCCTCATCTCAGTCCTAAATGGCCTGCCCCTTATCCTAAGACTGTGTCCCCTGGTTCTGGACTTCCCCATCATCGGGAACATTCTTCCTGCATCTAACCTGTCCAATCCCATCAGAATTTTATGTGTTTCTATGAGAGTGCCACTCATTCTTCTAAATTCCAGTGAATATAAGCCTAGACGATCCAATCTTTCTTCATATGTCAGTCCCGACATCCCGGGAATCAGTCTGGTGAATCTTCGCCGCACTCCCTCAATAGCAAGAATGTCCTTCCTCAGATTAGGAGACCAAAACTGTACACAATATTCCAGGTGAGGCCTCACCAAGGACCTGTGCAACTGCAGTAAGACCTCCCTGGTCCTATACTCAAATTCCCTTGCTGTGAAGGCCAACATACCAATTGCCCTCTTCACCGTCTGCTGTACCTGCATGCCAACTTTCAATGACTGATGAACCATGACACCCAGCTCTCGTTGCACCTCCCTAATCTGCCACCATTCAGATAATATTCTGCCTTCGCGTTTTTGCCCCCTTCTGGCAAACAAGATCATTGCATTAGAGAAAGGATCTAAAATAACGATTAACACGACAGTGGACAGCCGCTATCCTTATGCATCTTACTTAAAATGCTGGACTGACCCTGAATGCAAAAAGATCAAGGCAAAGTATGGAAAGTGTTTTCATACAATTTCTTATAAAAATATAAGAATTAGGAACAGGGGTAGGCCATTTGGTCCCTCGAACCTGCTCCGCCATTCAATAAGATCTTGCCTGATCTGACCGTGAACTTAGCTCCACTTCCCCGCCCGCTCCCCATAATTATTATCCCCTTACCGTTTAAGAAACTGTCTATTTCTGTCTTAAATTTATTCAATGTCCCAGCTTCCACAGCTCTCTGAGGCAGCGAATTCCACAGATTTACAACCCACTAAGATAAGAAATTTCTCATCTCTGTTTTAAATGGGCGGCCCCTTATTCTAAGGTTCTAGTCTCCCCTATCAGTGGAAACATCCTCTCTGCATCCACCTTGTCAAGCCCCCTCATAATCTTATACGTTTCGATAAGATCACCTCTCATTCTTCTGAATTCCAATGAGTAGAGGCCCAACCTTTCCTCATAAGTCAACCCCCTCATCCCCAGAATCAACCGAGTGAATCTTCTCTGAACTGCCTCCAAAGCAAGTATATCCTTTCATAAATATGGAAACCAAAACTGCACGCAGTATTCCAGATGTGGCCTCACCAAAACCTTGTATAGCTATAACAAGACTTCCCTGCTTTTATACTCCATCCCCTTTGCAATAAAGGCCAAGATACCAGTGGCCTTCCTGATCACTTGCTGTACCTCATACTATCCTTTTGTGTTTCATGTACAAGTACCCCCAGGTCCCGCTGTACTGCAGCACTTTGCAATCTTTCTCCATTTAAATAATAACTTGATCTTTGATTTTTTTCCTGCTAAAGTGCATGACCTCACACTTTCCAACATTATGCTCCATCTGCCAAATTTTTGCCCAGTCACTTAGCCTGTCTATGTCCTTTTGCAGATTTTTTGTGTCCTCCTCACACATTGCTTTTCCTCCCATCTTTGTATCATCAGCAAACTTGGTTACGTTACACTCAGTCCCTTCTTCCAAGCCGTTTATATAGATTGTTAATAGTTGGGGTCCCAGCACTGATCCCTGGTTTCACTCCTGGTTATATCGGGGAGGGGGCAGGGAGGAATACTCCACGGAGGTGACATTGTACATCTGTTGTGTATGATATTCTAATCTTTGGTTCTCATCTGTGATATTTCTCATATCTGACCCTGAAATGAGCTTCCGGTCACATATCCGCAGCATAACTAAAAACGCCTATTTCTACCTACGTAACATCGCCCGCCTCCGCCCCTGCTTCAGCTCTTCTGCTGCTAAAACTTTCATCCATGCCTTTGTTATCTCTAGACTTGACTACTCCAATGCACTCCTGGCCGGCCTCCCACATTCCAACCTACGTAAAGTTGAGGTCATCCAAAACTCAGCTGTCTCGTGTCCTAACCAACAGCAAGTCCCGCTCACCCATCACCCCCTGTGCTCGCTGACCTACATTGGCTCCCGGTTAAGCAATGCCTCGATTTCAAAATTCTCATCCTTGTTTTCAAATCCCTCCATGGCCCTCGCCCCTCCCTATCTCTGTAATCTCCTCCAGCCCCACAACCCCCCGAGATGTCTGTGCTCCTCTAATTCTGCCCTCTTGATCATCTCTGATTATAATCGCTCCACCATCGGTGGCCGTGCCTTCTGTTGCTTGGGCCCCAAGCTCTGGAACTCCCTCCCTAAACCCCCCTCCTCTCTACCTCTCTCTCCTCCTTCAAGGCGCTCCTTAAATCCTACCTCTTTGACCAAGCTTTTGGTCACCTGCCCTAATATCTCCTTATGTGGCTCGGTGTCAAATTTTGTTTGATTATGTCCCTGTGAAGCGCCTTGGGAAGTTTTAGAAACATAGAAACATAGAAAATAGGTGCAGGAGTCAGCCATTCGGCCCTTCGAGCCTGCACCACCATTCAATATGATCATGGCTGATCATGCAACCTCAGTATCCCACCCCTGCCTTCTCTCCATACCCCCTGATCCCTTTAGCCGTAAGGGTCACATCTAACTCCCTTTTGAATATGTCCAACGAACTGCATTCAACAACTTTCTGTGAGAGAGAATTCCACAGGTTCACAACTCTCTGGGTGAAAAAGTTTCTTCTCATCTCGGTCCTAAATGGCTTACCCCTTATCCTTAGTCTGTGATCCCTGGTTCTGGACTTCCCCAACATCGGGAACATTCTTCCTGCATCTAACCTGTCCAGTCCCGTCAGAATTTTATATATGTCTATGAGATCCCCTCTCATTCTTCTAAACTCCAGTGAATACAGGCCCAGTCGATCCAGTCTCTCCTCATATGTCAGTCCTGCCATCCCGGGAATCAGTCTGGTGAACCTTCGCTGCACTCCCTCAATAGCAAGAACGTTCTTCCTCAGATTAGGAGACCAAAACTGCACACAATACTCAAGGTGTGGTCTCACCAAGGCCTTGTGCAGTAACCTCCCTGCTCCTATACTCAAATCCCCTCGCTATGAAGGCCAGCATGCCATTTGCTTTCTTTACAGTCTGCTGTACCTGCATGCCTCCCTTCAATGACTGATGTACCATGACACCCAGGTCTCGATGCATCTCCCTTTTCCTAATCTGCCGCCATTCAGATAATATTCTGCCTTCCTGTTTTTGCCACCAAATTGGATAACCTCACACTTATACACATTATACTGCATCTGCCATGCATTTGCCCACTCACCTAACCTGTCCAAGTTACCCTGCAGCCTTTTAACATCCTCCTCACAGCTCACACGCCCCTCAGTTTAGTGTCATCTGCAAACTTGGAGATATTGCACTCAATTCCTTCATCTAAATCATTAATGTATATTGTAAATACCTGGGATCCCAGCACTGAGCCCTGCGGCACTCCATTAGCCACTGCCTGCCATTCTGAAAAGGACCCGTTTATCCCGACTCTCTGCTTCCTGTCTGCCAACCAATTCTCTATCCATGTCAGTACATTACCCCCAATACCATGTGCTTTAATTTTGCACACCAATCTCTTGTGTGGGACCTTGTCAAAAGCCTTTTGAAAGTCCAAATAGACCACTGGTTCTCCCTTGTCCACTCTACTAGTTACATTCTCAAAAAATTCCAGAAGATTTGTCAAGCATGATTTCCCTTTCATAAATCCATCCTGACTTGGACCGATCCTGTCACTGTTTTCCAAATGCGTGCTATTTCATCTCTAATAATTGATTCCAACATTTTCCCCACTACTGATGTCAGGCTAACCGGTCTATAATTATCGTTTTCTCTCTCCCTCCTTTTTTAAACAGTGGTGTTACATTAGCTACCCTCCAGGCAATAGGGACTGATCCAGAGTTGATAGACTGTTGGAAAATGATCACCAATGCATCCACTATTTCTATGGCCACTTCCTTAAGTACTCTGGGATGCAGACTATCAGGCCCTGGGGATTTATCGGCTTTCAATCCCACCAATTTCCCTAACACAATTTCCCGCTTTATAAGGATTTCCTTCAGTTCCTCCTTCTCACTAGACCCTCGGTCCCCTAGTATTTCTGGAAGGTTAGTTGTCTCTTCCTTCTTGAAAACAGAACCAAAGTATTTGTTTAACTGGTCTGCCATTTCTTTGTTCCCCATTATAAATTCACCTGAATGTGGCTGCAAGGGACCTACATTTGTTTTCACTAATCTTTTTCTCTTCACATATCTATAGAAGCTTTTGCAGTCAGTTTTTATGTTCCCAGCAAGCTTCCTCTCATACTCTATTTCCCCCCTCCTAATTAAACCCTTTGTCCTCCTCTGCTGTATTACAAAATTCTCCCAGTCCTCAGGTTTGCTGCTTTTTCTGGCCAATTTATATGCCTCTTCCTTGGATTTAACACGATCCTTAACTTCCCTTGTTAGCCACGGTTGAGCCACCTTCCCCATTTTATTTTTACTCCAGACAGGGATGTACAATTGTTGTAGTTCATCCATGTGATCTTTAAATGTTTGCCATTGCCTATCCACCCTCAACCCTTTAAGTATCACTCGCTAGTTTATTCTAGCCAATTCACGTCTCATACCATCGAAGTTACCTTTCCCCAAGTTCAGGACCCTAGTTTCTAAATTAACTGTGTCACTCTCCATAAAGAATTCTACCATATTATGGTCACTCTTCCCCAAGTGGCCTTGCACAACAAGATTGTTAATTAGTCCTTTCTCATTACACATCACCCAGTCTAGGATGGCCAGCCCTCTAGTTGGTTCCTCGACATATTGGTCTAGAAAACCATCCCTAATACACTCCAGGAAATCTTCCTCCACCGCATTGCTACCAAGTAGGTTAGCCCAATCAATATGTAGATTAAAGTCTCCCATGATAACTGCTGTACCTTTATTGCACGCATCCCTAATTTTTTGTTTGATGCTGTCCCTATCCTCATTACTACTGTTTGGTGGTCTGTACACAACTCCCACTAGCGTTTTCTGCCCTGTTGATTGAGGGATAAATATTGGGCCAGGGACACCAGGGAGAACTCCCCCTGCTCTTCTTTGAAATAGAGCCCATGCGGTCTTTTACACCAACCTGTGAGAGCAGAGAGGTAGAGAGGTGGAGAGGTTTAGGGAGGGAGTTCCAGAGCTTGGGGCCCAGGCAACAGAAGGCACGGCCACCGATGGTGGAGCGATTATAATCAGGGATGCTCAAGAAGGCAGGATTAGAGGAGCGCAGATATCTCGGGGGGCTGGAGGAGATTGCAGAGATAGGGAGGGGTCTGATCGTTTACACCTACCTGGGAGAGCAGACGGGGCCTCGGTTTAATGTCTTGTCCGAACGACGGCACCTCAGACAGCGCGGCGCTCCCTCAGCACTGCACTGGGAGTGTCAGCCTAGATTTTTGTGCTGAAGTCTCTTGAGTTGGGACAATCTTCTGACTCAGAGATGAAGGGTGCTACCTACTGAACCTTGGCTAACTCTGTTAGCACCCTTCCCCATTGGAAACTTCGCTTTATTTACTGTATTTAAACTCTTGATGATTAAGCACCTCAATCATATTGCCTCTTAGCCTTCTCTGCTCCAAGGGAAACAACCCCGGCTTCTCCGGTTATGTTGGGGTGGGAGGGGTGAGGAGGGGGAAGTGCTGAATGTACTGCTCCACACACTGGTTTTAGGAGACCTATTATTTCTAGTTAATATTAGGGATTCTTGGCGAAGGAACCCTTGTCCAGATGTGTAAAAGCGATCAAGCAGGGGGAAGGGGCGACTTGAATCTTAGGCGGCAGCAAGGCATCCACCAAATACTAGGTTGACCCTCCCTTATCCGGAACCCTCGGGACCTGGCCTGTTCCGGATAAGGGATTTTTCCGGACGAGGGGTGGCCATGTTAAATTGGATGGTATAGGTATTGAGCAAGGGGATATCGAGGCTGGCTGGCTTGGGGCTGGGAGTGTACCAGAGAGATCGTGGGGGTGTTGGGGGGAGGAAGGGGTGCAGTGGATTGCGGGGTCAGGCCAGCGATTGCGGGAGTCGGCAGCGAGGAAGGATTTTCGATTTCTTATGTCGGAGTTCAGCGCATGCGCCACCCGGTGGCCGGGAATGGTTCTGGACAAGGGGTGGTTCTGGATAAGGGAGTTCTGGATAAGGGAGGTTCAATCTGTAATTTATACAAAGTATGTAAGTGGGCAAAATAATTTAATATGGACAAGTCTAAAATATTACCTACAGGAAGCAAAAAATGGGATGTCTACATACTCCATGAATGGTGCTGAAATAGTTAAGAGTGAAATTGAAAAACGACCACTCCCGAGATTTCAGCACATAATCTCGGCTGACACTTCACTGCAGTATTGATGGAGTGCTGTCGTCTTTGTAAGGTATTACAACAAGGTCCAATTTGCCCTCTCAAGGGGTCAGAAAGGATCCCGTGGCACTCTTTGAAGAAGAGTAAGTCGGGAATTCTCAAGGGCAATTAGGAGCCAAACCCGTCATCATCATCATCAAAGGCAGTCCCTCAAAGTCGAGGAAGACTTGCTTCCACTCTAAAAGTGAGTTCTCAGGTGACTGAACAGTCCAATACAGGAATTATAGTCTCTGTCACAGGTGGGACAGACAATGGTTGAGGGAAAGGGTGGGTGGGACTGGTTTGCCGCACGCTCCTTCCGCTGCCTGCGCTTGGTTTCTGCATGCTCTCGGTGACGAGACTCGAGGTGCTCAGCGCCCTCCCGGATGCACTTCCTCCACTTAGGGCGGTTTTTGGCCAGGGACTCCCAGGTGTCAGTGGGGATGTTGCACTTTATCAGGGAGGCTTTAAAGGTGTCCTTGAAACGTTTCCTCTGCCCACCTGGGGCTCGCTTGCAGTGTAGGAGTTCCGAGTAGAGCGATTGCTTTGGGAGTCTTGTGTTGGGCATGAGGACAATGTGGCCCGCTTGGCGGAGCTGGTCGAGTGTGGTCAGTGCTTCAATGCCGGGGATGTTGGCCTGATCGAGAACACTAACATTGATGCGTCTACCTCCCTGGGGATTTGCAGGATCTTGCGGAGACAGCGTTGGTGGCATTTCTCCAGCGATTTGAGGTGCCTACTGTACATGGTCCATGTCTCTGAGGTACAGGAGGGCGGGTATTACTACAGCCCTGTAGACCATAAGCTTGGTTCCAGATTTGAGGGCCTGATCTTCAAACACTCTTTTCCTCTGACGGCCGAAGGCTGTGCTGGCACACTGGAGGCGGTGTTGGACCTCGTCGTCAAGGCCTGCCCTTACTGATAGTCAATGATAGCCTGTCAATCAGGGGTATGGTAGCATAATGGTGATGTTACTAGTAATCCAGCAGACAGAAGTAATGATCTAACATCACGAGTTCAAATCCCACCCATGGCAGCTGTCACGACAGTTAATTAAATAAATCTGGAATTAAAGCTTGAGTCAGTAATGAAACTATCGGATCGTTGTAAAAACCCATCTGCTTCACTGATGTCCTTTAGGGAAGGTCTGGCCTCTACTTTGACGCCAGACCCACAGCATTGTGGTTGACTCTTAACTGCCCTCTCAAATTGCGGCTTACCACCAAGTGGCCATTAGGGAATGGCAATAAATGCTGGCTGTGAAAGAGAGGTCGAGAGGCGGAGAGGTTTAGGGAGGGAGTTCCAGAGCTTGGGGCCCAGGCAACAGAAGGCACGGCCACCGATGGTGGAGCGATTATAATCAGGGATGCTCAAGAGGGCAGAATTAGAGGAGCGCAGACATCTCGGGGGGTTTGTGGGGCTGGAGGAGATTACAGAGATAAGAACACATACACATCCTGTGTCCTGGCCAAAATTTATTCCCTCAGATGCGTATCATTAAAACAAACAATCTCTTCATTTATCCTATTGCTGTTTGTGGAAACTTGCTGTGCACAAATTGGCTGCCACATTTCGCTACGCTGTACTTCAGAAGCACCTTGAACTTGTACACCACAGGATTTCTCTCCAACACGACCATCTCTGCCCCGATCGGTCCCCGACTCCTTGCAATCATCTTGACCCTCCAAATTACGCTGTACGCACCCCGCGATCTCTACAACAACAGCCTGTATTTATATAGCGCCTTTAACATAGTGAAACGTCCCAACAAAAGAACATAAGAACATAAGAATTAGGAACAGGAGTAGGCCATCTAGCCCCTCGAGCCTGCTCCGCCATTCAACAAGATCATGGCTGATCTGGCCGTGGACTCAGCTCCACTTACCCGCCCGCTCCCCATAACCCTTAATTCCCTTATTGATTAAAAATCTATCTATCTGTGATTTGAAAACATTCAATGAGCCAGCCTCAACTGCTTTCTTGGGCAGAGAATTCCACAGATTCACAACCCTCTGGGAGAAGAAATTCCTTCTCAACTCGGTTTTAAATTGGCTCCCCCGTATTTTGAGGCTGTTCCCCCATAGTTCTAGTCTCCCCGACCAGTGGAAACAAACTCTCTGCCTCTATCTTGTCTATCCCTTTCATTATTTTAAATGTTTCTATAAGATCACCCCTCATCCTTCTGAACTCCAACGAGTAAAGACCCAGTCTACTCAATCTATCATCATAAGGTAACCCCCTCATCTCCGGAATCAGCCTAGTGAATCGTCTCTGTACACCCTCCAAAGCTAGTATATCCTTCCTTAAGTAAGGTGACCAAAACTGCACGCAGTACTCCAGGTGCAGCCTCACCAATACCCTGTACAGTTGCAGCAGGACCTCCCTGCTTTTGTACTCCATCCCTCTCGTGAAGTCCCAAGGCGCTTCACAGGAGTATTATGAGATAAAAATTTGACACTGAGCTGCATAAGTAGAAATCAGCGCAGTTGGTCAATAGAGGTAGGTTTTAAGGCGTGCCTTGAAGGAGGAAAGAGAGGTAGAGAGGTGGAGAGGTTTAGGGAGGGAGTTGCAGAGCTTGGGGCCCAGGCAACAGAAGGCACGGCCACCGATGGTTGGGCGATTATAATCAGGGATGCTCAGGAGGGTAGAATTAGAGGAGCACAGACATCTCGGGGGGTTGTGGGGCTGGAGGAGATTACAGAGATAGGGAGGGGCGAGGGCCATGGAGGGATTTGAAAACAAGGATGAGAATTTTGAAATCGAGGCGTTGCTTAACCGGGAGCCAATGTAGGCCAGCGAGCACAGAGGGTGATGGGTGAGCAGGACTCGGTGCGAGTTAGGACATGGGCAGCGAGCACAGGGGGTGATGGGTGAGCGGGACTGGGTGCAAGTTAGGACATGGGTAGCGAGCACAGGGGCTGATGGGTGAGTGGGACTTGGTGCGAGTTAGGACACGGGGCAGCGAGCACAGGGGGTGATGGGTGAGCGGGACTTGGTGCGAGTTAGGACACGGGGCAGTGAGCACACGGGGTGATGGGTGAGCGGGACTTGGTGCGAATTAGGACACGGGTCAGCGAGCATAGGGGGTTGATGGGTGAGCGGGACTGGGTGCGAGTTAGGACACGGGGCAGTGAGCACAGGGGGTGATGGGTGAGCGGGACTGGGTGCGGGTTAGGACACGGGGCAGCCGGCACAGGGGGTGATGGGTGAGCGGGACTGGGTGCGAGTTAGGACACGGGGCAGCCGGCACAGGGGGTGATGGGTGAGCGGGACTGGGTGCGAGTTAGGACATGGGCACCTGTTGAATGAAAAACAGCGGACACCACGAAGGTAAAACATCGTGGCGTTCCTCCCCCTCCACTCTCCTCCCCCAGCAACTCCCCCCCCCCCCCACCCCTAGACCCCAGACCCCAGCGGCTCGGTATTCCTGTCCAAGTAAATATCGGGGCCATGGGTGCCAACGCCACAGTGTTGCCCTGCAGTCTTCGAGGAATTGAAGTTTAACGGGCCTGAATTTGAGGTCGGAGGCTTCCTGCTAGAGGCCCACGTATGCCTGGGGTGCAGGTGATTCACAAGCGTTCCTGGGATCACGTGGGCCAGCACAACCAATCAGAGAAGGGAATCCCCATTCATGCTTAAAGGGATTCCGTATCTATAGAAAACCCACAAGTATGAATGGGGATAACCTCAAAAATACACATCCACTTAAAATAAATTAAAAGAAGCATCACATAATTAAAATGGCATTTAAATGAAATTTAATTTTGTGAAATATAAATTTACATGCTGTAACGGGCTAAAAATAAACGTACCTTACTGGACAGGGGTTTTAATGTATAAATGATTGTTAACCGTTTATTTTTCTGGTTGTTAACACACTTACACTGGTCTGGTACCAGACGTAATAAGTTCACGGGCAGAATTTGGGCAAATAGCCCCAACTCTCTGCCCGCGGAGGCCCGTCTCCCGGGGATGCGTACGGTCTGCCTGGAAGAATGTTGACAGATCGCAAGTTCCGGGTTTCTGCGCATGTGCAGCGCGTGTCTGAACCCGGAACCTGCGTGGCCCCTACACGTACCCACCCGTAGGGAGCGGCAAATTACAGCCCGTTCTCCAGGACACTGCTACAGGGGAAAAATCACAGGGGCATTAAAATGTTTTTTCATTTTCTCTTTATTACTTATAAAAATATCGGAGATTGGGAGGTGGGGGGAGGTGGTGACGGGAGGGAAAAGGGGCTGTTTTGACGGACATTTCAGGAATTATCCAATCAGGTGACGACTGTTTGCTTTCTGCTTGGCCGCGGGAAGGCGGGGCGACCAATGGCGGGAGCGCGGGAGTTGGAGGCGGGAGGTCATGTGATTACACCTCCAGGAATACATCCAATCAGAGCTAATGATTCTAAACATAGAGCTGGGTGGGTGATTTAAACAAGATGCAATTTTCAACTGTCCGGCAGTTAACTTGGAAAAGAAAAAAAGACTTGCATTTATATAGCACCTTTCACGACCACCGGACATCCCAAAGTGCTTTACAGCCCATGAAGTACTTTTGGAATTTAATTACTGTTGTCATGTAGGAAATGCGACAGCCAATTTGCACACAACAAGCTCCCATACACAGCGATCACCAGATAATCTGTTTTAGTTGATGTTGATTGAGGGATAAATATTGCCCAAGACACCGGCGATAACTCCCTTGCTCCCACAGACAGCAATGGGTAATGACCAGATAATCTGTTTTTATTATGTTGATTAACTCCCCTGCTCTTCTTCAAAGTAGCGCCATGGAATAGTTTACATTCACCTGAGAGAGTAGACGGGGCCTCGGTTTAACGTCTCACCGAAAGACGGCACCTCCGACAGTGTGGCGCTTCCTCAGTACTGCCCCTCTGGCAGTGCAGCGCTCCCTCATTACTGCCCCTCCGACAGTGCAGCACTCCTTCAGCACTGTCCCTCCGACAGTGCAGCGCTCCCTCAGTACTGCCCCTCCGACAGTGCAGCATTCCCTCAGTACTGCCCCTCCGACAGTGCAGCAGTCCCTCAGTACTGCCCCTCCGACAGTGCAGCAGTCCCTCAGTACTGCCCCTCCGACAGTGCAGCAGTCCCTCAGTACTGCCCCTCCGACAGTGCAGCATTCCCTCAGTACCGCCCCTCCAACAGTGCGGCACTCCCTCAGTACTGCCCCTCCGACAGTGCAGCAGTCCCTCAAGTACTGTCCCTCCGACAGTGCAGCGCTCCCTCAGCACTGTTCCTCCGACAGTGCGGCACTCCCTCAGCACTGCCCCTCCGACAGTGCGGCACTCCCTCAGCACTGCCCCTCCGACAGTGCGGCGCTCCCTCAGCACTGCACTGGGAGTGTTAGCCTAGATTTTTGTGCCCAAGTCTCTGGAGTGGGACTTGAACCCACAACCTGCTGATTCAGAGGCGAGAGTGCTGCCCACTGAGCCATGGCTGACATCGGAATAGATTGTTGCGTTCCACTAACAGAAGGAGTGACAAAATTGCTCTCAAAGTTTTACTTTTATTAAAACAGCTGCTAACGCACTGACAGTCAGTGCATCCAAATCCACTGTTGTTTTTTTTAAGAAATTAACAAATGTACAAAAAGTATCCATCGGACAAGAAAATACACTATTTGTTGTTTGAAGATGCACGAGTTCTCCATGCCTTGGACAGGTACCACAGTCGTTAAGACGGATAAAACTTGGCGAGCGCCGAAAAAAGTGTCTGTGGTGCAGCTACACACAAAGGCAGCAGCCAAACACTGCCCTCCACAATCCTGCGGTCACAATGCCTCTGGGCTACGGTTCGGACTGGGTTGAGCCGCCTGGTTTCAACAATGCCTCCCCCAGCAGTGGGATCAATCAGGTAAATAAGCCCTTTTCAAAATGAACCCATTTGCACATAAAGCACATCGCAGAGCACTGTAACAGACTGGAGTCAGCAATTCGAATAACTTCGCTCATTTAGTTACACTCATTGGATTCCAATATCATAATAGCTGCAAAACACAGTCAGGGGGAAAGGAGCTTTGCATTTTACACTCTGATTTAAATGGCAGTGTTTTTGTGTCCTGTGTGTGTGTGTGTGTGTTTGTTTAAATACAATTTTTGCTTTGGTTCATCATCATAGGCAGTCCCTCGGAATCGAGGAAGACTTGCTTCCACTCTTAAAATGAGTCCTTAGACGGCTGAACAGTCCAATACAAGAACCACAGTCTCTGTCACAGGTGGGACAGACAGTGGTTGAAGGAAAGGGTGGGTGGGGAGTCTGGTTTGCCGCACGCTCCTTCCACTTCCTGCGCTTGCTTTCTGCATGCTCTCGGCGATGAGATTCGAGGTGCTCAGTGCCCTCCCGGATGCACTTCCTCCACTTACGGCGGTCTTTGGCCAGGGACTCCCAGGTGTCGGTAGGGCTGTTGCATTTTATCAGGGAGGCTTTGAGGGTGTCCTTGAAACGTTTCCTCTGCCCACCTGGGGTTCGCTTGCCATGTAGGAGTTCTGAGTAGAGCGCTTGCTTTGGGAGTCTCGTGTCGGGCATACGGACAATGTGGCCTGCCCAACGGAGCTGGTCGAGTGTGGTCAGTGCTTCGATGCTGGGGATGTTGGCCTAGTTTTGGTTACAAATCTTTTAAATAATACAATTCAACCATGAACCCCCCTCCCGCACTGCCCTTGTTAAAGCGGCCACACCCATTAGAACCTGCAAAAATACTGATGAAAACCTAACAAATCAAATCAAAGTTTGTATTCCGGGGATGATGATGCACTCCGGGATGAGGTCCGACAAACTGAATTTAGGGAGCTAGGAGTTAAATTAAAGAGTAGGACCTCAAAGGTAGTAATCTCAGGATTGCTACCAGTGCCACGTGCTAGTCAGAATCGGAATCTCAGGATAGCTCAGATGAATACGTGGCTTGAGGAATGGTGGAGGAGGGAGGGATTCAAATTCCTGGGACGTTGGAATCGGTTCTGGGGGAGGTGGGACCAGCACAAACCGTACGGTCTGCACCTGGGCAGGATCGGAACCAATGTCCTGGGGGAGTGTTTGCTCGTGCTGTTGGGGAGGGATTAAACTATTATGGCAGGGGGATGGGAACCTATGCAGGGAGACAGAGGGAAGTAGAATGGGGGCAGAAGCAAAAGAAAGAAGAAAAGTAAAAATCAAAAAGGGTCGCATTGCAGCAAAATTCTAAAGGGAACAAGTGTTAAAAAGACAAGCTTGAAGGCTCTGTGCCTCAATGCAAGGAATATTCGTAATAAGGTGGATGAATTAACTGCGCAGGCAGCTATTAATGAATATGATATAATTGGCATTACAGAGACATGGCTCCAGGGTGACCAAGGCTGGGAACTCAACATCCAGGGGTATTCAACATTCAGGAAGGATAGACAGAAAGGAAAAGGAGGTGGGGTAGCGTTGCTGGTTAAAGAGGAAATTAACGTAATAGTAATGAAGGACATTAGCTTGGATGATGTGAAATCGGTATGGGTGGAGCTGCGGAATACCAAAGGACAGAAAACATTAGTGGGAGTTGTGTACAGACCACCAAACGGTAGTAGTGAGGTTGTGGACAGCATCAAACAAGAAATTAGGGATGCATGCTATAAGGGTGCAGCAGTTATCATGGATGACTTTAATCTACATATTGATTGGGCTAACCAAACTGGTAGCAATACGGTGGAGGAGGATTTCCTGGAGTGTACTGGGGATGGTTTTCTAGACCAATATGTCGAGGAACCAACTAGAGAGCTGGTCATCCTAGACTGGGTGATGTGTAATGAGAAAGGGCTAATTAGCAATCTTGTTGTGCGAGGCCCCTTGGGGAAGAGTGACCACAATATGGTAGAATTCTTTATTAAGATGGAGAGTGACACAGTTAATTCAGAGACTAGGGTCCTGAACTTAAGGAAAGGTAACTTTGATGGTATGAGATGTGAATTGGCTAGAATAGACTGGCGAATGATACTTAAAGGATTGACGGTGGATAGGCAATGGCAAATATTTAAAAATCACATGGATGAACTTCAACAATTGTACATCCCTGTCTGGAGTAAAAATAAAATGGGGAAGGTGGCTCAACCGTGGCTAACAAGGGAAATTAAGGATAGTGCTAAATCCAAGGAAGAGGCTTATAAATTGGCCAGAAAAAGCAGCAAACCTGATAACTGGGAGAAATTTAGAATTCAGCAGAGGAGGGCAAAGGGTTTAATTAGGAAGGGGAAAATGAGAGGAAGCTTGCTGGGAACATAAAAACTGACTGCAAAAGCTTCTATACATATGTGAAGAGAAAAAGATTAGTGAAGACAAACGTAGGTCCGTTGCAGTTAGAATCAGGTGAATTCATAATGGCGAACAAGGAACTGGCAGACTAATGTGACTAGTGGGGTGTCGCAGGGCTCAGTGCTGGGACCCAGCTATTTACAATATACATCAGTGATTTAGATGAAAGAATTGAGTGTAATATCTCCAAGTTTGCTAATGACACTAAGCTGGGTGGCAGTGTGAGCTGTGAGGAGGATGCGAAGAGGCTGCAGGGTGACTTGGACAGGTTAGGTGAGTGGGCAAATGCATGGCAGATGCAATATAATGTGGATAAATGTGAGGTTATCCACTTTGGTGGCAAAAACACGAAGGCAGAATATTATCTGAATGGCGGCAGATTAGGAAAAGCGAGGTGCAACGAGACCTGGGTGTCATGGTTCATCAGTCATTGAACATTGGCATGCAGGCACAGCAGGCGGTGAAGAAGGCAAATGGTATGTTGGCCTTCATAGCTAGGGGATTTGAGTATAGGAGCAGGGAGGTCTTACTACAGTTGTACAGGGCCTTGGTGAGGCCTGACCTGGAATATTGTGTTCAGTTTTGGTCTCCTAATCTGAGGAAGGAAGTTCTTGCTATTAAGGGAGTGCAGCGAAGATTCACCAGACTGATTCCCGGGATGGCAGGAGACTGGATCGACTGGGCCTGTATTCACTGGAGTTTAGAAGGATGAGAGGGGATCTCATAGAAACATATAAAATTCTGATGGGTTTGGACAGGTTAGATGCAGGAAGAATGTTCCCGATGTTGGGGAAGTCCAGAACCAGGGGACACAGTCTAAGGATAAGGGGTAAGCCATTTAGGACCGAGATGAGGAGAAACTTCTTCTCTCAGAGAGTTGTTAACCTGTGGAATTCTCTTCCGCAGAGAGTTGTTGATGCCAGTTCATTGGATATATTCAAGAGGGAGTTAGATGTGGCCCTTACGGCTAAAGGGATCAAGGGGTATGGAGAGAAAGCAGGAAAGAGGTACTGAGGTGATGATCAGCCATGATCTTATTGAATGGTGGTGCAGGCTCGAAGGGCCGAATGGCCTACTCCTGCACCTATTTTCTATGTTTCTATGTTTACTCCAATGCCTGTTTTTGGTTACATTTTGAAATTCTCCCTTTGTTTGATTCCCCCGCTGCCATCCACCAACGGCTCAGCTGAGCTCGTTGGACAGCGTCGAGTCTCGAGACCAGCGGCATTCCAGTAAAAGCCGGTGTTTAACCAACGTCTGCCGCCTGTCGCTAGCCTAGTTTCTCCAGCTTAGTGGCCCCCCTCTTCTCAAACAGCATCGACCGACTGGCAGCACCGACCGAATCCTAGAAATTTACAGCACGGAAAGGGGGGCCATTTCGGCCCATCGTGTCCGCGCCGGCCGACAAAGAGCCTCACGGCCTAATCCCACTTTCTCGCTCCGTAGCCCTGTAGGTTGCCTTGAGGGTCCTGACATTCCAGGTCCCGAACTTCATCTCAAAGGGTGGAAGATGCCTGTGCGCGAGTTCTTTTCGTGTGGGGTGGCCGTTGCACACCGGCCACCACACGGGTTGACGGAGAAAGGTCTTGATCTAGTGGCAAGGGGGTCCGAGACGACTGGAGACCAGGCACCGCTTCAAGCGCGCATCCAAGTATTTTTTAATAGAACGGGACCGCTTTAGGATTAGTACGCAGAGCGCTGTGGCCGGGAACGGTTGGATGACCGAAGGTAAATCAGGCTTTCAAAATAAATAATAAAAAAATCTAGACTTTGTGGGTTCAAACCGGGGTCCCTCTCTAGGTGGGGAAGTGGTGCCTCACACAGCAAACTTCCCTGTGCATTCAGACCGGAATCTACACGGGGTGGAGCTTGCCTGCAGGCTGGCCTTTCAGTGTCCTCCTCTCTCGCCAGTTTGTGTGATGCACATATCAGCGGCAGGTCGGGGCCATAAAAGGAGCGGCGAGTGGCGGCCTGGGGAGCGGCGTGGGCGTACCACGGCAAGGTACAGCGCGAGCAGGCGCAGGAGGGCGACGGCAGCGAAGAGAACGACGTCATCAAGATCCAGGTCGGTGATTGGAGCGTGGGCAGGTACAGCAGGAGCGGCGAGGTCGGGGCGAAGGAGCGGCGAGAGATTGTAGAGGGATGTGATCGGGGCCCAGGGGAGGCGAGGGCCCAGGGGCAGCACGGGCCCAGCCCACACTGTGCGATATGTGCGCGCACTGGGTCCGTGCAGCAGAGCTGGTCTCCAGTCGTCCTGGTTAACCCTTGCCACTGGACCAAGACCTCGCTCTGTCAAGCCCGTGTGGTGGCTGGTGTGCAACGGTCACCCCACGTTAAAAAAATCCACCCACAGGCATCTTCCACCCTTCAGGATGTAGTTCGGGATCTGGAATATTAGGTCCTCCATTGAAACATCTGTGAACTCATCCCTTTTTGGCGTGGAAGCAAGTCATCCTCGATACGAGGGACCGTTTAGGATGATGATGAGATTTAAACATAAGAACATAAGAATTAGGAGCAGGAGTAGGCCACATGGCCCCTCGAGCCTGCTCCGCCATTCAATAAGATCACGGCTGATCTTTGACCTCAACTCCACTTTCCCGCCCGCTCCCCATATCCCTCCATTCCCCGAGAGTCCAAAAATCTATCGATCTCAGCCTTGAATGTACTCAACGACTCAGCATCCACAGCCCTCTGGGGCAGAGAATGCCAGAGATTCATCATCCTCCGAGTGAAGAAATTCCTCCTCACCTCCGTCCTAAATGGCCGACCCCTTATCCTGAGACTGTGACCCCTGGTTCTAGACTCTCCAGCCCGGGGGGAAACACCCTCCCTGCATCTACCCTGTCAATCCCCCTAAAGTAATTGATAGAAGGATTAGAGGGGAGTTGAGGAGAACTTTTTTCACCCAGAGGGTGGTGGGGGTCTGGAACTCACTGCCTGAAAGGGCGTTAGAGGCAGAAACCCTCACCACTTTTAAAAAGTACTTGGATGTGCACCTGAAGTGCCGTAACCTACAGGGCTACGGACCGAGAGCTGGAAAGTGGGATTAGGTCTCTGCAGCAGAGCTGGTCTCCAGTCGTCCTGGTTAACCCTTGCCACTGGACCAAGACCTCGCTCTGTCAAGCCCCGTGTGGGGGCTGGTGTGCAACGGGTCACCCCACGTTAAAAAAAATCCACCCACAGGGCATCTTCCACCCTTCAGGATGTAGTTCGGGATCTGGAATATTAGGTCCTTCATTGAAACACCTGGGAACTCATTGAACTCATTGATTTTTGGCGTGGAAGCAAGTCATCCTCGTTTCGAGGGACCGCCAATGAAATGATATCGGGGAGGTAGGGGCCGTTTGTTAACGACGAGGTGTGTGATTAAAGCCAGCAGGGACGCAGGAGTCTCGCTCACTGCTGGGCGATCGGCTGGTTCATCGCACTGCCGTCGCGCCAAGTCGGGAATTAAAAACCAGCGTGACCGAGTCGGCGAGTCTGATTGACGAGTGCTGAGCTGGTGGGCGTATTTACGACGAGTTTGAAAAGAAAAACTGGAGAAAAAAAAATTGCGAGCCTGCAGTGTAGGTCAGTCGTATTCCGATTGAAGAATGTGCGTCAGGGGTGGGAGGCGGGGGCGGGGGGGGAGAACGCGAGATGTTGGGCTCCTTCTCAGTGTCACAACAGGCGAGGACGCAAACCGCGTCCACTCTCCGAGACCGAGCCTGCCTCGTAATGTCGTTTTATTTTCTGCTCTTCTTGCCAGCGGGCGAATCACATCTTCGGTTATCTTCTGTCATGCGCGCAGCGGGGGGGAGGGGAGTTGTGCAATGGCTGCACTGCCAAGGCTGCAGGGTTCAGTATCTCTCGCCTGGCGTGTTTGTATCCCGGCAGAATTCCAAAGGCTTGACTAAAAGGGGGGGAAGTGGGGGGAAGGGGGGGGGGGGGGGGAGGGTGGGCCCCCTCTCGACCACCTCCCTCCCCCACCCCCCGAAAAATGGGAAGAGTTCCCGTGGTGGTCCGCGGTGGGGAGGGGGCGGGGCAAGTTCGACGGAGCGTCTGCTCTGCTGGCCGGCCGGCTGGCTACAAGGAGTCTTCGGCACTGCGGGAGTCGCCGTACATGTCCGCCAGCTTCTTGAAGCGGGGCCCCCAGTCGGTGAGGTAGTCGTAGTCCGGGTCGGAGTCCGCGGCGGCCGACTCGAAGGAGCTCAGCGACTCGGCCGCCGAGCCCTCCCCCTCGAAGGCGTAGGTCTGCAGCGAGTCGAAGGGCGGGGCCCCGGGGTCGGCGTTGGCGTCCCGCAGCTTGGCCAGGATGTAGCCGGCGACGCCGCCGTCGCCGGCCCCGCCCCCCCCGCGCCGCGACACCCGCCGCGAGAGGCTGGCGATCTCCGGCTGCATGTCCCGCCGGGACCGGGCCAGCTGCACTTCCCTGGGGTTCCACAAGGCGGCGATGTCGAAGGCCTCCGTGTCCTCCTCCCCGCCGCCCTCGTCGTCGTAGCGGACAATATTCTCGTGGACGTTCTCCTTGTCGGCGGCGGCGAGCGACTTCCTCCTGTGCCTCCTCATCGTCAAAATGAACAGCATCAGCACTGAAAGGGAACGGTAACAAACGGGGCGAGTTAGCTGCGATTGGGCCAACGTATTACAACAACCAACAACCACCTCTTGTCACAGAGCGCCATCTAGTGGACTACCGCTCCACCTAGGGGACGGCTGTGGTAATGCAACTGCTGATGTAAAAGTCACGTGATAAGAACATAAGACATAGGAGCAGGAGTCGGCCATACGGCCCCTCGAGCCTGCTCCGCCATTCAATACGATCATGGCTGATCTGATCATGGACTCAGCTCCACTTCCCCGCCCGCTCCCCATAACCTCTTATCCCCCTTATCATTTAAGAAACTGTCTATTTCTGCCTTAAATTTATACAATGTCCCAGCTTCCACAGCTCTCTGAGGCAGCGAATTCCACAGATTTACAACCCTCTGAGCGAAGAAATTTCTCCTCATCTAAGTTTTAAATGGGCGGCCCCTTATTCTAAGATCATGCCCTCTAGTTCTAGTCTCCCCCATCAGTGGAAACATCCTCTCTGCATCTACCCTGTCAAGCCCCTTCATAATCTTATACGTTTCAATAAGGTCACCTCTCATTCTTCTAAATTCCAATGAGTAGAGGCCCAACCTACTCAACCTTTCCTCATAAGTCAAGCTCCTCATCCCCAGAATCAACCGAGAGAACCTTCTCTGAACTGCCTCCAAAGCAAGTATATCCTTTCGTAAATATGGAAACCAAAACTGCACGCAGTATTCCAGGTGTGGCCTCACCAATACCCTGTATAGCTGTAGCAAGACTTTCCTGCTTTTATACTCCATCCCCTTTGCAATAAAGGCCAAGATACCATTGGCCTTCCTGATCACTTGCTGTACCTGCATACTATCCTTTTGTGTTTCAGGCACAAGTACCCCCAGGTCCCGCTGTACTGCAGCACTTTGCAATCTTTCTCCATGATGTATTGGAGCCATCTCAATCTCCACCTGAGAGAACAAGGGTACTACACTGCTCTAAAAGATGGTATCTCCGACAGTGTGGTACTCCCTCAGTACTGCCCCTCCGACAGTGCGGCACTCCCTCAGTACTGACCCTCCGACAGTGCAGCACTCCCTCAGCACTGCACTGGGAATGTCAGCCTAGATGTTTGTGCTCAAGTCCCTGGAGTGGGACTTGAACCCACAACCTTCTGACTCCGAGGTGAGGATGCTGTCATGGAGCCCCGGTGGACACTTTAGAGGGGGAAGTGGCACTCAATATTGGTCGGTGGTCTCGCAGATTTGCTGGTCAATATATACATGTGGTTTGGGGGCCAATATGATCACTATATCAATGAAACGTATAAAATTCTGACGGGGTTGGACAGACTGGATGTGAGGAGGATGTTTCCCCGGGCTGGGAAGTCTAGAACAAGGGGTCACAGTCTCAGGATACAGGGTAGAAAACTTAGGTGTTGAGATAGAGGATCAGCCACGATCATATTGAATGGTGGTGCCGGTTCGAAGGGCCGAATGGCCTACTCCTGCACCTGCTTTCTATGTTTGTATGTTTCTATATGAAGGAGAACAGAGAGGGTAGATAGAGAGAGAATATTTCGGCTGGGTGGGGAGTCGAGGTACTAGGGGCACAGTCTAAAAATTAGAGCCAGCCCTTTTAGGAGTGAAATTAGGAAACACTTCTACACACAAAGTTTGGAACTCTCTCCCGCAAATGGCAATTGATGCTGGATCAATTGTTAATTTTAAAGCCAAGATTTTTGTTAATCAAAATTATTAAGGGATATGGGGCAAAGGTGGGTATATGGAGTTAGGTCGCAGATCAGCCGTGATCTCACTGAATGGCAGAACAGGCTCGAGGGGCTGAATGGCCGATTCCTGTGCCTGTGTTCCTAACTGTCCATCCTTCAAATAAGGGTGACACAGGTGATTGTGCAAAATAAATACACAGTCAGGGAGATACTCGGGAGGGGTGGAAATTCAGTTCTCTGCCTCCCTCTATTAGCGCTCTGGTGGGGCAGCAATGGTGGCCGAAGGTAGCTGTGCCCAGGGGGGAGGGGCGATGGGGGTGGGGTGGGCAGTTTCCAGCGCTCCAACGGGACACTCGGTGCTGGTATCGACGGGGGGCTGGCGGGGGGAGGTCTGGGCCATTATCGCCTGGGAGGGGGCGAGCAAATGTGCAACGCCCCCTGGTGGCACCGTCTGTGACAGCGGGCGTTCCGAACTAGCGGCTGCAGTGAGGGAAGGAACGTGGGCTTCAAGCAAGTGCAATTTTTCCATTTTAGCAACTTATGTTGTGGTGAGTTACGTATCGGGAATGTCTTTGGTGCTTCATTTACTGAATGTTTTCTTTCCCCCACTGGGCGTTCAGAGGACAGCTCTGTAGCTGGGGATTTCCCCCTTCGCTCAGCCGGCCTAGCGCTCGAAGAGAGGTGCGTTCCCCACCCCCCATTCCCCACACTTAGGGCCCAGCCCATTAAATCTGTGCGGCGGCAGAAATGTACCCGCCCCGCCCGGGACACCGCCCCAACTGAGGCGCGGCTGAATTTCCAACGCCCAGGTCTGAGCGGTTGTGTTTCGGTGGTGGCAACGAGTGGAGCCCCTTCTTGTTCAGATGTGCCACAGCTTTGCC
Source organism: Pristiophorus japonicus (assembly GCF_044704955.1). Taxonomy (NCBI): domain Eukaryota; kingdom Metazoa; phylum Chordata; class Chondrichthyes; family Pristiophoridae; genus Pristiophorus; species Pristiophorus japonicus. The sequence continues at coordinate 7,063,140 of NC_091981.1, forward strand.
GACCACGGCTCAATTGGCTACCAGGGTGGCAGCAACCATCGCTGGGAACGCCCTTGGTGCCGGTGCAAGTGCGATAAAGTGGGCGGTTGACTGGTGTAATAACAGCTACCGCGGTTTAGAAACACAGGGCTCAATTTTCCCCGGTGATTTGCACCGTATTTTTTTTGGAGCAGGCTGCTCTTTTTGGGCTAAGTTGAAAAAAAATCACAGTTTCCCCAATCAACTTGCACCAGCCGTAACTCAGTTACGATTTTTTGGGGTCAGTTTTGTTTTCAGCCAAAGGGGGCGTGACCAGCCCCCCCCCCCCCCAGCGCCAATTCTGGCCATTTAGGGAAGTTTGGCCAGCTGAGAGTTACTCCAGGTGTGCTTAGGCCAGCGTATGTGGCCTTTGCAGAAAAACCTTCCCTAGAGTTAAGGAAATCGCAGGTAAGGGAATCGGTGCAGCAGCTGCCCGGACACACTGAAAGAATTGAAAAGCAACGTACCCCCAGCCCCGCCCGAAGGCTGTCCGGTCCCATTCTCAGTCCCCGGTTCACTCACACAGGGAGCGAGAACGAGAGCGAGGGGGACTGAGAATGGGAGCGGACTGGCTAGCCCTTCGGGCGTGGTTGGAGGTAAGTTGCTTGCTTTGTGTTTTTCAATTCTTTTCCTGTGTTGGGAGCCGGCTGTATGCTTCACTTTGCAGCCTCAGCTCACATTGTGTCCCTGGTTACCGTGGCAGCCCGGTCTTTTTGGCGCCGATCAAGGCTCCACCCCCAAAACTAAAGGTCGGGTTACGCCATGCCAAAATGAAGAAATCCAACTTAGGCCCCCAAAAAATCCGGCGTAACTCTTCAAGTGCGCCAAAAAAACGCTTTGGGGAAAATTGAGCCCTTAGAAACATAGAAAATAGGTGCAGGAGTAGGCCATTCGGCCCCTCGAGCCTGCCACCACCATTCAATATGATCATGGCTGATCCTCTATCTCAACACCAGATTCCCGCTTTCTCCCCATACCCCTTGATGTATTTTGTGTCCTGATGGTCTTATCTATTTCATTGTTGATTATGGTGAGAACAAAATAGTGTGCATCTGTTTTCTGTACTGACGTATAACAGCTACTGATGTAATGACAACACAGGGTCATGTGGCAAAGTCATGTGACGCAGTCCCACGAAGGAGCCATTTTGGAAGTGTGTGTGTGTGTGTGTTTGAGGAGCTGTGTGTCAAGGTGTCACGGGTCACGATGCATGCCGGCTCACCCAGCAGTATGAAGATGCAGCCGAGGATGGCGATCAGGGCCCCCTTGCTCAGGCTGGCGGGGAGGCTGTAGGCCTCAATGTTGCAGGACCGGACGTTGCCATCGCTGTCACAGCCGCACACCCTGATGGTCAGCGTACTGGTGCTGCTCTGTGCCGGGAGCCCGCCGTCGGCGATCAGAATGGGCAGGTAGTAGGCACCCTGTTCCTGGTGTTTGAAGCCGCCCCGTCTGGTCAGGACCCAGGCGGTATTGTCTGCAAGAAAAAAAAAACCCACATACACACACACACACAGGACAGAAGTTATAACTGGTTTCAAACGTACATATCGTGCACAGTTTACCAAGTATTGCAACTGAAGAACACTAGTGTTTGGGAGCACGAGTAGGCCATAGGGCCCCTCGAGCCTGCTGTGCCATTCAGCCGTGGCTCAGTGGGCAGCACACTTGCCTCTGAGCCAGAAGGTTCAAGTCCAGAGACTTGAGCACAGAAACAATGCTGACACTCCCAGTGCAGTGCTGAGGGAGCGCTGCACTGTCGGAGATGCCGTCTTTTAGATGAGACGTTAAACCGAGGCCCCGTCTACCCTCTCAAGTGGATGTAAAAGATCCCACGGCAATATTTCGAAGAAGAACAGGGGAGTTAACCCCTGTGTTCTGGGGCCAATATTTATCCCTCAATCAACATAACAAAAACAGATTACCTGGTTATTATCACATTGCTGTGTGTGGGAGCTTGCTGTGCGCAAGTTGGCTGCCGCATTTCCCACATTACAACAATGACTACGCTCCAAAAGTACTTCATTGGCTGTAAAGCTCTTTGGGGCATCCGGTGGTCGTGAAAGGCGCTATATAAATGCAAGTCTTTCTTTCTTCTTTCAATAAGAACATAAGAAATAGGAGCAGGAGTAGGCCATACGGCCCCTCGAGCCTGCTCCGCCATTCAATAAGACCATGGCTGATCTGATCATGGACTCAGCTCCACTTCCCCGCCCGCTCCCCATAACCCATTATCCATTTATCGTTTAAGAAACTGGCTGATCTTCAACCTCATCTCCACTTTCCTGCCCGGATTGAGAACAAAGGGTTTATCCCTGCTGTTTGTCTCCTACCTCCCAACAATTACCAGCCATGTCAGGTTACCTCCAACTCCACGTGCTCTCATTCTTGCTAATAATCTCTTGTCCGGAAGCTTACAAAACGCTTTCTAGAAGTCCATATTGAGAACATCCATAGATGATGGTAAGTACTGCAGGGAATCGAATACGGCCAGGGTGATCTCCTGGACTAGTTTCGATGACATGGATGGGTCGGAGAGGAATTTTCCCAGATTTTTCCTCAATTGCCCTGGGTTTTTAATCTGGTTTTTGCCTCTCTCAGGAGATCACACTGCTCCGTTTGGGGTTGAGTGTAGAATGTTTCAGTGTAAGGGGGTGTCGCAGTTGTGTGAGGCGGACTGGTTGGGCCGGGTGCTCTTTACCTGCCCGCCATTGTTCATTGTTCATAGGTTTATATGTAACCTTCAGGGCTGCTGACCGAGGGCCGTGTGGCTCTTTGTCGGCCAGCGTGGACACGATGGGCCAAAATGGCCTCCTTCTGCGCTGTAAATTTCTGTGTTTCTATGTTTCTACACTCTCAACACCCACCATGTTCGTGACCACCTCAACAAGTTCAGCTTGATTAGTCAGACATGACCTCCCCGTTGCAAATCTATGCTGATTCTCTCTGATCAGCTGACACTTGTCCAAGTGCTCAGTAACTCTGTCTCTATGACACTTTCCCGCCCGATCCCCATATCCCTCGATTCCCCTCGAGTCCAAAAATCTATCGATCTCAGCCTTGAATATACTCAACGACTGAACATCCACGGCCCTCTGGGGCAGAGAATTCCAAAGATTCACTTCCCTCTGAGTGAAGAAATTCCTCCTCATCTCAGCCCTCAATGGCCGACCCCTTATCCCGAGACTGTGACCCCTGGTTCTGGACTCTCCAGCCCGGGGGAAACATCCTCTCAGCATCTATTTTAAAGTGCGAGATGCTCGGACCCTTATGCCGACATTAAAGATGGTCGAACATTGATTCTAACTACGTTGAGCAATTCTGTGTTTAGCAAACAGTGCGGACTGCGAAACCCAACAAGCATCATGACAAAAGGGAATAAATAGCATCGCAGTATAATGAAGAACGTGCGACTACGATGTGGGCATCGCTGGCAAGGCCCGCATTTATTGCCCATTCCTAATTGCCCCTTGAGAAGGTGGTGGTGAGCCGCTGCAGTCTGTGTGGTGAAGGTGCTCCCACAGTGCTGATAGGGAGGGAGTTCCAGGATTTTCTCCCAGCGACGATGAAGGAACGGCGATATATTTCCAAAACAGGATGGCGCAGAGTCAGCATGGATTTATGAAGTGGAAATCATGTTTGACAAATTTGCTGGAATTCTTTGAGGATGTAACGAACAGGGTGGATAAAGGGGAACCAGTGGATGTAGAGTATTTGGACTTCCAGAAGGCATTTGACAAGGTGCCACATAAAAGGTTACTGCACAAGATAAAAGTTCACGGGGTTACAATATACATCAATGATTTAGATGAAGGAATTGAGTGTAATAGCTCCAAGTTTGCAGATGACACTAAGCTGGGTGGCGGTGTGAGCTGTGATGAGGATGCCGAGAGGCTGCAGGGTGACTTGGATAGGTTAGGTGAGTGGGCAAATGCATGGCAGATGCAGTATAATGTGGATAAATGTGAGGTTATCCACTTTGTTCGCAAAAACAGGAAGGCAGAATATTATCTGAATGGCGACATATTAGGAAAAGGGGAGGTGCAACAAGGCCTGGGTGTCACGGTACATCAGTCATTGAAAGTTGGCATGCAGGTACAGCAGGTGGTGAAGAAAGCAAATGGCATGTTGGCCTTCATAGCGAGAGGATTTGAGTATAGGAGTAGGGAGGTCTTACTGCAGTTGTACAGGGCCTTGGTGAGGTCTGACCTGGAATATTGTGTTCAGTTTTGGTCTCCTAATCTGAGGAAGGACGTTCTTGCTATTGAGGGAGTGTAGCGAAGGTTCACCAGACTGATTCCCGGGATGGCAGGACTGACATATGAGGAGAGACTGGATCAACTGGGCCTGTATTCACTGGAGTTTAGAAGAATGAGAGAGGATCTCATAGAAACATATACATTTCTGACGGGATTGGACAGATTAGAGGCAGGAAGAATGTTCCTGATACTGGGGAGTTCCAGAATAAGGGGTCACAGTCTAAGGATAAGGGGTAAGCCATTTAGGACCGAGATGCGGAGGAACTTCTTCACCCAGAGAGTGGTGAACCTGTGGAATTCTCTACCACAGAAAGTTGTTGAGGCCAATTCACTAAATATATTCAAAAAGGAGTTAGATGAGGTCCTTACTACTAGGGGGATCAAGGGGTATGGCGAGAAAGCAGGAATGGGGTACTGAAGTTGAATGTTCAGCCATGAACTCATTGAATGGCGGTGCAGGCTAGAAGGACCGAATGGCCTACTCCTGCACCTATTTTCTATGTTTCTATGTTTCTAGAACAGAGAGTCGGGATAAATGGTTAATTCTCTGGTTGGCAACCAGTAACTAGTGGGGTGCCGCAGGGATCAGTGCTGGGACCCCAACTATTTACAATCTATATTAACGACTTGGACGAAGGGACTGAGTGTAACGTAGCCAAGTTTGCTGATGATACAAAGATGGGAGGAAAAGCAATGTGTGAGGAGGACACAAAAAATCTGCAAAAGGACATAGACAGGCTAAGTGAGTGGGCAAAAATTTGGCAAATGGAGTATAATGTCGGAAAGTGTGAGGTCATGCACTTCGGCAGAAAAAAAACAAAGAGCAAATTATTATTTAAATGGAGAAAGATTGCAAAGTGCTGCAGTACAGCGGAACCTGGGAGTACTTGTGCATGAAACACAAAAGGATAGTATGCAGATACAGCAAGTGATCAGGAAGGCCAATGGTATCTTGGCCTTTATTGCAAAGGGGATGGAATATAAAAGCAGGAAAGTCTTACTATAGTTATATAGTATTGGTGAGGCCACACCTGGAATACTGCGTGCAGTTTTGGTTTCCATATTTATGAAAGGATATACTTGCTTTGGAGGCAGTTCAGAGAAGGTTCACTCGGTTGATCCCGGGGATGAGGAGGTTGATTTATGAGGAAAGGTTGATTCGGTTGGGCCTCTACTCATTGGAATTCAGAAGAATGGGAGGTGATCTTATCGAAACGTATAAGATTATGAGGGGGCTTGACAAGGTGGATGCAGAGAGGATGTTTCCACTGATGGGGGAGACTAGAACTAGAGGGCATAATCTTAGAATAAGGGGCCGCCCATTTAAAACAGATATGAAGAGAAATTTCTTCTCTCAGTGGGTTGCAAATCTGTGGAACTCGCTGCCTCAGAGAGCTGTGGAAGCTGGGACATTGAATAAATTTAAGATGTGAATAGACAGTTTCTTAAACGATAAGGGAATAAGGGGTTATGGGGAGCGGGCAGGGAAGTGGAGCTGAGTCCATGATCAGATCAGCCATGATCGTATTGAATGGCGGAGCAGGCTCGAGGGGCCGTATGGCCGACTCCTGCTCCTATTTCTTATGTTCTTATGTGACTTGGAGGGGAACTTGGAGGGACATGTGGTATAAAATAAACACAGAAATAAATACATAAATACTGAACTGTCGTTCCCCACAGAATGAAATACACTTCACCTCACCCTCAACTTCTCCCAACTAGCGACACAAAACAGAAAAAGTCAATCAAGTCAGTCACAGGCAGTCCCTCGGGGTCGATGAAGACTTGCTTCCACTCTAAAGGTGAGTTCTCAGGTGACTGAACAGTCCAATACAGGAATTACAGTCTCTGTCACAGGTGGGACAGACAGTGGTTGAGGGAAAGGGTGGGTGGGGAGTCTGGTTTGCCGCACGCTCCTTCCGCTGCCTGCGATTGTTTTCTGCATGCTCTCGGCGACGAGACTCGAGGTGCTCAGCGCCCTCCCGGATGCACTTCCTCCACTTAGGGCGGTCTTTGGCCAGGGACTCCCAGGTGTCGGTGGGGATGTTGCACTTTATCAGGGAGGATTTGAGGGAAAGATGATAAGATTATGAGAGGGCTTGACAAGGTGGATGCAGAGAGGATGTTTCCACTGATGGGGGAGACTAGAACTAGGGGGCATGATCTTAGAATAAGGGGCCGCCCATTTAAAACTGAGATGAGGAGAAATTTCTTCTCTGAGGGTTGTAAATCTGTGGAACTCGCTGCCTCAGAGAGCTGTGGAAACTGGGACATTGAATAAATTTAAGACAGAAATAGACAGTTTCTTAAACGATAAGGGTGTAAGGGGTTATGGGGAGCGGGCGGGGAAGTGGACCTGAGTCCATGATCAGATCAGCCATGATTGTATTAAATGGCAGACCAGGCTCAAGGAGCCGTATATATTTCTTATATTCTTATGTTATGTTTAAACACTGAAAACAAGGCTCAAGAAGGAACTTTATAATTTAATTTTAAAAATGTTGCTGTCTTGAATACACCTCTCTGAATAATTAGGCCCAAGGAAGGCATGGTGCGGTATGAATGAGCTGCCCAGGTACACTCAGTTTACCTTGATTGTCACGCACAGTGAAGTTCGGGTTGGCGGCCGCTTCAGGAGCCAAGCTGTAGTAGAAGTGATGACCTTCCTGGGGGTTATCTGGGTCCACCGCACTGACCATCTGAATCAGCTGTTGAAGAGAGGGTACAGAAGAGTTTTACTAGAATGGTTCCAGGGACGAGGCATTACAGTTACCTGGACAGACTGGAAACATGGAAACATAGAAAATTGGTGCAGGAGTAGGCCATTCGGTCCTTCGAGCCTGCACCGCCATTCAATATGATCATGGCTGATCATTCACCTCAGTACCCCTTTCCAGTTTTCTCTCCATAACCCTTGATCCCTTTAGACGTAAGGGCCACATCTAACTCCCTCTTGAATATATCCAATGAACTGGTATCAACAATTCTCTGCGGTGGAGAATTCCACAGGTTAACAACTCTCTGAGTGAAGAAGTTTCTCCTCATCTCGGTCCTAAATGGCTTACCCCTTATCCTTAGACTATGTCCCCTGATTCTGGACTTCCCCAACATCGGGAACATTCTTCCCGCATCTAACCTGTCCAGTCCCGTCAGAATTTTATATGTTTCTATGAGATCCCCTCTCATCCTTCTAAACTCCAGTGAATACAGGCCCAGTTGATCCAGTCTCTCCTCATATGTCAGTCCTGCCATCCCGGGAATCAGTCTGGTGAACCTTCGCTGCACTCCCTCAATAGCAAGAACGTTCTTCCTCAGATTAGGAGATCGAAATTGAACACAATATTCAAGGTGTGGCCTCACCAAGGCCCTGTACAACTGCAGTAAGACCTCCCTGCTCCTATACTCAAATCCCCTCGCTATGAAGGCCAACTCGAGGAGCTGGGGTTGTTCTCCTTGGAGCAGACAAGGCAAAGAAGAGATTTGATGGAAGTATTTTAAAATCACCAAGGGTTTAGATAGTATAAATAAAGAGAAACTGTTTCCTAATGGCTGTAGTGGGCACAGTTTTGGTCTGTTTATCTGAGGAAGGACATACTTGCCTTGGAGGCAGTACAACGAGGGTTCACTAGATTGATCCCTGGGCTGAGAGGGCTGACCTATGAGGAGAGATTGAGTAGATTGGGCCGATATTCTCTGGAGTTTAGAAGAATGAGAGGGGATCTTATTGAAACATATTGGAGGGAGCAGCGTGCGGTGGTATACCACTGCAGGGAGCAGCGCGTGCTGCTGCAGGAGGGCGACTGCTGCCAAGCCAGGTCGCTGATTGCAGTGCGGGCAGGTACAGCAGGAGGGACAAATGAGCGGCAAGAGTCCGTAGAGGGAAGTGACCGGGGCCCAGGAGAGGCGGGAATCTAAGCCCAGAAGAGGCGAGGGCCCAGGGGCAGCACGGGCCCAGCCCACACTGTGTGATATGTGTGCGCACTAGGTCCGTGCAGCAGAGCTGGTCTCCAGTCGTCCTGGTTAACCCTTGCCACTGGACCAAGGCCTCGCTCTGTCAAGCCCGTGTGGTGGCTGGTGTGCAACGGTCACCCCACGTTAAAAAAATCCACACACAGGCATCTTCCACCCTTCAGGATGTAGTTCGGGATCTGGAATATTAGGTCCTTCATTGAAACACCTGGGAACTCATCACTTTTTGGCGTGGAAACAAGTCATCCTCGATATGAGGGACCGCCTATGATGATGATAAGATTCTGAGGGGGATTGACAGGGTAGATGCAGGGAGGATGTTTCCTCCTGGCTGGAGCGTCTAGAACCAGGGGTCACAGTCTCAGGATAAGGGGTCGGCCATTTAGGACTGAGATGAGGAGGAATTTCTTCACTCAGAGGGTTTTTAAAAATTTGGTCCGGGATATGGGCGTCGCTGGAAAGGCCAGCATTTATTCGCTACCCCAGAGGGCTGTGGATGCTGAGTCGTTGAGTATATTCAAGACAGAAATAGATCGATTTTTGGACTCTCGGGGAATCGAGGGATATGGGGATCGGGTGGGAAAGTGGAGTTGAGGTCGAAGGTCAGCCGTGATCTTATTGAATGGCGGAGCAGGCTCGAGGGGCCGAATGGCCGACTCCTGCTCCTAATTTTTATGTTCTTAATTTACGGCTGAACCAGAGGCCACAGATTGAAGGCGACTGGCAAAAGAACCAGAGGCGACATGAGAGAAAACTTTTTTACGCAACGAGCGGTTAGGGTTTGGAACGCCCTGCCTGATAGGGTGGTGGAGGCAGACTGAATAGTAACCTTCAAAGGGGAGTTGAGTAAATACTTGAAGGAGAAAAAAAATTTCAGGGATATGGGGAAAGAACTGGGGGAGTGGGTGGGACTGGGATTGCTCTTCGAGAGAGCCGGTGCAGACTCGATGGGCCGAATGGCCTCCTTCTGTGCTGTACATTCTATGATTCTATGAAAATAAGCAAATTTAAACTATTCACGAAAGCCATTCTTGTGCCAACCTTCTGCTGCAACACCTGACTCTGTGCAATTTGCTTTTTTATTCACAATAGAATGCTGCATATAGACGACAAACAGCCTCACATCTCAGGCAATACTGCCTCGGACCCAGTACTTGCAACACAGTTATCTGTTACTGCCACTGACAACAGGTTGGCTTAGTGCGATATCGCTGGGAATCAGAGTTTCATACCATTCTTCTCAAAGGTAAAACGATGCCATCCAACCTTGAAACACCCCATCCCCCACCTTCAACACTCACTCCCTCCACCACCGGCGCACCGTGGCTGCAGTGTGCACCGTCTACAAGATGCACTGCAGCAACTCGCCAAGGCTTCTTCGGCAGCACCTCCCAAACCCGCGACCTCTGCCGCCTAGAAGGACAAGGGCAGCAGGCGCAGGGGAACACCACCACCTCCACGTTCCCCTCCCAGTCACACACCATCCTGACTTGGAAATATATCGGCCGTTCCTTCATCGTCGCTGGGTCACAATCCTGGAACTCCCTCCCTAACAGCACTGTGGGAGCACCTTCACCACACAGGACTGCAGCGGTTCAAGAAGGCGGCTCACCACCACCTTCCCAAGGGCAATTAGGGATGGCCAATAAATGCCGGCCTTGCCAGCGACATCCACACCCCAGGAACAAATTTTTTTTTAAATCACCTCTTTGTTATATTTTAGGACACCAAGCGAGCACCTTAAGGTTCCTTCAAAATTCAGGAATTATAATAAATTTTAAATATACTGTGTTTCTCCGACAGGATGAAATATTATTCAGAAATTGCAGAATACTTGTTTTTTTAAAACGTGATTAACAACCTTGTAAATTGCATGCTTGAAAGTTATCCATTCCTGCAATATTTTTAGCGGAATAAAGCGAGCATTGTGTTTCTTGTTGAAAGAGGAATTCTGAACTCCCTCCGGCATCTCTTCAAAAGCGGAGCCACATTTAACGACTCTGAACCACACATGGAGGATGCTGAAGGGCCAGGGCTTGTTTCTGAAATGTATCTCAGTTCCCAATCTTCAAAATAGGCGCAGCAATCACAATTTCAAAGCAGGAGGCTGGACTCTGGGAGTTACCGATCTAACCAAATGATAATCGACGACGGATTATCATCATGCCACGGTGTTGGAAAACAGTTCCTTGTTGGATTTTAGAACACCAAGCGAACGCCTTAAAGTGCCTTCAAAATTCAGGAATTATAATAAATTTTAAATGTACTGTATTTCTCTGACAAAATGAAATTTTATTCAGAAATTGCACAATAATTGTTTTTTTTTAACGTGTTGTGCAATTAGTTTTATCTGTGAGACAACAATATGATTTTTTTCTATTTGTTCACAGGACGTGGGCGACACCGACAAGACCAGCATTTATTGCCCATCCCTAATTGCCCCTTGAGAAGGTGGTGGTGAGCCCCCTTCTTGAACCGCTGCAGTCCGTGTGGTGAAGGTGCTCCCACAGTGCTGTTAGGGAGGGAGTTCCAGGATTGTGACCCAGCGACGATGAAGGAACGGCCGATATATTTCCGCGTCAGGATGGTGTGTGACTGGGAGGGGAACGTGGAGGTGGTGGTGTTCCCATGCGCCTGCTGCCCTTGTCCTTCTAGGCGGTAGAGGTCATGGGTTTTGGAGATGCTGCCGAAGAAGCCTTGGCGAGTTGCTGCAGTGCATCTTGTAGATGGTACACACTGCAGCCACGGTGCGCCGGTGGTGGAGGGAGTGAATGTTGAAGGTGGTGGATGGGGAGCCGATCAAGCGGCTGCTTTGTCCTGGATGGTGTTGAGCTTCTCGAGTGTTGTTGGAGCTGCACTCATCCAGGCAAGTGGAGAGTATTCCATCACACTCCTGACTTGTGTCTTGGACTGATGTGTATCATTGTTTTTGTGAACAATTAAAAACAAAGTTTTGTGCATTTAATGATTAAATGATGCCCGCTTTAACTTTAGAAAATAAAGAAAGTTGGAGCAGGGAGCAAGTTGTCCATTGAATGATACAACACAGCAGGAGGCCATTCGGCCCATCTTTCCTGTGCCGGATCTTTGGTAGTGGTAACCAATTAATCCCACTTCCCTGCTCCTTCCCCATAGCCCTGTCAGTTTGTTCCCTACAAGAAGAAAATCTCAAGAATATGTACATTTTGGCCAAATACAGGAGTTTGAGATATTCCTGAGATGGGGGGATTGTCCTATGAGGAGAGATTGAGTAGACAAGGCCTTTATTCCCTAGAGTTTCTAGAGGGATGCAGAGATGATGTTTTTTCCCTAAGAGGGGAGACTGAAACTAGGAGGCATGATCTTAGAATAAGGGCCTGCCCATTTAAAACTGAGATGAGGAAGAATTTCTTCTCTCAGAGGGTTATAAATCTATGGAGTTTACTGCCTCAGAGAGCTGTGGAAGCTGGGTCATTGAATACATTTAAGACAGAGGTAGACAGTTTCTTAACTGATAAGGGAATAAGGGGTTATGGGGAATGGGCAGGGAAGTGGAGCTGAGTCCATGATCAGATCAGCCATGATCTTATTAAATGGCGGAGCAGGCTCAAGGGGCCGCATGGCCTATCCCTGCTCTTATTTCTTATGTTCTTATGTTTAGAAGAATGAGAGGTGATCTCATTGAAACATGCTAAATTCTTACAGGACTTGACAGGGTAGATGCTGAGAGGATGTTTCCCCTGGGCTGGGGAGTCTAGAACCAGGGGTCACAGTCTCAGGATAAGGGGTCGGCCATTTAGGACTGAGATGAGGAGGAATTTCTTCACTCAGAGGGTGGTGAATGTTTGGAATTCTCTGCCCCAGAGGGCTGTGGATGCTGAGTCGTTGAGTATATTCAAAGCTGAGATCGATAGATTTTTGGACTCTCGGGGAATCGAGGGATATGGGGATCGGGCGGGAAAGTGGAGTAGAGGTCGAAGATCAGCCGTGATCTCATCAAATGCTTGAGGGAACAAATGGCCTACTCCTGCTCGCATTTCTTACGTTCTTAAAAGATTTTCTGATTGTGTTCCCAACAGGAAAAATGTGTGCCTGTTGGGAAATCGCCAGCAAATGGCCAATAATTCTCTGTTCAGTGACACGTTGTCTGTGTGTGTGCAGTTTTAGGATGTGGGCTCCCCGGAGAAAAGGCTTTTGTAGCAAAAGAAAAAGTCGGAAAATTTTCCTACATATAAAAAAACTGCAAACGGTTTCTCATCGTCATATTCTCTGCGTTTAAACACAACATCAGGTTTTACCCTGTGAATATCTTGCGAAAGCGCTGTGGTCAGGTTAATACGCTTTGCTGACTGCTCCATTTTTGATCGGGGCCCAGGAGAGGAGAGAGTTCGGGGCCCAGGAGAGGCGAGGGTCCAGGGGTAGCACGGGCCCAGCCCACACTGTGATATGTGTGAGCGCACTAGGTCCGTGCAGCAGAGCAGGTCTCCAGTCGTCCTGGTTAACCCTTGCCACTGGACCAAGACCTCGCTCTGTCAAGCCCCGTGTGGTGGCTGGTGTGCAACGGTCACCCCACGTTAAAAAAATCCACGCACAGGCGTCTTCCACCCTTCAGGTTGTAGTTCGGGACCTGGAATATTAGGTCCCTAATTGAACTGATCCCTTTTTGGCGTGGAAGCAAGTCTTCGTCAATATGAGGTACCGCCTAATACTACACTATACGCTTGCCTAAAGTTAAAGAATTCTCAATGCGCACGAGTTTGGTGAGATGACAGCAACAGTCCCCTTCTCTTACCTGACCAGGCTTAGCGTTTTCACAGATGTAGGCCTCATGGTCCTTCACAAACTCTGGTGGGTTGTCATTGACATCGAGAACTTTAATTGTGACGGAAACGCTCCCAATTTGCGTCGGGTTCTCTGAAATGAAACAAACTTTTACCAATGGGCCATCTACAACAGCAACAACAACTTGTATTACTATAGCACCTTTAACGTTGTAAAAATAGAGGATCAGCCATGATCATATTGAATGGCGGTGCAGACTCGAAGGGCCGAATGGCCTACTCCTGCTCCTATTTTCTATGTTTCTAAGGCGCTTCACAGGAGCATTATCAGGCAAAATTTCACACCGAGCCACACAACAAGAAACTAGGGCAGCTGACTAAAAAGCTCGGTCAAAGAGGTAGGTTTTAAGGAGCGTCTTGAAGGAGAAGAGAGAGGTAGAGAGGCGGAGAGGTTTAGGCAGGGAGATCCAGAGCTTGGGGCCCCAGCAGCTGAAGGTATTACGTATACAAGAACTCCACGTGGCTGAGTACTGTGCGTTAAACCTAGTGTGACCGTAGTCTTCTTTATTACAACTCCAGAGTGCCTAAACAACATGGCAGCCAACCTTTTATATTGGCCCTGCATATGTGTACAGGTACCATTAGGACTCCAACAGTCGCGCCCTCTGGTGGCAAGTTACATAGTTGCATACATAACAGAAGGCACGGCCACCAATGGTGGAGCGATTAAAATATTGTAATGTGGGAAACGCAGCAGCCAGTTTGCGAACATCAAGCTCTCTCAAACAGCAATGTGATAATGACCAGATAATCTGCTTTTTAGTGACATTGATTGAGGGATAAATATTGGCCCAGGACACCGGGGTAACTCCCCTGCTTTTGTGTTACACATCTTCGACAGTACCTCCCAAACCCGCGACCTCTACTATGGAGAAGGACAAGGGCTGTGTGGTTGATAATGAAGGAGAAAGCTGTAGACTGCAGGAAGATATCAATGGACTGGTCAGGTTGGCAGAACAGTGGCAAATGGAATTCAATCCGGAGAAGTGTGAGATTTTTGGAGAGCGAACAAGGAAAGGGAAAACACATTAGATGGTAGGATACTGAGAAGTGTAGGAACAAAGGGACCTTGGAGTGCATGTCCACAGATCCCGGAAAGTAGCAGGCCACGGAGATAAGGTGGTTAAGAAGGCATAATGAATACTTGCCTTTATTAGCTGAGGCATAGAATACAAGAGCAGGGGGGGGTTATGCTTGTACTGTACAAAACACTGGTTAGGGCACAGCTGGAGTACTGCGTGCAGTTCTGGTCACTGCATTACAGGAGGGATGTGATAGCACTGGAAAGGGTAGAGAGGAGATTTACGAGGATGTTTCCGGGAATGGAGAATTTTAGCTATGAGGACAGATTAGATAGGCTGGGTTTGTTTTCATTGGAACAGAGGAGGCTGAGGGGAGATCTCATTGAGTTGTATAAAATTATGACGGGCCTGGATATAGTGGATAGAAAGGGCCTATTTCCCTTAGCAGAGGGGTCAACAACCAGGGGGCATAGATTTAAAGTAATCAGTAGGAGGTTTAGAGGGGATTTGAGGGGAAATTTCTTCACCCAGAGGGTGGCGGGGGTCTGGAACTCACTGCCTGAAAGGGTGGTAGAGGCAGAAACCCTCACCACATTTGAAAAGTACTTGGATGTGCACCTGAAGTGCCGTAACCTGCAGGGCTACGGACCGAGAGCTGGAAAGTGGGATTAGGCTGGGTAGTTCTTGGTTGGCCAGCACGGACACGATAGGCCGAAATGGTCTCCTTCCGTGATGTAAACCTCTATAATTCTATGAAGGATAGCAGGCCAATGCGAGCACCATCACTTTCAAGTTCCCCTCTGAGTCACACACCACCCTTGGAAATATATCGGCCGTTCCTTCATCGTCGCTGGGTCACAATCCTGGAACTCCCTCCCTAACAGCACTGTGGGAGCACCTTCACCACACGGACTGCAGCGGTTCAAGAAGGGGGCTCACCACCACCTTCTCAAGGGGCAATTAGGGATGGGCAATAAATGCCGGCCTTGAGAGCGACGGCAAGAACGAATAATTTAAAAAATGTAACAGGGAGTGAGAGAATTGCCGATTCTCATGTAGAATAGCGTCTTCATCTTAGATAAATGCACGAGGGCCAATTTTACGATGCCTTGCAATGAGCTTTAGGCTTCAGAGTGTTGTTAATCTCCATGCCTAAATTCCCGATATGTATTAACCTCATTCATAGCTCCGTGCCAGAAGCACTATTTTAAAAGAAAGACTTGCATTTATATAGCGCCTTTCACAACCAGCGGACATCCCAAAGTGCTTTGCAACCAATGAAGTACTTTTTGAAATATAGTCACTGTTGTAATGTGGGAAACGTGGCAGTCAATTTGCGCACAGCAAGCTCCCACAAACAGCAATGTGATCATGACCCGATAATCTGTTTTTGTTATGTTGATTGAGGGATAAATACTGACCCCAGGACATCAGGGATAACTCCCCTGCTCTTCTTTTGAAATAGTGGCCATGGGATCTTTTACGTTCACCTGAGAGAGCAGACGGGGCCTCGGTTTAACGTCTCATCCGAAAGACGGCACCTCCGACAGTGTGGTGCTCCCTCGGCACCGCCCCTCCGACAGTGCGGCGCTCCCTCAGTACTGTCCCTCCAACAGTGCGGCACTCCCTCAGTACTGCCCCTCCGACAGTGCGGCACTCCTTCAGTACTGCCCCTCCGACAGTGCGGCACTCCCTCAGTACTGCCCCTCCAACAGTACGGCACTCCCTCAGTACTGCCTCTCTGACAGTGCGGTGCTCCCTTGGCACCGCCCCTCCGACAGTGCGGCGCTCCCTCAGTACTGTCCCTCCAACAGTGCGGCGCTCCCTCAGTACTGCCCCCCCGACAGTGCGGCACTCCCTCAGTACTGCCCCTCCGACAGTGCGGCACTCCCTCAGCACTGCACTGGGAGTGACAGCCTAGATTTTTGTGCTCAAGTCCCTGGAGTGGGACTTGAACCCACAACCTCCTGACTCACAGGTGAGAGTGCTGCCCACTGAGCCACTAGCTGACCCCATTGTTTCTAAAACAGAGAAGATTTTCCACTGAGAGAAAATATCTTTAAAATGCTGTGCAAGATTAGATAACCTCCCGGTTCAAAGGCCGTTCCTCCGAGGGAAGGTCGTGACCCTGAAGATGTATTAGCTTTTACTTCCAGTTAGTCTCACCGTGAAGCTATCCATTCATTGCCAAACTTTATTATTTGTGGGAAAAATGGCTGCATTCGAGATAAGAACTAAAGTGTTGACAACTTAAAATGCTCCTCGAAAACTGGGTTGAGTTCCCCGGTGCTCCTGACACGCAGCATTTGAACACAATCCCGCACTGCCTCTCCCTGTTACTTTGTGCGACACTTGGCTGATCAAATATCTAATCAGACTGCAGCAAAACAAACAAACCATGACGGGAACAGAGACGGATCATTCTTATCAAATATTGAACAATCTTCAGGTACTCACTCATTTCCATCGCCAGGACTGTGATGTTGTGCCAAGGGAGTTCTTCTCGGTCCAGTGATTTTGCAGTCATCAAAGCCCCTGAGGCTATGTCAATGTAGAAGAACCTTGTAGGATCGGTAGACCGGTCGATTGAATATCTTGCAACGGGTGGAGAAAAAGGGGAGGAAAAGCCACTGTTAATAATTCTCATAATTTTCCTGCATTTGCAGAAAGCAACCCAACCCTTGGGACTCCATGACCGAGAAATTGGCCTCCATCGCGCCTCCCGTTGTTGCTTCCGGGGGGGGGGGGCGATAACGGGGGCGCTAAGCGTTTATCGTCCCAGGCGCGGCGAGATCAGCGATTTCCCCGCCGTATTCGGCGAGAGGTTATTGCGGCGGTGGTACGGCGTTGTGGCAGTGATCTCCTTCGCCCGGAGATCGTGACGTCACCGCCGCGCGCGTCCCCCACTGCCCCGGTTAGCGCCCCGCCCCCTGCAATGGCGCCGGGCGAAAACACCGGCAGCTGCAGGAGGATCGGGAGGACGGGCGCGTCACGGTGTGGGGCTGCTGAAATGAAATGAACCCCCCCCCCCCCGCCCTCTGCTGAAATGCTCTTTGTGTTTTTTTCTCTCGATGATCTTCGTTCCTGATCGATCGGCCTGGCACTCTGCCGCGGTGCACGGGGCTGATTGGACCGGATCACGGCTGATGCCGGGGAGAAGGTAAGTCCTGTTTTTGCAGAGCCTGCAGCGATGGCCTGTCCCTTTAAGGGAGGGGAGGAGCCTCCCAAAGTGGCAGTGCAGCACTCCGACTGCCCTGCACGCTGCCTCTTGCGCTCCAGGAAGGAAGTGTTAGCGCTTGATTTAGCGCTTCTCTTCCTTCCTCGAGCACAAAACGCCGAATTTATTAAAAGTTGAAAAACTGGCGCTAATTTTTTCAACTTTTGAAAGTTAGCGCCCGAAAGGGTCTCTCCCGAATTTCTCTCCCCAAGAGTTAAATTATGAGGAGCGATTACAGAAACCAGGGCTGTATTCCCTGGAATAAAAACAGAAAATGCTGGAATCACTCAGTGAGTCGGGCAGCGTCTGTGGAGAGAGGAACAGAGTCAATGTTTCAGGTCGATGACCCTTCGTCAGAACTGGAAAAAGTTAGAGATGTTGTATTCCCTGCAATTTAGAATATTAAGGGGTGATTTGATCGAGGATTTCAAGATATCAAGGGGAGCTGATAGGGTAGAGGGAGAGAAATTATTTCCGCTGGTTGGGGAGTGTAGAACCAGGGGCAATAGTCTAGAGCCAGGCCTTTCAGGAGTGAAGTTAAGAAATACCTGTGCACAAATTGCAGAGTATAAAAGCAGGGAAGTCTTGCTACAGTTATACAGGGTATTGGTGAGGCCACACCTGGAATACTGCGTGCAGTTTTGGTTTCCATATTTACGAAAGGATATACTTGCTGTGGAGACAGTTCAGAGAAGGTTCACTCGGTTGATTCTGGGGATGAGGGGGTTGACTTATGAGGAAAGGTTGAGTAGGTTGGGCCTCTACTCATTGGAATTCAGAAGTATGAGAGGTGATCTTATCGAAACGTATAAGATTATTAGGGGGCTTGACAAGGTGGATGCAGAGAAGATGTTTCCACTGATGGGGGAGACTAGAACTAGAGGGCATGATCTTAGAATAAGGGGCCTTTCATTTAAAACTGAGATGAGAAGGAATTTCTTCTCTCAGAGGGTTGTAAATCTGTGGAATTCTCTGCCTCAGAGAGCTGTGGAAGCTGGGACATTGAATAAATTTAAGACAGAGATAGACAGTTTCTTAAACGATAAGGGGATAAGGGGTTATGGGGAGCGGGCGGGGAAGCGGAGCTGAGTCCATGATCAAATCAGCCATAATCTCATTGAATGACGGAGCAGGCTCGAGGGGCTGAATGGCCTCCTCCTGATCCTATGGTTCAATGCACAAGTCCTTTAAGATCAACCCAAGTTTCACAGATAATTGTTATTTTGTTTTCTAACTTCACTGGCCAAATATTATTACATGAGATTTCCACCGTATTGGGATCTTTATCCTTGAATATCAAGTAAGGCCTTGGACAGAACCGAACTCACGTGCATACAGGTCTCATGTCTGCACTCACTAGACTCAATAAACTGGGACATGCTCTGATGGTTATAATACAATTTGGCCATAGCCAACTCCTGGCAATATTCATTTTAAAATTCTAGTCCTTGTTTTCAAATCCCTCCATGGCCCTCGCCCCTCCCTATCTCTGTAATCTCCTCCAGCCCCACAACCCCCCGAGAGTTCTGTGCCCCTCTTAATTCTGGCCTGTCGCGCATCCCAGATTGTAATCGCTCCACAACTAATGCAGACAGTGCCTTCAGCTGCAAGGTCCTAAGCTCCAGAATTTCCTCCCTAAACCTCTCCGCCTCGCCACCTCGCTTTCCTCCTCGAAGCAAATCCTTAAAAGCCACCTCTTTCCTGTCCTGATGTCTCCTTATGTGGCCCGGTGTCAATTTGTTTTGTTGATAGATTTCCTGTGAAGCTTTACTATGTTAAAGGCGCAATAATATGCAAATTGTTGTTGAAAGGCAGTCCCTCGAAATCGAGGAAGACTTGCTTCCTCTCTAAAAGTGAGTTCTCAGGTGACTGAACAGTCCAATATGGGAATTACAGTCTCTGTCACAGGTGGGACAGACAGTGGTTGGAGGAAAGGGTGGGTGGGGAGTCTGGTTTGCCGCACGCTCCTTCCACTGCCTGCGCTTGTTTTCTGCATGCTCTCGGCGACGAGACTCGAGGTGCTCAGCGCCCTCCCGGATGCTCTTCCTCCACTTGGGGCGGTCTTTGGCCAGGGACTCCCAGGTGTCGGTGGGGATGATGCACTTTATCAGGGAGGCTTTGAGAGTGTCCTTGTAACGTTTCCTCTGCCCACCTGGGGCTCGCTTGCCATGTAGGAGTTCCGAGTAGAGCGCTTGCTTTGGGAGTCTTGTGTCTGGCATGCGAACAATGTGGCCCGCCCAGCGGAGCTGGTCGAGTGTGGTCAGTGCTTCGATGCTGTTTCAGTGTTTTTGAATTACCAATATGAGAACAACACTCAAGAAGCTCGACACCATCCAGGACAAAGCAGCCCGTTTGATTGGCACCCCATCCATCACCTTCAACATTCACTCCCTCCACCACCAGCGCACCTTGGTTGCAGTGTGTACCATCTACAAGATGCACTGCAGCAACTCGCCAAGGCTTCTTTGACAGCACTTCCCAAATCTGCGACCTCCACCACCTAGAAGGACAAGGGCAGCAGGCGCATGGGAACACCACCCCCTCCACGTTCCCCTCCAAGTCACACACCATTCTGATTTGGAAACATATCGGCCGTTCCTTCATCATCGCTGGGTCACAATCCTGGAACTCCCTCCCTAACAGCACTGTGGGAGCACCTTCACCACACGGTTCAAGAAGGCGGCTCACCACTACCTTCTCAAGGGGCAATTAGGAATGGGCACTAAATGCTGGCCTTGCCAGCGACGCCCAAATCCCGGAAAGAATAGAATTGCATAGAGTGTAATATGCTCAGAACATTAATTATTGACGAGCTCCATGAACCATCCAGGAAAGTAATGGATGAATTCTACAGAGCGTAGAGAGTGAGAAAGCCTCAGCTATAGAGCAGGAAGAAGTTCGATCTTCTGTCCTAAGCTAAGGAACAGCGTCATTCCGATGCATGGTGGTTATTATGCTCTTCACTCAGGCGAAAGAATACCTGGAATACTCATAATTTTTTGGGGTCAGCGATGTGCCTGAGACAACTGGGAGGACTGTCACCATGCTTAAGCTAAACTGCTGAGAAATATTCCAATGTAGAGCTGGTGTGGTTGATTTTAACACCCAGTGGATTTTGAGTGTGTGGAGTGGGCCCGCCTGTAATGTATACACTTGTGATTATGCTCACAGCCTGTTGAAGAGTGAGTGGCTTAGCCAGTCATGTGATGTTCACATGACTCAATAAAACCCCAGCCAGTTGGGTTCAGGGGATCCACGATGAGGTACGCAGTTGTGATCCTGGTGGATGAACTGGTAATGTGTGATGTGATTGTTAAACCTTTGTTAATAAACCAACTCGTTCTTAATAGCCATCACACTGCTGGGAGTGTATTATAAACCCCCAAACAGTGGGAGGGAGATAGAGGAGCAAATATGTAGGCAAATTGCTGTGAAGTCTAAAAACCATAGGGTAGTAATAGTAGGGGATTTTAACTATCCAAGTACTGAGTGGGACAAATTTAGTCTGAAGGGTATAGAGGGTGTGGAATTCTTGAAATGCATTCAAGAGAACTTTTTTAGTCAGTATGTATCAATCCCAACACGAGAGGGGGCGGTCTTGGATTTAGTTTTGGGAAATGAAGCTGGGCAGGTTGAAGGAGTATTAGTGGGAGAGCACTTGGGTGCCAGTGACCATAATTCAGTCAGATTCAAGTTGGTTATGGATAAGGACAAGAATAGGCCTGGAATAAAAGTTCCGAATTAGGGAAAAGCTAATTTTGCTAAGTTAAGGAGTGATTTGGCCATAGTGGACTGGAAACTTCTACTTGTGGGTAAATCAGTGTCGGAACAATGGGAGACATTCAAGGAGGAGCTCCGAAAGGTTCAGGTCAAACATGTGCCCTTAAAGAAAAAAGCTGGGAAAAATAATTCTAGAGCCCCTTGGATGTCTCGGGACTTGCAGGGGACGATTAAAAAAAAAAGGGATGCTTATGTCACATATCAATGGCTAAATAATTTAGAATCTTTAGAGGAATATAGAAAGATAAGAGGTAAAATTTAAACTGATATTAGGAATGCTAAGAGAGAGCATGAGAAATTCTTGGCCAGTAAAATTAAGGAAAACCCTAAGAAGTTCGATAAATATATTAAGAGTAAAAGGGTAACTAAGGAAAGGGTAGGGTCTATTAGAGACCATGAGGGTAATCTTTGTGTAGAGGCAGAAGATGTTGGGAGGGTTCTTAACAAATACTTTGCATCTGTTGTCACAAAGGAAAGAGGTAATACAGATACTGCTATCGAGGAGGAGTGTGATATTCTGGATGAAATAAATATAGTGAGATAGGAAGTATTAAGGGGTTTAGCAGCTTTGAAAGTCGATAAGTCCCCAGGCCCAAAAGAAATGCATCCCAGGTTGTTGAGCGAAGTAAAAGAGGAAATAGCAGAGGCCTTGACCATCATATTCCTTTGATATAGGCATGGTGCTGGAGTATTGGAGGACTGATAATGTCGTACCCTTGTTTAAGAAGGGAAAAAGGGATAGGCTGACTAATTACAGGCTTGTCAGCCTAACCTCAGTGGTGGGACAATTATTGGAAAAAATCCTGAAAGACAGGATAAATCTGCATTTGGATAAGCAAGGATTAATTAGGGACAGTCAGTACGGATTTGTTGAGGGAAGATCGTGTTTGACTAACCTGATTGAATTTTTTGAGGAGGTAACCAAGAGGGTCGATGAGGGTAGTGCGTACGATGTAGTATATATGGACTGTAGCAAGGCTTTTAATAAGGTCCCGCATGGTAGACTGGTCATGCAGGTTAAAGCCCATAGGATACAGGGCAAAGTGGCAAGTTGGATCCAAAATTGGCTTGGAGGTAGGAAGCCAAGGGTAATGATTGATGGATGTTTTTGGGACTGGAAGGATGTTTCCAGTGGGGTTCCGCAGGGCTCAGTATTGTGGTATATATCAACGATTTAGATTTGAATATAGGAAGTATGATTGAGAAGTTTGCAGACGACACTAAAATTGGCTGTATGGTTGATAATGAAGAGGAAAGTTATGGGCTGCAGGAGGATATCAATCTACTGGTCAGGTGGGTAGAGCAGTGGCAAATGGAATTTAATTCAGAGAAGTGTGAGGTGATGCATTTTGGGAGGACTAATAAAGAAAGGATATACACATTAAGCGGTGGGCACTTAATAGTGTAGAGGAACAAAGGGACCTTGGAGTGCTTGTCCACAGAACTCTTTTTGGAACACAGAACTCTTTTTGGCAGATCCCTGAAAGTAGCAGGCCAGGTGGATAAGGTGGTTAAGAAGGCATACGGAATGCTTGCCTTTATTGGCCAAGGCATAGAATATAAGAGCAGGGAGGTTATGCTTAAATTGTATAATACTTTGGTCAGGCCACAACTGGAGTACTGCATGCAGTTCTGGTTGTCGTATTATAGAAAGGGAGTGATTGCACTAGAGAGGGTGCAGAGGAGATTTACTAGGATGCTGCCTGGAATGGAGAATCTTAGTGATGAGGACAGATTGGATAGGCTGGGTTTGTTCGCTTCGGAACAGAGGAGGTTGAGAGGAGACCTCATCAAGTTGTACAAAATATTGAGGGGCCAGGACATAGTGGATAGTAAAGGTCTATTTTCATTGGTGAAGGGGGCTATTATGAGGGACATAGTTTTAAGGTGGTTGGTGGAAGGGTTAGAGGGGATTTGAGAGGGGGCTTCTTTACACAGAGGGTTGTGGGGATCTGGAACTCGCTGCCTGAAAGGGTGGTGGATGCAAAAAACCTTACCACTTTGAAGAGATTGTTGGATGGGCACTTAAAGTGCAGTAACCTGCAGGGTTACGGACCTAGAGCTGGTAATTGGGATTAGACTGGATGACCTTTTGTTGGTCGGTGCAGATATAATGGTAAGTACTGCAGGGAATCGAACACGGCCAGGGTGATCTCCTGGACTAGTTTCAATCGCCTGGATAGGTTGGAGAGGAATTTTCCCAGATTTTTTTCCCCCCAGTTGGCCTGGGTTTTTATCTGGTTTTTGCCTCTCCCAGGAGATCACATGCCTCCGGTTGGGGTGGAGTGTAGAATGTTTCAGTGTAAGGGGTGTCGCAGTTGTGTAAGGCGGACTGGTTGGGCTGGGTGCTCTTTGCCTTTCCGTTATTGTTCATGGGTTTGTATGTAACCTTCAGGGCTGCTGACCAAGGGCCTTGCGGTTCTTTGTCGGCCGGCGCGGACACGATGGGACGAAATGGCCTCCTTCTGCGCTGTAAATTTCTATGTTTCTATGAATTATTCAGCAAAGAACCCATGAAACAAAAACATTACAGCAGGCTGGTGCAAAACACAGTCGTTGGCCTGTGTTTGAGGTCCAGGGGTATTTTAGCTTCTGGGCCTCACCCTCATGCTAGTGGCCGATGTGTGTAAAGCATTGGGCTTGTGGATGGGACACGGAGCTCGGTGACTTTGGCGACAGATGGTATTCCGGGGGAGGGTATTCCGGGGGAGGGTATTCCGGGGGAGGGTATTCTGGGGGAGGGTATTCCCAGGGAGGGGAGCTTGGGGGAGGGGATTCTGGGGGAAGGTATTCTGGGGGAGGGGATTCTGGGGGAAGGTATTCTGGGGGAAGGTATTCTGGGGGAAGGTATTCTGGGGGAGGGGATTCTGGGGGAGGGGATTCTGGGGGAGGGGAGGCCCTGACTTTCCCATCATGGTCTGGAGGAGAAACCTCTGCTGCTCCTGGCCTTTTAACATAAGAACATAAGAAATAGGAGCAGGAGTCGGCCATATGGCCCCTCGAGCCTGCTCCGCCATTCAATAAGATCATGGCTGATCTGATCATGGACTCAGCTCCACTTCCCCGCCCGCTCCCCATAACCCTTTACTCCCTTATCACTCAAAAATCTGTCTATCTCCGCCTTAAATATATTCAATGACCCAGCCTCCACAGTTCTCTGGGGCTGAGAATTCCACAGATTTACAACCCTCTGAGAGAAGAAATTCCTCCTCATCTCAGTTTTAAATGGGCGGCCCCTCATTCTGAAACTATGCCCCCTAGTTGTAGATTCCCCCATGAGGGGAAACATCCTCTCTGCATCTACCCTGTCAAGCCCCCTCACAATCTTATAGCTTTCAATAAGATCACCTCTCAGTCTTCTAAATTCCAATGGGTACAGACCCAACCTACTCAACCTTTCTTCATAAGATAACCCCTTCATCTCATGAATCAACTGAGTGAACCTTCTTTGAACTGCTTCCATTGCAAGTATATCCCTCTTTAAATACGGAGACCAAAACTGTACACAGTACTCCAGGTGTGGCCTCACCAATACCCTTTACAGTTGTAGCAGGACTTCCCTGCTTTTATACTCTACCCCCCTTGCAAGAATGATATAGCACAGAAGAGGCCATTCGGCCCATCATGCCTGAGTAGGTGCAGTCACTGTTGCAATGTGGGAAACACGACAGCCAAATATGCGCACAGCAAGCTCCCACAAACAGCAATGTGATAATGACCAGATAGTCTGTTTTAGTGATGTTGATTGAGGGATAAATATTGTCCAGGAAGGCCGAGAATACCTCCCCTCCTCCGTTCCCCCTCCCTCAACCAATCTTGTTATCATTCAGACACTGGGTCAATCTCTATTGGAGCTGAAGGCCCTCGTCAACCGTCCGGGGTTGTCCCCAGATATCTCCGTGGCAATGTTGAAGGGAGCGGAGACCCAGCGCAATGGATCCCAGAGGCAAATGTCATTCAAAAAAAAATGGGCGACATAACTGGTTGCCAGACAGAAACAGGCCATTTGGCCCATCAAGTGTTTTATCTGCACCAATCCCTGCTCTTCTTTGAAATAGCGCCGCAGGAACTTTCACGTGCACCTGAGAGAGCAGACAGGATTTTGGTTTAACGCCTCATCTCAAAGACGGCACCTCCGACAGTGCAGCACTCCCTGAGCACTGCCCCTCCGACAGTGCAGCACCTCCCTCAGTACTGCCCCTCCAACAGTGCAGCACTCCCACAGTACTGTCCCTCCGACAGTGCAGCACCTCCCTCAGTACTGCCCCTCCAACAGTGCAGCACTCCCTCAGTACTGCCCCTCCGACAGTGCGGCGCTCCCTCAGTACTGCCCCTCCGACAGTGCAGCACTCCCTGAGCACTGCCCCTCCGACAGTGCAGCACCTCCCTCAGTACTGCCCCTCCGACAGTGCAGCACTCCCTCAGTACTGCCCCTCCGACAGTGCGGCGCTCCCTCAGTACTGCCCCTCCGACAGTGCAGCGCTCCCTCAGTACTGCCCCTCCGACAGTGCAGCACTCCCTGAGCACTGCCCCTCCGACAGTGCAGCACCTCCCTCAGTACAGCCCCTCCGACAGTGCAGCACTCCCTCAGTACTGCCCCTCCGACAGTGCAGCACTCCCTCAGAACTGCCCCTCCAACAGTGCAGCACTCCCTCAGTACTGCCCCTCCGACAGTGCAGCACTCCCTCAGTACTGCCCCTCCGACAGTGCGGCGCTCCCTCAGTACTGCCCCTCCGACAGTGCAGCGCTCCCTCAGTACTGCCCCTCCGACAGTGCAGCACTCCCTGAGCACTGCCCCTCCGACAGTGCGGCGCTCCCTCAGCACTGCCCCTCCGACAGTGCGGCACTCCCTCAGTACTGTCCCTCTGACAGTGCGGCACTCCCTCTGCACTGCCCCTCTGACAGTGTGGCACTCCCTCAGCACTGCCCCTCTGACAGTGCAGCGCTCCCTCAGCACTGCACAGGAGTGTCAGCCTAGATTTACGTGCTGGAGTGGGACTTGAACCCACAACCTTTTGACCCCTGTGCTCGCTGACCTACATTGGCTCCCGGTTAAGCAACGCCTCAATTTTAAAATTCTCATCCTTGTTTTCAAATCCCTCTATGGCCCTCGCCCCTCCCTATCTCTGTAATCTCCTCCAGCCCCACAACCCCCTGAGATGTCTGTGATGCTCTAATTTTGCCCTCTTGATTTTAATTGCCCCACCATCGGTGGCCTTGCTTTCAGCTGTCTTGGCTGGAACTCCCTCCCTAAACCTCCCTGCCTTTCTACCTCTCTTTCCTCCATTAAGAAACTCCTTAAAACCTACCTCTTTAACCTTATCTGCACTAATATCTCCTTACGTGACTCGGTATCAAATTTTGTTTCTTAAACGCCTTGGCACTTTTTACTAAAACGAAAGAAAGACTTGCATTGAAATACTGCCTTTCATGACCACTGGATGTCTCAAAGCGCTTTACAGCCAATGAAGTACTTTTTGAAGTGTAATCACTGTTGTATTGTGGGAAACTCGGCAGCCAATTTGCGCACAGCAAGCTCCCACAAACAACAATGTGATAATGACCCAGATAATCTGTTTTTGTGATGTTGATTGAGGGATAAATATTGGCCCCAGGACACCAGGGATAACTTCCCTGCTCTTCTTCGAAAATATTGCCGTGAAATCTTTTACATTGACCCTTAGAGAACAGTTGAGGTCTCTGTTTTTTTGACATCGCATCCGAAAGACAGCACCTCCGACAGTGCGGCACTCCCTCGGCACTGCCCCTCCGACAGTGCGGCACTCCCTCAGCACTGCCCCTCCGACAGTGCGACGCTCCCTTGGTACTGCCCCTCCGACAGTGCGGCGCTCCTTCAATACTGCCCCTCCAACAGTGCGACGCTCCCTTGGTACTGCCCCTCCGACAGTGCGGCACTCCTTCAATACTGCCCCTCCAACAGTGCGGCGCTCCCTCAGTACTGCCCCTCCGACAGTGCGGCACTCCCTCAGTACTGCCCCTCCGACAGTGCGGCACTCCCTCAGTACTGCCCCTCCGACAGTGCGGCACTCCCTCAGTACTGCCCCTCCGACCGTGCGGCACTCCCTCAGTACTGCCCCTCCGACAGTGCGGCACTCCCTCAGTACTGCCCCTCCGACCGTGCGGCACTCCCTCAGTACTGCCCCTCCGACACTGCGACGCTCCCTCAGTCCCGCCCCTCCGACACTGTGGCGCTCCCTCAGTCCCGCCCCTCCGACTCTCCCTCAGTACCGCCCCTCCGACTCTCCCTCAGTCCCGCCCCTCCGACTCTCCCTCAGTACCGCCCCTCCGACTCTCCCTCAGAACTGCACTGGGAGTGTCAGCCTCGATATTCGTGCTCAAGCATCTGGAGTGGGACGCGAACCCACAACCTTCTGACTCAGAGGCGAGGGTGCTGCCCACTGAGCCACAGCTGACGCTGCATCAAAGGCGCTATATAAATGCAAGGTATTGTTGTTGACATCGAGCAAGATAATTCACCGGAGGATTTTCGCTGCATGCTTGCCCCCTCCCCCCTGCCCCCCCCACCCCCCGCAAAATCCCCCCCCCCCCCCCCGCAAAATCCCCCACCCTTTGTTTTGCTGCAGGAATGTGGGCGTGAGTGAATTTGTTGCTGATTTGTGTCACAACACTGAAGCAGCTGAGAATCCTGGTGGATTTTTCAGTGAAGGACACGTTGACCGGTCAACGTCTGGCTTGCCGAAGATTAACAGCGAGGAAATTGCCATCAGAACATCATTTGACATTCCAGACAGCGTGGGAGCTGAACTCTCCGGGAAGGTGGACCCCTTGTAGTTCCCGGTCAACAGGGCTGTCAGTGGACAGATATCAAGTGCAGTACGGCAGAGGAGGCCGGTCAGGAACCTGTTATTGATGAGGTGGGAGCACATGGCAGTTCTTGGCTCAGTGGGCAGCACCCTCGCCTCTGAGGCAGAAGGTTTTGGGCTCAAGTACATAAATGAGCCATAGATGAGCCAGTGACTAGGTGTAACCTGGTCAGTCTTTAATGGCTTCCAGAAGTGAAGATACAAAGGTGAAGTTCAGGTTATATACCGGGCCCAGCACGGGTGTACCTATGACCCTAGGACCTCCAACGGTAGTGCCCCCTGGTGGTGGGTAGTCCTTATATACATACATTACATCTCCTCGACTCCGAGGGACTGCCTATGATGATGATATTATGGATTGGGAATGTTTTTGGTGTTTTTCCCTTTCCTCGCCTCTCTGGGAGCGCTCCGAGGCCGACTGTTTAGCTTGGGATTTTCCCATGCTCACGCCCTGAGAGAGGTGTGCAACGCCTCCCTTAGCGCCCCGCTCCACCCCACTTTCAGGGCCCAGCTGATGAATTTTCCTGACTGAGGCGCAAACTGTTCCCGGGCGCAAACATTCCTGCCCCGCCGCCATTAACGCCCCGAAATCAGCAAAGCCGAAAATCCAGTCCCCGGTGTTGAGAGTGTGAGCAGTGGCAAATAGGCCAAGGGCAATTCATCATCATCGGCAGTCCCTCGAAATCGAGGAAGACTTGCTTCCACTCTAAAAGTGAGTTCTCAGGTGACTGAACAGTCCAATACGGGAATTACAGTCTCTGTCACAGGTGGGACAGACAGTGGTTGAAAGAAAGGGTTGGGTGGGGAGTCTGGTTTGCCACACGCTCCTTCCGCTGCCTGCGCTTGGTTTCTGCATGCTCTCGGCGACGAGACTCGAGGTGCTCAGCGCCCTCCCGGATGCACTTCCTCCACTTAGGGTGGTCTTTGGCCAGGGACTCCCAGGTGTCGGTGGGGATGTTGCACTGACACGAGACTCCCAAAGGCAAATCAGACTGTGTTGGAACTGTGTACTCACTGATATCGACCTTCGATATAGTGCAATAGTCCTGATCTACTAATTTCCTGAGAGAACTGACTAATCACAGGTAAAGTCTTTGCACAGATTGAGTAGTTTGAAACTTTTTTTAACCCGCATTCCAAAAAATGCTGAGCAAAATTCCTGCCTCTATTACAACCTACATTATTTAACACTGACTAGCTTCAATGTATCGCTGTTTTCAAAATCCCATTTGCACCGAAACCATCTAGTCCCATGTAGCGTTTGATCATCTATATTTACACTTACTCTTTGTAACATTCTACCCTGTTATTCAGCTTCCTCGCAGCGAGGAGCCATTGAAAGAATCTCTGTTAAATGGGCCGGGTTGAGCTGATGATGAAATGCAGCAGTCCCTGAAACTCCCAAGGCTCAGATTATGAGGAACAGGCTACAGATTTTCTGACTACAGACATTCCCTGGAATACAGAAGTTCAGGGGTTGATTGGATTGAGGTTTCAAGGATTTTGAAAGGAATTTGGAGAGAAAAGTTTTCCATTGTTGGGGGAGACTGGGACAAGGGGACATAACCCGATAATCAGAGGCAGGCCATTCAAGAGAGAAGTTAGGAAAAATTCTATACACAAAGGGTGTGAGAAATGTGGTACTCCCTCCTGCAAAAAGCAATAGATGCTAGCTCGATTAACAATTTAAATCTGAGGTCGATCGTCTTTTATTAGCCCAGAGTATAAGAACATAAGAAATAGGAGCAGGAGTCGGCCATACGGCCCCTCGAGCCTGCTCTGCCATTCAATAAGACCATGGCTGATCTGATCATGGACTCAGCTCCACTTCCCCGCCCGCTCCCCATACCCTTTACTCTCTTATCGCTCAAAAATCTGTCTATTTCCGCCTTAAATATATTCAATGACCCAGCCTCCAAATCTCTCTGGGGCAGAGAATTCCACAGATTTACAACCCTCTGAGAGAAGAAATTCCTCCTCATCTCAACCTACACAACTATCTTCATAAGTCAAACCTCTCATCTCTGGAATCAACCGAGTGAGCCTTCTTTGAACAGCCTCCAATGCAAGTATATCCCTCCTTAAATACGGATATTTAAACGGATAATAAAAGGATACGGAGCCAAGGCGGGTATATGGAGTTAGGTCACAGATCAGCCCTGATCTCATTGAATGGTGGAACAGGCTCGAGGGGCTGAATGGCCTCCTCCTGTTTTTAAAAAGTTATTCGTTCCTGGGATGTGGGTGTCGCTGGCAAGACCCAGCATTTATTGCCCATCCCTAATTGCCCCTTGAGAAGGTGGTGGTGAGCTGCCTTCTTGAACCGCTGCAGTCCGTGTGGTGAAGGTGCTCCCACACAGTGCTGTTAGGGAGGGAGTCCCAAAATTTTGGCCCAGCGACGATGAAGGAACGGCCGATATATTTCCAAGTCAGGATGGTGTGTGACTGGGAGGAGAACTCCTCCTGTTCCTATATTCCTCGCTGGTAAGGAAAAAAGGTGACTGGATTTTTGATGATTTGCAGCATACCATGGATATCCCTCACCACCTGATCATAGGATTCCCTTGGGTTTTCAGTAAAAGCGTTTGTAAAATTAAGATACAGAATGCCTTGAATATATTTAAGGCTGAGATAGACATATTTTTGAGCGATAAGGGAGTCGAGGGTTATGGGGAGTGGGCAGGGAAGTGGAGCTGGGACCATGATCAGATCAGCCATGATCTTATTGAATGGCAGAGCCGGCTCGAGGGGCCAAATGGCCAATTCCTGCTCCTATTTCTTATGTTCTTATGTTCTTATAAACACGTGGGACATGCCCAATGTGGGCCACCTCTGGTGCACCACAGAATGGTTCAGACTCCAGTGTTTCTGTGTCCGATAAACAGCTACCGCGGTGTCCACTTAAGGGCTTGTGTGTGTATTTCCCGTCTTTATATCCTTGCAGCAAAACCCCAAAATAACCTTTGTGTACATAGGATATACGGCACAGAAATAGGCCATTCGGCCCAACCAGTCCATGCCGGCGTTTATGCTCCTCCCGTCGAGCCTTCTCCCGTCTTTCCTCATCTAAATCTATCGGCGTAACCCTCTATTCCCTTCTCCCTCGTATGCTTGTCTAGCCCTTAAATGTACCTCAACCATTCCCTGTGGCAGCGAGTTCCACATTCTCACCACTCTCTGGGTAAAGAAGTTTCTTCTGAAATCCCTGCAGAGCAGTATTATATTTTATTGCATCAAACCTTAAAAATGCAATAAAAATGTGAAACTTCTAAACTTTTATTTCTTTTGCAAAAATGTTACATTAGTTTTTTTTTATTTGAAAGAACCCATTTCAAATAGAGCTGCCAACGGCAAACTTGGACCACAGTATTTACTTTTTGTTTTTTCTCAGGAATCTGGAATGCTGCAGGACCATTGCTGGGAAACAGCGGAGCCCGCAAATCCCAGAAAAACCTCTGATTTATCTCGGAGCTAATTCCACCGGTTCCACATCATCATGTAGAGCACAAGAAGCAGATTGACATGGAAGCACAAAACCTAGTTCGTACCATTGCTCAAGGCACCGATCGCAGTTAAATTCATCCTTCAACAGTTACGGAAAATAATCCACAAAGGCTAATGGACTGCTGGCCTTTATATCTGGAGGACTAGAATACAAGGGGGTAGAGGTTATGCTGCAGCTGTACAAAGCCTTGGTTAGACCACACCAGGAGCACTGTGAGCAGTTCTGGGTCCCACACCTTAAGGAGGATATATTGGCCTCGGAGGGCGTGCAGGGTGGGTTTACCAGAATGATACCCGGACTTCAATGGTTAAATTACAAGGAGAGAATACACAAGGGAATGGAGTATAAAAGCAGGGAAGTCTTGCTACAGCTATATAAGGTATTGGTGAGGCCACACCTGGAATACTGCGTGCAGTTTTGGTTTCCATATTTACGAAAGGATATACTTGCTTTGGAGGCAGTTCAGAGAAAGTTCACTCGGTTGATTCCGAGGATGAGGGGGTTGACTTATGAGGAAAGGTGGAGGAGGTTGGCCCTCTACTCATTGGAATTCAGAAGAATGAGAGGTGATCTTAACGAAACGTATAAGATTATGAGGGGGCTCGACAAGGTGGATGCAGAGAGGATGTTTCCACTGATGGGGGCGACTAGAACTAGAGGGCATGATCTTAGAATAAGGATCCGCCCATTTAAAACTGAGATGAGGAGTGGGTGGGGGAAACGGTGGTGGGTGGGGGGTGGGTGGGGGAGGGGTGGGGGGGGGGTTGATAAATGAAAAGGAGGAGAGGAAACCCGATATGGGCAGCGGTTTTAAATGCTGGCTGCCCCATTGTTGCGTCACTTCCTGAACAGCAAGCGATCTCTCCTCGAGTACCAACAGCAACAACAACCTGCATTTATACAGCGCCTTTAACGTAATAAAACACCCCAAGCCGCTTCGCAGGTGCGTTATCAAACAAAAGGACCGGTTTCCTGCAAATTCGACGAGTTGTATAGTTGTACGAGACTCAGGGTTACGAACACGTGCGCCTGCGAAGTGTTGCCAGTCCCTGTGCAAAGCACGCGCAGTAGAGCAGGGATATAAAACCTGCTCCAACTTGGATCAAGTATTAGTGCAAAACAGCAACAAAAACAGCACTGGGAAATGACGCAGTCATTGTCGGGACGTCATCCGCAAACTTTTTAACATGGCCGTTTATGATGCATCCTCTTCTTAGGCCGTCCCCCAGAGTCGAGGATGACTTGCTCCCACACTAACACCAGTTCTCAGGTGACGGATGAGACCAATGCGGGACCTACAGTCTCTGTCACAGGCGGTGTCTGGGGCAGACGGTGGTTGGAGGGACGGGTGGGTGGGTGGGGGGGGCTTGGGTTGTCGTGCGTTCCTTCCGCTGTTTGCGCTTGGCTTCCGCGTGCTCCCGGCGAAGAGACCCGAGGTGTTCTCCGCTTTCCCGGACGTTTCTCCTCCACTTTGAGCGGTCTCGGGCCAGGGGATTCCCAAGTGTCGGTGGGAATGTTGCATTCTTTTCAAGGAGGCTTTGACGGCGTCCTTGAAGCGTTTTCTCTGCCCTCCTGGGGCTCGCTTGCCGTGACGGAGCTCGGAGTATGATACGCTTATAGTGGCAACAAAAGCCACATAATGCACGCTGACAAAATAAGAGAGGGCATGACAGGCTGGTGGTAACAAAATGCGGTGATGGTGTCGGGGCGCTACCATTAACGCCGGGCGATGTCTACCGCCTCAAAGTGGGATATTCGGTTGTATCATAGAAACATAGAAACATAGAAAATAGGTGCAGGAGCAGGCCATTCAGCCCTTCGAGCCTGCACCACCATTCAATAAGATCATGGCTGATCATGCAACTTCAGTACCCCATTCCTGCTTTCTCTCCATACCCCTTGATCCCTTTAGCCATAAGGGCCACATCTAACTCCCTTTCGAATATATCTAATAAACTGGCCTCAACAACTTTCTGTGGTGGAGAATTCCACAGGTTAACAACTCTCTGAGTGAAGAAGTTTCTCCTCATCTCGGTCCTAAATGGCTTACCCCTTATCCTTAGACTGTGACCCCTGGTTCTGGACTTCCCCAACATCGGGAACATTCTTCCTGCATCTAACCTGTCCAATCCCGTCAGAATTTTATATGCTTCTATGAGATCCCCTCTCATTCTTCTAAATTCCAGTGAATATAAGCCTAGTCGATCCAGTCTTTCTTCATATGTCAGTCCTGCCATCCCAGGAATCAGTCTGGTGAACCTTCGCTGCAATCCCTCAATGGCAAGAATGTTCTTCCTCAGAGACTAACTGAGCCAAGAGCCAGAGACTGCCGTAAAAGCAGAAATTAACCAACACTTTACTAAAAAAAAGCACATGGCTTTCATGAATCATTTGCAATGACCTAGAATTGTTTACACAACCTTTGCTTTCTGATGCTTTCAATTTTGATGGCCGTGAGAACAGAAAGTGTTGTGTATCTGCAAAACAAGCACTCCCATGTTCCGCCACCAGGGAGCTCATCCCCTGAAGTCCCAAGGGATCCCAGCATCCCTTGGGAGCACTGTATATAAGCCGGCCCCGAAGGCCCGTTCCTCACTCTGGAGTGTCTTATTAAAGACTGAGGTCACTGTTACTTTAACCTCCCTGTGTGCAGCCTCATCTGTGTTAGGAACACAATAGAAAGTACTTGCGCTGGTCTTACCGAATGCAGCAAAGGAGATCGGCTTGAGTCGATCTCTTTGGAATTTCACTGTCTCCCCAGAGCAAATTTGTTTTCTTTCTGTTTGGTAATAGTCACCGATGTTCCTTTGCGCCCCATCTCTCTCTTGTTGTCCCTGCTGCTCCTACCTTCTTTATAGAAAGTAAAACATAGGGGCGAGAAATTAGGCTGTTTAGCGCCAGAGAGGGGCACTAAATACCTCCCGCTCGAATGCCGCACTGTCAGTGCCTGCCGCGACCTTCAGTGATGGTTTAACGGTGGCGCTGACAGTTTGCGCTGCGCTCGCTAGCTCCGCCCACTGGGTGACATCGCCAACCGCGCCACGCCCCTCCCCTGTAGTCCCCGCGTTTGCTAAATTTACCCTTTTTTGGGAATGTGTGGGTGAGGTTTATTGAATTTTTTCATCAGGCGTCATCCTGCTGGCAAAGAATTGATTCGGCCTTCTGCGCTATCACTCCATTAGCGCCCGAGGAGCAGTGTGGAGCGCTTCCCTTAGCGTCCACACCTTGAATATTGTGTGCAGTTTTGGTCTCCTACTCTGAGGAAGGACATTCTTGCTATTGAGGGAGTGCAGCGAAGGTTCACCAGACTGAATCCCGGGATGGCAGGACTGACATATGAAGAAAGACTGGATCAACTAGACTTATATTCACTGGAATTTAGAAGCATATAAAATTCTGACGGGATTGGACAGGTTAGATGCAGGAAGAGTGTTCCCGATGTTGGGGAAGTCCAGAACCAAGGGGTCACAGTCTAAGGGTAAGGGGTAAGCCATTTAGGACTGAGATGAGGAGAAACGTCTTCACTCAGCGAGTTTTGAACCTGTGGAATTCTCTACCACAGAAAGTTGTTGAGGCCAGTTTATTAGATATATTCGAAAGGGAGTTAGATGTGGCCCTTATGGCTAAAGGGATCAAGGGGTATGGAGAGAAAGCAGGAATGGGGTACTGAAGTTGCATGATCAGCCATGATCATATTGAATGGTGGTGCAGGCTCAAAGGGCCGAATGGCCTGCTCCTGCACCTATTTTCTATGTTTCTATGTTTCCATGATACAACCGAATATCCCACTTTGAGGCGGTAGACATCGCCCGGCGTTAAGGGTAGCGCCCCGACGCCATCACCGCCTCAAAGTGGGCGGTAACAAATTTCTCGCCCCATATTATAGCAGCGTCTTGACTTGCTGACCAGTTACATTTCTCGTGTTGGGTTGGGGATGTAAAGAATGATAAGTGGGACCTGTCTATATTTGTGTTAAATTAATTCACAAGGACACGGAAGACTGAAACAAAAACACACACAACACACAACAAAAGGCTCAATCTGGAGCAGGTTACCTCGAGAGGAATGCGTTGGCCGATTGCCAGATGCTTTTGTGTTTCAGACACAGGCCCTAGGGAGTGATTACAGGGCACTGATAGGGATGTTGCAGTATATCACTGTTCACACACTATTCAGTGCTCTACAGCATGGGAGTAAATAGAGGGAGGAATTAAACTGCAGCTAGTATATCCGTGCATTATAAATTATGAAAGACCTGGAGATGTGTCAAAAATATGGCAGAGGGAACTGGTTCACATCGTACAAACATAGGAAATAGGAGCAGGAATCGGCCACACGCTCCCTCGAGTCTGCTCCGCCATTCAATCAGATTGTGGCTGATTTTGAAATGTATACAATTATGACGGGGTTGGACAGACTGGATGCAGGGAGGATGTTTCCCCGGGCTGGGAAGTCTAGAACAAGGGGTCACAGTCTCAGGATACGGGGTAGGAAATTTAGGACCGAAATGAGGAGAAATTTCTTCACTCAGAGGGTGGTGAACCTGTGGAATTCTCTATCACAGAAGGCTGAATATATTTAAGAAGGAGATAGATAGACTTCTTGACACAAAAGGTATCAAGGGGTATGGGGAGACAGCAGGAATATGGTGTTGAGATAGAGGATCAGCCACGATCATATTGAATGGTGGTGCAGATTCGAAGGGCCGAATGGTCTACTCCTGCTCCTATTTGCTATGATCTTTAACCTCAACTCCACTTTCCCGCCCAATCCCCATATCCCTTGATTTGCCTAGACTTCAAAAATCTATCGATCTCAGCCTTGAATATACTCAACGACTGAACCCCCACAGCCCTCTGAGGTAGACAATTCCAAAGATTCACCACCCTCTGAGTGAAGAAATTCCTCCTCATCTCAGTCCTAAATGGCCGATCCCTTATCCTGAGACTGTGACCCCTGGTTCTAGACTCTCCAGCCCGGGAGGAAACATCCTCTCAGCATCTACCCTGTCAATCCCCCTCAGAATCTTGTGTGTTTCAATGAGATCACCGCTCATTCTTCTAAACTCCAGAGAGTATCGGCCCAATCTACTCAATCTCTCCTCATAGGACAACCCTCTCATCCCGGGGACCATGAATAATCTGAGTTAGACTATATGCAACCGTGCATTGATCAAACAAATGACTTTTAAACTGTCCCGCAAGCCAGAAAAATGAGACATGCGCTCGCTCATAAATTGCACAACCAGGCTATAAAACCTACCCCACGTTGTGACTTATACATTGCATTTGTGGTACTTAAACAGCTATCGAGGGACACCAAGGGTCAGTGGACCAGTTATTGGAGGAATTCTAGCAGTTGGGATAGTAGTGTTGATTCAGCGGTGCCCTTCATGAGGTGAGACTTTTTAAGTCTTTAGGGTTAGGATACTGTGTCAGCTGTGGCTCAGTGGGCAGCACTCTCGCCTCTGAGTCAGAAGGTTGTGGGTTCAAGTCCCACTCCTGGGACTTGAGCACAAAATCTCGACTGACACTTCCAGTGCAGTACTGAGGGAGTGCTGCACTGTCGGAGGGGCAGTGCTGAGGGAGTGCCGCACTGTCGGAGGGGCAGTGCTGAGGGAGCGCCGCACTGTCGGAGGGGCAGTGCCGAGGGAGCGCCGCACTGTCGGAGGGGCAGTGCTGAGGGAGCGCTGCACTGTCGGAGGGGCAGTGCTGAGCGAGCGCCGCACTGTCGGAGGGGCAGTGCTGAGGGAGCGCCGCACTGTCGGAGAGGCAGTGCTGAGGGAACGCCGCACTGTCGGAGGGGCAGTGCTGAGGGAGCGTCGCACTGTCGGAGGGTCAGTGCTGAGGGAGCGCCGCACTGTCGGAGGGGCAGTACTGAGGGAGTGCCGCACTGACGGAGGTGTTGTCTTTCGGTTGAGTTGTTAAACCGAGGCCCCCTCTGCTCTCTCAGGTAAAAGATCCTATGGCACTATTCCGAAGAAGAGCAGGGGAGTTATCCCCGGTGTCCTGGGGCCAATATTTATCCCTCAGTCAACATCACTAAAAAACAGATAATCTGGTCATTATCATATTGCTGTGTGTGGGAGCTTGCTGTGTGCAAATTGGCTGCTGCATTTCCCACATTACAACAGTGACTACACTCCAAAAAGTACTTCATTGACGTCCGGTTGTCGTGAAGGGCGCTACATAAATGCAAGTCCTTCTTTTTCGGGTACGGAGGCTGTTGCCAAAGTTATTTCCTACCTGATCGAGTTGTTGGCCGCATCCGGGTCTTTGGCCGAAACCGTCTGGATGGTGGCACCGATGCCTACGTCTTCGTACACCTCCACCAGGTAGGAGGCGGCCTCGAACCGCGGCGGCTCGTCCACGTCCTCGACGGACAGGCGCACCCTGGCCGTATCCCGGAATGGGCCGGAGTTCAGGAAGCGCAGGTCCAGATGGGTATTGGTGCCCTCCACTGTCAACATGTAGCTGCCTCTGCTTTCAAAATCCAGCGGCTGCAGAGGGATAAATAATTATGCGTCAGGAATTTATTGACTGGCGTCATAAGAACATAAGGATCAGGAGCAGGAGCAGGCCACACGGGCCCTCGAGCCTGCTCCGCCATTCAACGAGATCGCGGCTGACCTTTGACCATTTTCTCGCCTGATCCCCATATCCCTTGAATGTGGGCCAGCCAGGAGTGCGTTGGAATAGTCAAGTCTAGAGGTCAATCCCTTATCCTTGGATTCCCCTAGATTCCAAAAGTTTATCAATCTCAGTCTTGAATATATTCAGAGACTCAGCATCCACAGCCCTCCGGGGCAGAGAATTCCAAAAATTCACCACCCTCTGAGTGAAGAAATTCCTCCTCATCTCAGTCCTAAATGGCCGACCCCTTATCCTGAGACTGTGACCCCTGGCTCTCGACTCTCCAGCCCGGGGGAAACATCCTCCCTGCATCTACCCCCTCAATCCCCCTCAGGACCTTGAATGTTTCTATGAGATCACCTCTCATTCTTCTAAACTCCAGAGAGTATCAGCCCAATCTACTCAATCTCTCCTCATAAGACAACCCTCTCACCCCAGGGATCAGTCTGGTGAACCCTCGTTGTACCGCCTCCAAGGCAAGTATATCCTGTCTTAAATAAGGAGACCGAAACTGTGCTCAGTACTCCAGGTGTGGTCTCACCAGGGCCCTGTACAATTGTAGCAAGAGTCACACAGCACAGGAGATGGTCATTCAGCCCATCTTTGATTGAGCTCTCCAATTAATCCCACTCCCCCTGCTCTTTCCCCGTAGTCCTGCAAATGTTTCCTTTACAAGTATTTATCCGATTCCCCCGTTTGAAAGTTACTATTAAATCTGCTCCCACCGACCTTTCAGGCAGCGCGTTCCAGATCACAACAACTTGCTGCGTAAAAAATAAAATGATCGTCTCCCTCTCTGCTTTCTTTGTGAAGTGCCTTAAATCTGTGTCCTCTGGTTACCGATCCTCAAGGCACTGGAAACAGTCTCTCCTTATTTACTCTATCAAAACCCCTCACGATT
This sequence comes from Pristiophorus japonicus, assembly GCF_044704955.1. Classification (NCBI taxonomy): domain Eukaryota; kingdom Metazoa; phylum Chordata; class Chondrichthyes; family Pristiophoridae; genus Pristiophorus; species Pristiophorus japonicus. Next base: position 7,102,105 of record NC_091981.1, read on the forward strand.
TTGAGCCCCTCTATTAAAACTTCCCTTGACCTTCTCTGTTTGAAGGAGAACAATCCCATTTTCTCCAGCCTCTCCACATAACGGAAGTCCATCATTCCCTGGAACCATTTTCGTAAATCTCCTCCGCACCCTCGCCAAGGCCTTGACATCCTGCCTAACGTGAGCTGCCCAGAAGTGGTCACACACTCAAATTAAACCTAATCTATTATGAGAGCTTCAGATGAAATAAATAAGGAAAACATAAGAACATAAGAAATAGGAGCAGGAGTAGGCCATACTGCCCCTCGAGCCTGCTCCACCATTTAATACAATCATGGCTGATCCGATCATGGACTCAGCTCCACTTCCCCGCCCGCTCCCCATAACCCCTTATCCCCTTATTGGTTAAGAAACTGTCTATTTCTGTCTTAAATATATTCAATGTCCCGGCTTCCACAGCTCTCTGAGGCAGCAAATTCCACAGATTTACAACACTCAGAGAAGAAATTTCTCCTCATCTCTGTTTTAATTGGGCGGCCCCTTATTCTAAGATTGTGCCCTCTAGTTCTAGTCTCCCCCATCAGTGGAAACATCCTCTCTTCATCCACCTTGTCAAACCCCCTCATAATCTTATGCGTTTCGATAAGATCACTTCTCATTCTTCTGAATTCCAATGAGTAGAGGCCCAACCTACTCAACCTTTCCTCATAAGTCAGCCCCCTCATCTCCGGAATCAACCGAGTGAACCTTCTCTGAACTACCTCCAAAAAGCCTTAACAATGTGCAGGAAACATCTCCCGGTCTCCCGCATTCAACATGGATGGCTCTGGAAAGACGGCTGTGCCGGAACGCAGAAGACCAGATCCTCCGCGGGTCTCCATTGATTTCTTCGCGGCCTCTGTCGCCTGAAATGAGCTTTCCCCCAAAAGGTCACAGCAGTGCCGACGGAAAAGGCTTGAGGAAATTCTCGGTCCTAAGCAAGAATGGGATGAGAGGGTTGTCCGATGAGGAGAGATTGAGCAGATTGGGCCGATACTCTCTGGAGTTTAGAAGAATGAGAGGTGATCTCATTGAAACATGTAAAATTCTAAGGAGGATTGACAGGGTAGATGCTGAGAGGTTGTTTTCCCCGGGCTGGAGAGTCTAGAACCAGGGGTCACAGTCTCAGGATAAGGGGTCGGCCATTTAGAACTGAGATGAGGAGGAATTTCTTCACTCAGAGGGTGGTGAATCTTTGGAATTCTCTGCCCCAGAGGGTTGTGGATGCTGAGTCGTTGAGTATATTCAAGGCTGAGATCGCTAGATTTTTGGACTCTCAGGGAATCGAGGGATATGGGGATCGGGCGGGAAAGTGGAGTTGAGGTCAAAGATCAGCCGTGATCTCATTAAATGGCGGAGCAGGCTCGAGGGGCCGTGTGGCCTGTTCCTGCTCCTGATTCTTATGTTCTTATAAAGAACGAGTCATAAAGAAAGTCTTGGATTTATATAGCGCCTTTTACAACCATCAGATGTCTCAAAGCTTAATAAAGGAAGTTATAAACATAGAAACATAGACAATAGGAGCAGTAGTAGGCCATTCGGCCCCTCGAGCCTGCACCGCCATTCAATATGATCATGGCTGATCCTCTATCTCAACACCATGTTCCCGCTTTTTCCCCATATCCCTTGATGCCTTTTGTGTCCAGAAATCTGTCGATCTCCCTCGTAAATATATTCAGTGACTTGGCCTCCACAGACTTCTGTGGTAGAGAATTCCACAGGTTCACCACTCTCTGAGTGAAGAAATTTCTCCTCATCTCGGTCTTAAATTTCCTCCCCTGTATCCTGAGACTGTGACCCCTTATTCTAAACTTCCCAGCCCCGGGGAAACATCCTCCCCGCATCCAGTCTGTCCAACCCCGTCAGAATTTTATACGTTTCAATGAGATCCCCTCTCATTCTTCTAAACTCTAGTGAATACAGGCCTAGTCGAGCCAATCTCTCCTCATAAGACAGTCCTGCCATCCCAGGAATCAGTCTGGTGAACCTTTGCTGCACTCCCTCTGTGACAAGTATATCCTTTGTCAGGTAAGGAGACCAGAACTGCTCACAATACTCCAGGTGCGGTCTCACCAAGGCCCTGTATAACTGCAGTAAGACATCCTTGCTCCTTTACTCAAATCCTCTTGCAATGAAGGCCAACATACCATTTGCCTTCCTAACTGCTTGCTGCACCTGCGTGTTTGCTTTCAATGACTGGTGTATAAGGACGCTTTACAAAGGGAGTTCCAGTACAAAAAATAAGCAGTGATTAGCATTTCTAATCAGTGCAACGTACATTGCAAACTGATGAAAGTTAATTGTATCAGAACCTGCATGTGGGGCAGAGTTACTTCCCTTGAAGAGATTAACGACTGGAAAATAACAGGCTGGTATTTCCAACATTACAAGGTTCACACACTGCTACCCAATGGAAAATGTTAAAGCCCTCTATATCTGCTAGCATGGAACCTATGTTATGTTACTGAACTCGTAATCGAGAAGCCTGAACTAATAATCCAGAGACTCGAGATCAAATCCCACCACGGCAGCTGGGGAATTTAAATTCAATTAATTAAATAAATCTGGAACTAAGAAATCTAGTTTCAGTAATGGTGATCATGAAACTACTGGATTGTCGTAAAAACCCATCTGGTTCACTAATGTCCTTTAGGGAAGGAAATCTGCCGCCCTTACCCGGTCTGGGCCTATATGTGACTCCAGACCCACGACAATGTGGTTGACTCTTAACTGCCCTCTGAAATGGCCCAGCAAGTCACTCTGCTGTACAGAACTGCTACAAAGAAGTATATATAATATATTTCCTATCACTTGCACAGATATGTTCCTGGCCAGTGTTGCTATGGGTGATGGAGGGAAGATTTAAACCCCAAAGATGCAGTGGGATTCCACAATACTGGAAAAACCCAGCCAATATTTCTAAAGTGATGCTCTGCGCCCTGGTGTTACGGCATCGCAGAAATAAACTCGTTGATGGAATTATGTTTTAATGAACCACTAGTCTAAAGTTTGCCCAGCAGAATCAATGTGTATTTAACTCTAATTGGACAGACTAGTACAAAGAGGCAAAGCAGTGCTAAGTGGTTACGCTCGTTATATCTATGTTCCTCTCAAGCAATTATCAGGATGCCAAAAGAGTCTTAACGTTCCTTTTGGAAGACAATCTCCCTCTAATTAGCTCTTCCTTTTCCAGGCATCATTTCACGGAAAAGAGAGAGGTGCCTGCCAATATAGTACAAAGATGGGAGGAAAAGCAATGTGTGAGGAGGACAGAAAAAATCTGCAAAAGGACATAGACAGGCCAAGTGAGTGGGCAAAAATTTGGCAGATGGAGCATAATGTTGGAAAGTGTGAGGTCATGCACTTTGGTGGAAATAAAATCAAAGAGCAAGTTATTATTTAAATGGAGAGAGACTGCAAAGTGCCGCAGTACAGCGGGACCTGGGGGTACTTGTGCATGAAATACAAAAGGATAGTATGCAGGTACAGCAAGTGATCAGGAAGGCCAATGGGATACTTGGCCTTTATTGCAAAGGGGATGGAGTATAAAAGCAGGGAAGTCTTGCTTCGGTTATACAGGATATTGGTGAGGCCACACCTGGAGTACTGCGTGCAGTTTTGGTTTCCATATTTACGAAAGGATATACTTGCTTTGGAGGCAGTTCAGAGAAGGTTCACTCGGTTGATCCCGGGGATGAGGGGGTTGATTTATGAGGAAAGATTGAGGAGGTTGTGCCTCTACTCATTGGAATTCAGAAAAATGAGAGGTGATCTTATCGAAACGTATAAGATTATGAGGGAGCTTGACAAGGTGGATGCAGAGAGGATGTTTCCACTGATGGGGGAAGACTAGAAGTAGGGGGCAAAATCTTCGAATAAGGGGCCGTCCATTCAAAACACAGAGGAGAAATTTCTTCTCTCAGACGGTTGTAAATCTGTGGAATTCGGTGCCTCAGAGAGCTGTGGAAGCTGGGACATTAAATAAATTTAAGACAGAGATAGACAGTTTCTTAACTAATAAGGGATAAGGGGTTATGGGGAGCGGGGGGGAAGTGGACCCGAGTCCATGATCGGATCAGCCATGATCGAATTAAATGGCGGAGCAGGCTCGAGGGGCCGTATGGCTGACCCATGTTCCTATTTCTTTTGTTCTTATTCAGGCACAGAACATCACGTTCGGAAAGCCGTTCACGGGATGTGTGGGATCGGCAGACGGTAGGAACATTGTCCACAACCCTCCGACATTTCTACGCTCCTCCAATTCCGACCTCTCGCGCCTCCCCGATTTTAATCGCTCCGCCATTGGCGGCCGTGCCTTCAGCTGCTCCAACAACAGCTTGTATTTATATAGCACCTTTAATGTCGTGAAACACCGCAAGGTGCTTCACGGGAGTGGTATAAGACAACAACAACAAAAAATTGACACCGAGCCACATATTACGGCAGATGACCAAAAAGCTTGGTCAAAGAGGGAGGTTTGCTTAACCAGGAGCCAATGTAGGTTAGTGAACACAGGGGGTGATAGGTGAGTGGGACTTGGTGCGAGTTAGGACACGGGGCCGCGAACACAGGGGGTGATGGGTGAGCGGGACTCGGTGCGAGTTAGGATATGGGCCCGAATGCTCCTGTGATGCACCTTGAGACGTTTTACTCCATCAAAGGTAATCTATAAACTACAACAGCTTACGTTTATATAGCCTCTTTAACGCAGTAACACGTCCCAAGGCGTTTCACACGAGCGTTATCAAACAAAATTTGACACCGAGCCACATAAGGAGATATTAGGGTAGATAACCAAAAGCTTGGTCTTAGTGTCTTAAAGGAGGAGAGGTAGAGAGGTTTAGGGAGGGAGTTCCAGAGCTTGGGGCCCAGGCAACAGAAGGCACGGTCGCCAATGGCCGAGCGATTAAAATCGGAGATGCGCCAGAGGCCAGAATTGGAAGAGCGCAGAGATCTTGGCGGGGGGAGGGGGTTGTGGGACTGGAGGAGATTACAGAGATAGGGAGGGGTGAGGAGGCCATAGAGGGGTTTGTAAACAAGGACGAGAATTTTGAAATCGAGGCGTGGCCGGACTGGGAGCCAATGTAAGTCAGTGAGCACAGGGGTGAATACAAATTCCGGAGGTCAGGACGGGCGACGTCTGGAGGTTAAGACCGGCGAGGTCCGGAGATCGGAAGCTGCAGGAGCGGAGGGGGAGAGGGAGGGACAGGCGAGGTAAGGAGGTTGGGACCGGCGAGGACCAGAGATCGGAAGCAGAGGGGAGCGGAGGTAGGGACAGGCGAGGAGTGGACGGACGAGGCATGGAGGGACAAAGGGGCTGGAGCCCAGAGGTGGAGCAGCGTGGACAAGACCAAGGGAAGGCGCAGCACGGGCCAATAGCGAGGCTGTGAGGTGATGAGGCTCACATTGCATACTGTGAATTCCACGTAGAGAGAGGTCCTGTGGGAAGGAGGAAAGTAGGAGTATGTTTGACTCTGTGTGTGTGTGTATTAGCACATGCGGTGGAGCCTGGTCTCCAGTCGTCTTGGATCCCCTTACCCCTGGACCAAGACCGAGCTCTGTCAAGCTCGTGTGGTGGCTGGTGTGCAACGGTCACCCCACGTTAAAAAAATCCATGCACAGGCATCTTCATCGTTTAAAATGAGCTCATCAATTACTTGAGTTCTCATTTTAATGTGGAAGCAAGTCATCCTAACGTATAAAAGCGTTATACAACTGTACAGGGTATTGGTGAGATCACACCTGGAGTACTGCGTACAATTTTAGTCTCCATATTTAAGGAAGGATATACCTGAATTGGAGGCATTTCAGAGAAGGTTCACTCGGTTGATTCCTGAGATGAAGGGGTTGACTTATGAGGATAGGTTGAGTAGATTGGGACTATACTCATTGGAGTTCAGAAGAATGAGAGGTGATCTTATTGAAACATATAAGATAATGAGGGGGCTCGACAAGGTGGATGCAGAGAGGATGTTTCCACTCATAGGGGAGACTAGAACTCGGGAGCATAGTTTCAGAATAAGGGGCCGCCCATTTAAAACGGAGATGAGGAGGAATTTCTTCTCTCAGAGGGTTGTAAATCTGTGGAATTATCTGCCCCAGAGAGCTGTGGAGGCTGGGTCATTGAATATATTTAAGGCGGAGATAGACAGATTTTTGGGCGATAAGGGAGTAAAGGGTTATGGGGAGCGGGCGGGGAAGTGGAGCTGAGTCCATGATCAGATCAGCCATGGTCTTATTGAATGGTGGTGCATGCTCGAAGGGCAGTATGGCCTACTCCTGCTCCTATTTTCTATGTTCTTATGAGCCCGAGGGACTGCCTATGATGATGATGAGTGCAAGTTGTTGGATCTCCTGCTGACAGCAAGGTGAGATCAGAAAGCCAGAGAAGTGGATCGCCGACAGTATTCTGTCGGACCATGGTGCAGCAGGTCAGAAGTCCACATTCTGCCACTACGTTGTGCATTACCAAAGTTCCACTCCGGAATGTTCTTACCTCAACAACAACAACTTGTATTTATATAGCGCCTTTAGCATGGTGAAACATCCCAAGGCGATTCACAGGAGTATTTAAAAAAAATGAACACCGAGCCACTTAAGTAGAAATTAGGGCAGGTGACCAAAAGCCTGGTCAAAGAGGTTGGTTTTAAGAAACGTCTTGAAGGAGGAAAGGGAGGTAGAGAGGCGGAGAGGTTTAGGCAGGAAGTTCCAGAGCTTGGGGCCCCGGCAACAGAAGGCGCGGCCACCGATGGTGGAGCGATTATAATCAGGGATGCTCAAGAGGCCAGAATTAGAGGAGCGCAGACATCTCTGGGGGTTGTGGGGCTGGAGGAGATTACAGAGCTAGGGAGGGGCGAGGGTCATGGAGGAATTTGAAAACAAGGATGAGAATTTTGAAATTGAGGCGTTGCTTAACCGGAAGCCAATGTAGGTCAGCGAGCACAGGGGGTGATGGGTGAGTGGAACTTGGTGCGAGTTAGGACACGGGCAGCCGAGTTTTGGATCACCTCAAGTTTATGTTGGGTAGAATGAGGGAGGCCGGCCAGGAGTGCATTGGAATAGTCAAGTGCAGAGGTAACAAAGGCATGGATGAGGGCTTCAGCAGCGGATGAGCTGAGGCAAGGGAGCGGAGACGGGCGATGTTACGGAGGTGGAAACAGGCGGTCTTGGTTATGCTGCGGACATGTGGTCGGAAGCTCATTTCTGGGCTCAAATATGACACCAAAGATTGCGAACAGTCTGGTTCAGCCTCAGACAGAAGATGGGGAGAGGGATGGAGTCGGTGGAGAGGGAACGGAGTTTGTGGCGGGGACCGAAAACAATGGTCTTCCCAATATTCGATTGGAGAAAGTTTCTGCTCATCCAGAAGTGCTCGTCCTACCTCCTTCAAGGTGATGACCCCAACTTGGTTGCTTTTGTCTGTGACAATGTCGAACATGTTCATCCCCTCGCCATCGATGAAGCTGTAACTGAGCTCGGCGTTCGAACCCTCGTCTGCGTCTTGAGCCAGAATCCTGCCCACGGCAGAGCCTACCATGGCCGACTCCAACACGCTCATCTGGTAGAGTTCTGAGCGGGGGAAAACACACACACACACGTACACTATTACTGAGAAAGGTTTGCAATTTAAACAGACAACCGTCAAACTTTACAATCCTGCCACCGCCCTGCGCCACGCTTAACGCGTGACGAAACAATTTGCGTCTGCAATTTGGATTACTCACTTTAAAAGGAAGTTCTCATTGAACTTACTAGGTTGATTCAGGGGATGAGGGGGTTGACTTATGAGGAAAGTTTGAGGAGGTTGGGCCTCTACTCATTGGAATTCAGAAGAACGAGAGGTGATCTTATCGAAACGTGTAAGATTATGAGGGGGGCTCGACAAGGTGGATGCAGAGAGGATGTTTCCACTGATGGGGGAGACTAGAACTAGGGGGCATGATCTTAGAATAAGGGGCCGCCCATTTAAAACTGAGATGAGGAGGAATTTCTTCTCTCAGAAGGTTGTAAATCTGTGGAATTCGCTGCCTCAGAGAGCTGTGGAAGCCGGGATATTGTATAAATTTAAGACAGAAATAGACAGTTTCTTAAATGAAGGGGTTATGGGGAGCGGGCAGGGAAGTGGACCTGAGTCCATGATCGGATCAGCCCTGATCTTATTGAATGGCGGAGCAGGCTCGAGGGGCTGTATGGCCTACTCCTGCTCCTATTCCTTATGTTCTTATGTAATGGGCCCTGAGAAATTGCCACTGAATAATGAACTATGTTATTGAACTTTTGTCCCTCTCCCAAGTACCAGAAAGCCAACATTTATGTGAACGTTGAGAGCTAATTTGAAGAAACTAGAGGTTGGACGTCAACAGTGAGCAACGGCAGCAGGCTGCCCCCTAGTGGCACTGGAAAGAAACTCTAATTTCATCCCATTCTGAAATTATCTCCTTTTTTAGGGCATCTAAAGATGAACAAAACACATAATTCTCCAAATAATTCCTTTCCTTTGCTGGCGTGGTATTATTTTACTGCTGCTAATATATAGTGAGGAGAAATTGTTTTAATCACTCCAGCATTGGCAGCTACGCTTCACGGATTATGATAGCATAATGCTTATGTTACTGGACCGGTAATCCAGAGGTCTGGGCTAATGATCCGGCGGACTGTGAGTTCAAATCCCACCATGGCAGCTCGGGGAATTAAAATAAAAAATTCAATTAATTAAATAAAAAGCTGGTATCAGGAATGGTGGCCATGGAACTGGTGGATTATCCATAAAAACACAACTGGTTCACTTAGGAAATCTGCCGCCCTTACCCAGTCTGGCCGATATGTGACTCCAGACCCACAGCAAAGTGGTTGACTCATAACTGCTCTGTGAAATGGCCTAGTGAGCCACTCAGTTGTATAAGGCAGCTCACCACCTCCTTCTCGAAAGCAATTAGGGATGGGCAATAAATGCTGGCCTTGCCAGCGACATCCACATGCCGCGAATTAATAAAAATGTGCTGTGTAGACCCCCAAGCTCTGGAATTCCTTCCCTAAACCCCTCCGTCTCTCTTTCCTCCTTTAAGACGCTCCTTAAAACCTACCCTCTTTGACCAAGCTTTTGGTCACCTGTCCTAATATCTCATCACGTGGCTCAGTGTCAAATTATTTGTTTTACTACGTTAAAGGCACTATATAAGAACATAAGAATGTGAGAAATAGGAATAGGAGTAGACCATACGGCCCCTCGAGCCATTCTCCGCCATTTAATACGATCATGGCTGATCTGATCATGGACTCAGCTCCACTTCCCTGCCCGCTCCCCATAACCCCTTATCCCCTTATCGTTTAAGAAACTGTCTATTTCTGTCTTAAATATATTCAATGTCCCAGCTTCCACAGCTCTCTGAGGCAGCGAATTTCACAGATTTACAACCCTCCGAGAGAAGAAATTCCTCCTCATCTCAGTTTTAAATGGGCGGCCCCTTATTCTAAGATCATGCCCCCTAGTTCTAGTCTCTCCCATCAGTGGAAATATCCTCTCTGCATCCACCTTGTCAAGCCCCCTCATAATCTTATACATTTCGATAAGATCACCTCCCATTCTTCGGAATTGCAATGTGTAGAGGCCCAACCTACTCAATCTTTCCTCATAAGTCAACCCCCTCATCTCCGGAATCAACCTAGTGAACCTTCTCCGAACTGCCTCCAAAGTAAGTATATCCTTTTGTAAATATGGAAACCAAAATTGCACGCAGTATTTCAGGTGTGGGCTCACCGATACCTTATGTAGCTATAGCAAGACTTCCCTGCTTTTATACTCCATCCCCTTTGCAATAAAGGCCAAGATTCCATCAGCCTTCCTGATCACTTGCTGTACCTGCATACTATCCTTTTGTGTTTCATGCACAAGTACTCCCAGGTCCCGCTGTACTGCGGCACTTTGCAATCTTTCTCAATTTAAATAATAACTTGCTCTTTGATTTTTTTCTGCCAAAGTGCATGACCTCACACTTTCCAACATTATACTCCATCTGCCAAATGTTTGCCCACTCACTTAGCCTGTCTATGTCCTTTTGCAGATTTTTTCTGTCCTCCTCACACATTGCTTTTCCTCCCATCTTTGTATCGTCAGCAAACTTGGCTACGTTACACTCAGTCCCTTCTTCCAAGTCATTAATATAGATTGTTAATAGTTGGGGTCCCAGCACTGATCCCTGAGGCACCCCTCTAGTTACTGGTTGCCAACCAGAGAATGAACCATTTATCCCGACTCTCTGTTCTCTGTTAGTTAGCCAATCCTCTGTCCATGCTAATATATTACCCCAACCCCGTGAACTTTTATCTTGTGCAGTAACCTTTTGTGTGGCGCCTATAAATGCAAACTGTTGTTGCTCACTCTTAAGTACCACTACAACCTTCAGCGGTTCAAGAAGGCGGCTCACCACCACCTTCTCACGGCAACTAGGGATGGGCAATAAATGCCGGCCTTGTCAGCGACGCCCAAATCCTCAGCATTAATTTATAAAAAAATCTGTGATTAAATATCCTTGACAGAGTGAGAGGCAGGTAGGCGGGATCAAAGGTCAATTGCAAGGTTGTGGGTCAGAGGTTGTGGGTTCAAGTTCCACTCCAGGGACTAGAGCACAAAAATCTAGGCTGACGCTCCCAGTGCAGTACTGAGGGAGCGCCGCACCGATGGAGGGGCCGTCGTTCGAATGAGACATTGAACCAAGATCCAGTCTGCTCTCTCAGGTGGACGTAAAATATCCTATGGCACTATTTTGAATAAGAGCAGGGGAGTTATCCCCTGAGGCCAATATTTATCCCTCAATCAAAATCACAAAAAACAGAAAATCTGGTCATTATCACGTTGCTGTTTGTGGGAGCTTGCTGTGCGCATATTGGCTGCCACATTTCCCACATTAAAACAGTGACTGCACTTCAAAAAGTATTTCATTGGCTGTAAAGTGCTTTGGGACGTCCGGTGGTCGTGAAAGGCGCTATAGAAATGCAAATCTTTCTTTCTTTGTAGAGCCAAGGGTATTTTCTTGTTTCTAAAAAGAGTCTAATGTTCGGAAGTTAAACTCTCTTGTGCTCAGAGTTGGAAAGTTGCGTACAATTGAAATGTAAATAAAAATTAATATTCAATATGATTCTTACATCGGTGCCAAGTGGTGTTAAGCTGAATGATGAAGAGGGCAGATTACGGCCAGCTGTGTTAAAGCTGCAGCATTGTAATTAGCATCTCATTTAGGCTCATTCATCATCATCGTAGGCAGTCCCTTGGAGTCGAGGAAGACTTGCTTCCACTCTAAAAGTGAGTTCTCAGGTGACTGAACAGTCCAATACAGGAATTACAGTCTCTGTCACAGGTGGGACAGACAGTGGTTGAAGGAAAGGGAGGGTGGGACAGGTTTGCCGCACGCTCCTTCCGCTGCCTGCACTTGATTTCTGCATGCTCTCGGCGACGAGACTCGAGGTGCTCAGCGCCATCCCGGATGCACTTCCTCCACTTAGGGCGGTCTTTGGCCAGGGACTCCCAGGTGTCGGTGGGGATGTTGCACTTTATCAGGGAGGCTTTGAGGGTGTCCCTGTAACGTTTCCTCTGCCCACCTGGGGCTCATTTGCCGTGAAGGAGTTCCGAGTAGAGCGCTTGCTTTAGGAGTGTCGAGTCGGGCATGTGGACAATGTGACCCGCCCAGCGGAGCTGGTCGAGTGTGGTCAGTGCTTCGATCAGTGCTGATTACAACAGGAACATTACGTCGCTCAGTTGCTGGTATTCAGCCCACTCCAGAAATGATCAGTGTGTGGTCACTGCCAGGGGAACACTTTCACCCTTCACCATTTAATTGGCTCCCATTGTGGAGAGTGCAAGCTGTGTGGCCAATGAAATATCTCTCAATTATTGGGAGTCAATGGGAGAAGAGGCTTGGCCCTCACAGCCCCTGGCCAGTGCCTTCTCCACATCGTAGAAGCCTAGAAATTTAACGCACAGCAGGAGGTCACTCGGCCCAAAAAAGAGTTACCCAGCCTAATCCCACTTTCCAGCTCTTGGTCCGTAGCCCTGTAGGTTACAGAACTTCTAGTGCATATAAGAACATAAGAAATAGGAGCAGGAGTCGACCACCTTGCCCCTCGAGCCTGCTCCGTCATTCAATAAGATTGTGGCTGATATGATCATGGACACAGCTCCACTTCCCTGCCCACTCCCCATAACCCTTTACTCCCTTATCGCTCAAAAATCTGTCTATCTCCACCTTAAATATATTCAATGACCCAGCCTCCACAGCTCTCTGGGGCAGAGAATTCCACAGATTTACAACTCAGAAAAAATTTCTCCTCAGCTCAGTTTTAAATGGGCGGCCCCTTATTCTAAGACTATGTCCCCTAGTTTTAGTTTCCCCTATGAGTGGAAACATCCTCTCTGCATCCATCTTGTCGAGCCCACTCATTATCTTATACGTTTCGATAAGATCACCTCTCATTCTTCTGAATTCCAATGAGTAGAGGCCCAACCTACTCAACCTTTCCTCATAAGTCAACCCCCTCATCCCCAGAATCAACCTAGTGAATCATATGTAAGTATTTTTTTTAAATGTGGTGAGGGTTTCTGACTCTATCACCCTTTCAGGCAGTGAGTTCCAGACCCCCACCACCCTCTGGGTGAAAAAAGTTCCCCTCAAATCCCCCCTAATCCTCCCACAAATTGCTTTCAATCGATGCCTCCTGGTTATTGATCCCTCTGCTAAGGGAAACAGGTCCGTCCTATCCACTCTATTTAAGCTCCTCATCATTTTATACACCTCAATCAGGTCTCTACTCAGTCTCCTCTGCTCCAAAGTAAACAGCCCCAGCCTATCCAATCTCTCCTCATGGCTAAAATTCTCCAGTCCAGGCAGCATCCTCATAAATTACTTCGGAAACCATCATGAAGCTGTGAAGGAATCATCTTGGTTCACTTTTTCTCTTGGCCACTTATTTTTTTAAAGATCTTTGAAATTTGGAAGGACGATGGAATGTTGAAACAACGGAGTAGCGTTTCATTGTGATGGTGTTGCTTGCACCTAACACAATAATGCACATTGATGCAAGTTATATCAATCGGGCCATAATGTTTGGAAAACCTGACCAAGGTTTCCTAATCGCTAATCAACACAGATACTTGAAAGATAAAAAGACTTGCATTTATATAGCACCTTTCATGATCACCGGACGTCTCAAAGCACTTTACAGCCAATGAAGTACTTTTTGAGTGCAGTCACTGTTGTAATGTGGGAAACACGGCAGCCAATTTGCACACAGCAAGCTCCCACAAACAGCAATATGATAATGACCAGATAATCTGTTCTTAGTGATGTTGACTGAGGGATAAATATTAACCTGGACACTGGGGATAACTCCCCTGCTCTGCTTCGAAATAGTGGCCATGGGATTTACATCCACCTGAGACGGCAGACGGGGCCTCGGTTTAATGTCTCATCCGAAAGAAGCCACCTCCAACAGTGCAGCGCTCCCTCAGTCCTGACCCTCCGACAGGGCAGCACTCACTCAGCACTGCCCCTCTGACAGTGCGGCGTTTCCTCAGTACTGCCCCTCCGACAGTGCGGCGCTCCCTCAGCACTGCCCCTCTGACAGTGCAGCACTCCCTCAGTACTGCCTCTCCGACAGTGTGGCATGCCCTCAGTACTGCCCCTCCAACAGTGCAGCGCTCCCTCAGTACTGCCTCTCCGACAGTGTGGCACGCCCTCAGCACTGCCCCTCTGACAGGGCAGCACTCACTCAGTACTGCCCCTCTGACAGTGCGGCGTTTCCTCAGCACTGCCCCTCTGACAGTGCAGCGCTCCCTCAGTACTGCCTCTCCGACAGTGCAGCACTCCCTCAGTACTGCCCCTCCGACAGTGCAACACTCCCGCAGCACTGCACTGGGAGTATCAGCCTAGATTTTTGTGTTGAAATCCCTGCTCAAGTTCACTCAATTGTCTGCTATGAAAAACTGCAGTGGTTCAAGAAGGCGGCTCACCACCACCTTCTCGAGGGCGATTAGGGATGGGCAATAAATGCCGGCCTTGTTGGTGACGTCCACATCCCGCGAACGAATTTTAAAAAGGGGGCGTGGCTGGGGGACGCGGGCTGCTCGTGTTGGAGTTTCCTTTCGCTCAGCCTGGCGGAATAGCAGCGGCCGATATGCCCATTGAACGTAGGTATACTCGCTGCCGTGGGCTCCACTTGGGGTGTGGCCTTGATCCCTGAAGGCATTTTGTCATAGGATGATTTTTTTTTTTTAGGAGGGGCGAAGGGGATGGCATTGCGCAACAATGTGGAATGATTCCAAGAGGGGGTGGGGGTGGAGCTAGCAATCTCTCCACCCCCTACACCAGAATGTGCAGCCTCTGTGAGATCTTTACGTTCTTCCCCAAGATGTGCCAGGGTTATCAGAATGACCGACGCCTCCCCCCCTCCCCCTCTTTCCCCGCGATCTCGCACACTGCTGGGGTTCCTGCTGGTCTGATACTGGGCTCAAAAGCCAGAGCCTTTTCATCCCCAACGCACGCAAAGGTCCGTCCACTGAGTAACTCGGTAATGGATTAACGAGCCTTTGCACGTTTGCCCTTCAGAACTAATACATAATGTCAGTGTGAATAAATTGGAACTGGATCAAATAACCTTTGTAAGACTGACTTCAGAAGAAATATAGTCTGGTGATATATGTTGAATGCAGTCCCATGTCCCTGTGTTTACATATCACCTTTCGCGTTGAAGACTTACATCTGAGCGAGAAATTCAGTTGGTTAGCGCCAGTTGTTAGCACCCGGTCGGGGCGCTAATGGACCCGCTGAGCCCTTACCGACCGTGCGCTGCACCAGCACCTCCCGCCGCCTTCAGTGCAGGTTTAGCGGCGGTGCTAACAGTTAGCGCTGTGTACTCTAGCCCCGCCCACTGGGTGACGTCACCGGGTGTGCAACGCACCCCCCCCATAGCGCCGTGATCGCGAACTTGACTGCTTTCTCCTGCCGTAGCGCCCGACGCTAATCCCGACATCGGAAGCAGGCGTCACGGAGATGCTGCCACGGCGATATTTCAACGGGTGGGCAGGCGGGCGGTTAAAGTGGAATTTATTTGTACCATTGTATCTCTCTTAGGTGTTCAACACTGTTGCTAATCTCCCCTTGCATTCTCTGTAACATTTCGGGTAGTCCGGCCGACCTCCCCTTTCGGCACTGGGATGTCCGTTTCCTGGCGCCGGGACTTCAGCAGCGCTCCCGCGATAGTGCCTCAGGAATCGGGGTCAGTGCCTCGAGAGGGGTGGGGAACACTTCCCTTAGAGCTCCTCTCCCCTCCTGGGGGCGCTAAAACCCAATATCCCGGTTGGAGGCGGTAAACATCGCGTGGCGCTAACGTTAGCGGACATGCGGTGTCACCGCCTCAAACCGGGCGGTAACGAATTTTTAGCACGAAGTGGTTTACACCATTTACACTTTGGTGTTGTCTTCTTTACAAATGTAGCAGTCATTCTGCCTCCATGAGACCGGTTAATCTCTTTTCAATCCTGTTAATTCAGGAAGGAAAGTCAATCTACTCTCAATAATGCCGTGGGATTGTTAACATCCACCTCAGCAACAACAACTCGTATTTATACAGGGCCTTTATCGGACTGTAACATCGTAGAATGGATAGAAAGACGATGCGTTTCTAAGTAGGAAATTCAGCTGGTTGAGGTCCCACTCCAGGGACTTGAGCACATAAACCTAGGCTGACACTCCCAGTGCAGTGCTGAGGGAGTGCCGCACTGTCGGAAGGGCAGTACTGAGGGAGCGCTGCACTGTCGGAGGGGCAGTACTGAGAGAGCGCTGCACTGTCGGAGGGGCAGTACTGAGGGAGCGCCGCATTGTCGGAGGGGCAGTACTGAGGGAGTGCCGCACTGTCGGAGGGGCAGTACTGAGGGAGTGCTGCACTGGTGGAGGGACAGTACTGAGGGAGCGCCGCACTGTCGGAGGGCAGTACTGAAGGAGCGCTAGACTGTCGGAGGTGCTGTCTTTCAGATGAGATGTTAAACTGAGGCCCCTTCTGCTCTTTCAGGTGGATATAAAAGATCCCATGGCACTATTTCGAAGAAGAGCAGGGTGGAGCCAATATTTATCCCTCAGTCAATGTAACAAAAAAACAGAGTATCTGGTCGTTATCATATTGCTCTGTGTGGGAGCTTGCTGTCTGCAAATTGGCTGCCATGTTTCCCACATTACAACAGTGACTACACTTCAGAACAATGACACCTTCGACAGTGTGGCACTCCCTCAGTACTGCACTGGAGTGTCAGCTTTTTCTGCTCAAGTTTTGTTGAGTGGGACTTGAACCTACAATTTTCCTGACTCAGAGGCGAGGGTGCTGCCCACTGAGCCACACAGCTTCCTTCCAGCTGTTATTCTTCCAAAAAGTACTTCATTGGCTGTAAAGCGCTTTGGAACATTGTGAAAGGTGCTATATAAATGCAAGTCTTTCCTTCTTTGTTCTTTAAGAACTGCCAGAGGGAAGATCGCAACGGCTAGGCTGTTTGAGATAACTGATTGACATTGGACAGCATTCAATCACTGAAGAAGATGTGAGGGGAGGCTGGATAAACACATGAGGGAGAAAGGAATAGAGGGACGTGTTGACAGGGTTGGATGAAGTGGGGGTGGGAGGAGGTTGGTGTGGAGCATAAACACCGGCACGGGGCGGTGGGCCGAATGGCCTGTTTCTGTGCTGCACATTCTTAACAATAAGCCCCTGAACCAATCGATGCATTGACACAGGTACTCACTTTGTGGGAATCTGGGAGGATTGTCGTTGACGTCGGTGAGAGTGATGTTCACAGTTGTTGTCCCCGACAATCCCCCCATTTGCCCGCCCATGTCCTTAGCTTGCACGACCACTTGGTATCCATCCTTAACCTCTCGGTCCATGTTTGATAAAGCTGTCCTGATGATACCTGCGGAAATAAGAGGATTTATTCTGAACTGCAGCCCCGGTAACAGTGCATTTTTGAGAAGCAATCAGCAGGGGGCACCAATACTACTGTCAGAATCGGTTTCAACACAAACCCAAGATTAGCAGCGACGCACATTACACAAAGACTAGGTTAATTTTATCTCAGGATAGGCTGACTGTCCGCCCCCGTTTTCCGGGGAACGTCTCCGGATGTGGTCCCGTGACCCCAGGCAAACCCGGTTCAGAAAACCCGTCCCCGTTTAGAGTTTTTGGGGCGGAAATTGCACAGCGACCAGTTATTTTGCGTGCCAATTGCTGGTGGGAAGGACAGGCTGGGAGCGGGCCGCAGCGCTACACACTGGACCGTTTAGCACTGCCCGCATAGAGCGAAGGTCTCAAGTTGCAAACTCTGCAGTAATGAAAGGCTCCCCCTTAGATCAGCAGGACGCGGGGGGCGGCGGCGGTTGCCATGCCAACAGCCCGGCACGCAAGCAAAGCGCCGGGCTGACCAATCGCGGCACGACCCCGCGTCCAAAGCGCCAAGCAGGACAAAATCGGAGAGATTTTTGTTCAAAGGTCCACACCTCCCCCTTTAACGTACGCCCCCCCCCCCCGCCGCGAGCGGATGGCCGCCCAGTATGCGCACCGTGATTCTGTCGCTAGCATCGCCCCGGCGCAGCACTGGGGCGGGGGAGGGTGACACCCAATTTAGGGTCCGGGGCGCTAACGGGGTCGCTGCGCTGCGCACAGTGATGACAGCGCAGCGGAGCGGGGCGCTATGGGTTACCACCGCCACTAAACACCCGCCGAATTTAGCGTGAGTCGGTAGTAGCGGCGCGCCGTGGTGAAAAGACGTTTCCTGGGGCCGCTAACTGGAGGTGCAGACGACCCGAATTTCTCGGCCCTTGTTTCTTTTTCAAAACGCGAATGTACGGGAACCCCGGGGGGCGCGGGGAGATTCTCGGCCGTTTCCCGCCCGGTTTGAGATCAGGAACCGATTCCAAGAGCCGGTTGAACAGAGGCGGCGATGGCGGCCCCACCTTCCCACAATGCAGTGCGGCGGAGAAAAGGCCCCATCGATGGCTCGGGTTGCACTGCACTCGGGGAGGGGATTGAGTCACCTGACCCCGTTGTTTCGGCCAATGGTGACTGGCTGGCAGGACGGAATCTTTAAAATGCACGGCGGGAGCTGGTGGGGCAACTTTACCTTAGAGATCAGTACGGGAGGGCGGTGTTTTACTGAATAAGGCAAACTCTAAACTCTCCCCCCCGGGAGGAGGATTCTGAAACCCTCTGAGAGACAGAGGGAGCTTCACACATTGTGTGGGAAACCTCAGTCTGTTTGGAACGGATTTACAATTGAGAAATTAACAGTTAGGGTATTTGGGGGCGGGTATAGATGGTGCAGCACTATTGGCAGAACACTCGCAGGATTGGAGATTCTGCGTAAAGCGAAAATGGTGTTGTCTCTACGCGTATTCCACTCACTGAAGCAACAAAGTCGTCATTCCAGTTTTCTTGAAACTTCCCCCAGTTACTTCACTGTGTTCCCAAACCCATATGTCCGTGGATTTAGGAATGGTTAGGAAATATGGTCACCCTATCTTAGGGTAAAGCTCCTCTGGGACTAATCTGGTGCCAGCAAAGTGACCATTATCAGTCGTGTTGTGATTTAAAGTCGGGCTCTCTGACACATTCTGGTTTGCTGTTTGAAGTGTTGGGCCACAACTGGAGTATTGTGTCCAATTCTGGGCACAGCACTGTAGGAAGGATGTGAAGGCCCTAGAGAGGGTGCAGAAAAGATTTACGAGAATGGTTCCAGGGATGAGGGACTTCAGTGACGTGGATAGACTGGAGAAGCTGGGGTTGTTCTCCTTGGAGCAGAGAAGGTCGAGAGGAGATTTGATCGAGGTGTTCAAAATCATGAGGGGTGTACAGGGGAGATCGAGAGAAACTGTTTCCATTGGCGGAAGGATTGAGAACCAGAGGACACAGATTTAAGGCGATTGGCAGAAGAACCAAAGGCCATGAGGAAAAGTATTTTTATACAGCGAGTGGTTAGGATCTGGAATGCGCTGCCTGAGAGGGTGATGGAGGCAGACTCAATCGCGGCTTTCAAAAGGGAGTTGGATAAGTACCTGAAGGAAATAAATGTGCAGGGCTACGGGGAAATGGCGGGGGGGGAGTGGGACTGGCTGAGGTGCTCTTGCAGAGAGTCGGCACGGGCTCGACGGGCCGAATGGCCTCCTTCTGTGCTGTAACCGTTCCGTGATTTCGAATCAATGATCGAACCTTACAGCGCAGAAGGAGGCAAATCTCTCTGTCGTGCCTCTTTGAAAGCTGCCCAGTTTAGTCCCACACTCCAGATCCTTCCCCCCGCCTCTATGACCCTGCAGATTTCGTCCTCTTCAAGTGCATGTCCAATTGCCGTTTGGAAGTTCCTATGGAATCTGCTGGCAGAAACCTTTTAGACGGTGTGTTCCAGATCTTAACAACCCTTGTTGTTAGGGGTGAGTCTGAAGGGGCGGCAGAGAGAGAGGTTTGTGGAGACGGCTGGGTAGTTGGAGCAAAGGAACCGGCGGGAAGTGGGGGGGGGGGGCGAGTTAACTTTAAGAGATCTTAAATCCAGCGGCAAAGCAAGCACCTGACCAGACACCCACAGCTCCTTCGGGCATGGAACCGCATGGCGAGAAAGTTATGGCCTACCTGTCCTTGCCTCCACGGAGAAGTATGGCTGCCCTTGGAGGATGCTGTAGACCACCCGAGCACTGTTTCCGTATGTGGGGTCATCGGCGTCGCTCGCTGTGAGCTGTATTACAGATGTACCTGCACAGAGATGGGAGCCAAGCATAAGAGCATAAGGAATTAGGAGCAGAAGCCGGCCATTCGGCCCCTCAAGCCTGCTCCGCCAGCCATGATCATATTGAATGGTGGTGCAGGCTCAAAGGGCCGAATGGCCTACTCCTGCACCTATTTTCTATGTTTCTATGTTTCAATGATCACTCTACTCGGTACTCCTTCATGGCAAATGAGCCAAAGGTGGGCAGAGGAAACGTTACAAGGACACCCTCAAAGCCTCCCTGAAAAAGTGCAACATCCCCACCGACACCTGGGAGTCCCTGGCCAAAGACCACCCTAAGTGCATCCGGGAGGGCGTTGAGCACCTCGAGTCTCATCGCCGAGAGCATGCAGAAAACAAGCGCAGGCAGTGGAAGGAGCGTGCGACAAACCAGACTCCCCACCCACCCTTTCCCTCAACCACTGTCTGTCCCACCTGTGACAGAGTCTGTGGTTACCGTATTGGACTGTTCAGCCATGTAAGGACTCATGTTTCGAGTGGAAGCAAGTCTTCCTCGATTCCGAGGGACTGCCTATGATGATGGTCAATTGTGTTTCTCTTAAAGGGGAAGGGGAAGGGAATTCTTGGGCAGTACCTTTGGCTCAAATCGTTCTTTTATTAACAGTTGTGCCGGTAATAATTTTTAGACTTACTCGGTTTTTATCACTTACATGGAGACACTTGACTTTACTGTTCCTGTGGCACCCATTAGACAAATTCCCCATGAGCCCCGGAGTTAGAGGGAGAAAGCGCGGGAACATCCAAAGGGATCATTGAAGGACCTCCCATAGCCAGGCCCTGTTGTTTGCAATGGATTCACTCCAGGACATGAGGGATGGTCCCATTACTGAAATCATTGGGCTCAGCAGTGAGAGTAATCCCCGGTGTCCTGGCCAATATTTATCCCTCAGTCAACATCACTAAAAAAACAGATTATAAGAAATAGGAGCAGGAGTAGGCCATACGACCCTCGAGCCTGCTCCTGTGGCACCAATAGGAGAATTGGTCATCATCACATTGCTGTTTGTGGGAGCTTGCTGTGCGCAAATTGGCTGCCGCGTTTCCTTACATTGTAACAGCGTCTGCACTCCCAAAAGTGCTTCATCGGCTGTAAAGCGCTTTGGGACGTCCACTGGTCGTGGAAGGCGCTATATAAATGCAAGTAGTTGGGGCCGAAAGTAACTCCCCCCTCCTGAAGCTCCATTACCGTCTCTAGGGATAGGTCACACCGAGCGGGGGCAGACGGATGGGTTGACCCTGTCCTACGCCGACCCCACACCGCCCATCGATGACCCCGCGTGGGAAAAGCCCCGGTCAGTGCCGCTGACAGCTTTCCCCCGGCGAGACGCTGTGTACACCTAGGCATGTGTCCCCCCTTAAAGGGGAAGATGCGTTGTTGGCGCCCCCATTTTATTTTAATCGTTGACCCGACTCAAAGGTCGCCAGGCAGCCCTGTCACCCCCTTCTCGTGTACCCGGCCCAAACCCTCCCTGGTGGCCCAGTGTGGCCTAACTAAACCCCGTGCAGAGCTCGCAGCGGCCTGCCCCTTTAACTCAAGGGAGGTGGATTTCGTGACGCGTCAGCGCGTCGCTGATGTCTCGGAGCGACGGCCGACCGAGAAAAAAAATCCAGGAGCTGAATATCGGTTGATCCTCCGCCCCGACGGAGAAAAATCCTCAAGGACGCTGAGCGTGTTACACTTCGTCAGAGGGTATTTTCTGCCCCTTTATTTCTTTAAAAAAATAACCTTTCAAAACAAGGAAATACCTTTAACTTTGTTATTATCTGCTACAATCATGAAGATGACCTTAATTCAAAGACATTCTTTGTCCTTTAAGCGCCTTTACCATATCAACAAGAAGGCAGTTTCGAGAAAAAGCACAGATATCAATCCATATAATTTATAAAATTATGTTTTGTCGATGCGGTTAATATTTATACGGAATCATTTTGTGAGTTGTTCCAGCACCTTAAAATCCGACATGCAGATGTAATTGCCAATTTGGTAAAAATCACCATAATGTATTTCTATCCATTGAACGTTCCCTAGATATCCAGCTGTGTATTTTGGCGTTAAGAGCCGGTAAATCAGGGTGACACGAGCAGCAAAAGTTCAGTGGGCAGGACAAGCCAACCTTGTGCAAGTGATGCCAGCCGACACTCTGATACTTTCAGGGCCCCTGACTGAGTGAGTTGTGCGATATGGGATGTAAGGCAGGCTGGGGGAATGGGCGGACTCGAGGCAGATGAAATTTAACACAGAAAAGTGCAAAGTGATACATGTTGGTGGGAAGAACGAGGAGAAGGCATTATAAACTACAGGGTGCAATCCTAAAGGGGTATCTGTGCACAAATCGTTGTCACGGTGACAGGGCAGGTTGAAAAAGTGTTTAAAAAAGCTTACGGGATCCTGGGCTTCATAATAGAGGCACAGAGTACAAAAGCAAGGAAGTTATGATGAACCTGTATAAAACACTGGCTTGGCCTCGACTGGAGCATTGTGGCCAATTCTGGGCACCACACTTTAGGAAGGATGTGAAGGCCTTAGAGAGGGTACAGAAGAGATTTACGTGAATGGTTCCAGGGATGAGGGACTTCAGTGACGTGGATAGACTGGAGAAGCCGGGGTTGTTCTCCTTGGAGCAGAGAAGGTTGAGAGGAGATTTGATCGAGGTGTTCAAAATCATGAGGGGTCTGGACAGAGTAGATAGAGAGAGAAACTGTTCCCATTGGTGGAAGGGTTGGGAACCAGAGGACACAGATTGGCAAAAGAAGGCTGGGACATGGAATAAATTGAAGACAGAGATAGACAGTTTCTTAACCGATAAGGGAGTAAAGGGTTATGGGGAGCAGGCAGGGAAGTGGAGCTGAGTCCATGATCGGATCAGCCATGATCGTATTAAATGGCGGAGCAGGCTCAAGGGGCCGTATGGCCGACTCCTGCTCCTATTTCTTATGTTCTTATGTTAACCAAAGGCGACATGAGGAAAAACGTTTTTACGCAGTGAGTGGTTAGGATCTGGAATGCGCTGCCTGAGAGGGTGGTGGAGGCAGACTCAATCGCGGCTTTCAAACGGGAGTTGGATAAGTACCTGAAGGAAAAAAATGTGCGGGGCTGACTGAGGTGCTCTTGCAGAGAGCCGGCACGGGCTCGACGGGCCGAATGGCCGCCTTCTGTGCTGTAACCGTTCTATGATTCCAATAGAAATAATAGGCAGGAATGTTCTAAAATGACCAATTTCTTTGAGGAAGCTACCGCAAGGTCACTGCTTACCCATCGGGGACATCTCAGGAACGCTCGCTGCATAAGGTCCGTCGAGAAACTGGGGCTCATTGTCGTTGATGTCCTGGATCTTGATGATGAATTCGGACTCGGGCTCCATGGGTCTCCCGGTCCATCTGTCCAGGGCCTGTGCACGCAGGGTGTAGTGCGTCTTCTCCTCGCGATCCAGTCTCTGGACGGCGTGAATGTCTCCGGTGTTGTCGTCAATGGTGAAAACAGTGCCTGCCCCGTCACCAGACAGGATGTATCTGACTGACCCTTCTCCTTTGTCCATGTCAGAATGAAGCTACAATTACAGAATGAGAAGCTGGTTTTATTACCCTTGGCTTTTCCCACCTCCCCCCAATTAATCTCTTCCGATATCCAACCTTGCTGGTTTCCCCCGCTGTCTTACTTTCTCCTTCGCTGGAGATACTGGGCGGGTGCGGCCCACGGAGCCCCGGTACATGTTTACACCTCTGACTATTTCATCCCCGCGCTGCTTGCCTCAGAGCAGAGATGGTCACGAGGAGATTTGATGGAGGCGTTCAAAATCACAAAGGGTTTTGCTCGGAGGAAATAAGCAGAAACTGTTTCCAGTGGTAGTAGGGTCGGTAACCAGGGGACACAGATTTAAAGTGATCGGCAAAAGAACCAGAAGGGGAGATAAGACGAGTTGTTGTGATCTGGAACGCACTGCCTGAAAGGGGTGAGGGGTGGGGGCACGGTGGGGGGGTGAGATGCAGGTGGGGTGTGTGCGGGTGGGGGGTTGCGGGGGGAGGTGCAGGGCGGGGGCGGGGTGGGGAGTGGGGGGGTGCGGGGAGAGGTGTGGGGGGAGGTGCAGGGTGGGGGTGGGGTGTGGAGTGGGAGGGGTGCGGGGGGAGGTGCAGGGCGGGGGTGGATGTGCGGGGGGGTGGTATGGGGGTGGGGGCGCGAGGTGCAGACGGGGTGCGGGGTGAGTGGTGCGGGGGGAGTCTGTATGCGGGAGGGGAGGGTACGGGGGGGTGCAGGGTGGGGAGAGGTTCGGAGTGGCGGGGGTTGCAGGGGTGCGCGGGGTGGGGGTTGCGGGGGAGTGGTGTGGGGTGGTGTGCAGGGTAGGTGTGGGGGGTGCAGGGGAGGAGGTGCGGGGGGGATGGTGGGATGTGTGGTGGGTTTAAAAAAAACTCTGTGGCTGGAGGTGTTGGGGCCGGGAAAGCTCCCTGACTTGGAGCCGGTTTGGAAGCTGGGCTGTGATTCCCGGATCTTACCTTGCCGACATATAACGGCTCTGTCCCAGTGTATTCCTCCAACACAAAGAACTGGTTCCACACCCAACCCCTCTTCACACGATGATGCAACCTGTCACGTTGCTGCTTGATCTCCGCCGCTGTTACTGGCTGGGCTCCGAACACTTGCACCAAATCAGCGAGACACAGCAATAGGCTTGTCCCCAGTAAGTATTTGTTTGCCATTGTATTGTGAATCCACGCGGGCAATCGTTGCAGGAAATCTCGGTGAAGCTGGGACAGACAGGGGCCAAGCCGTTGCAAACTCTTTTTTTTGTAAACTTGGCGTGACAGTCCTTGGTCAAGTAATATCCTTGTCAAGCATTAGGGGACAGCAGGTCTCCTCAGACTTGTGTTATTCACTTCATTGCTGGCAATGTTTAAATCCTTTTAATCCAAGGGAATCCGGCGAAACTTCATCAATGCTCGACCTGCAAAGATAACACAAGGGAGCTTTCAACAATGTGCTGTGAGCGTAACGAACTGCAAAAGGTTTCAGAATTTATCATCAAACCTTATAGCACATGCACCATTGAGTCCTCTGACATGCAATAGGCCGATGTGAAAACAAAGCCTACTTGTAACCAGCCTTACTTATAACAAAAAATGGTTCAATTAAGCACGCCGCACGACTAACTAACACCGCCTCCAGTGTGCCAGTGCAGCCTTCGGCCAACTGAGGAAAAGAGTGTTCGAAGGCCAGGCCCTCAAATCTACCACCAAGCTCATGGTCTACAGGGCTGTAGTAATACCTGCCCTCCTGTATGGTCAGAGGCATGGACTATGTACACCTCAACTCGCTGGAGATATATCATCAACGATGTCTCCGCAAGATCCTACAAATCCTCTGGGAGGACAGGCGCACCAACGTTAGCGTCCTCGTCCAGGCTAACAACCCCAGCATTGAAGCACTGACCACACGATCAGCTTCGCTGGGCAGGTCACATAGTACGCATGCCAGACACGAGATCCCCTAAGCAAATACTGTATGCGGAGCTCCTTCACGGCAAACGAGCCAAAGGTGGGCAGCGGAAACGTTACAAGGACGCCCTCCCTGATAAAGTGCGACATCACCACTGACACCTGGGAGTCCCTGGCCGAAGACCGCCCTAGGTGGGGAAAGTGCATCCGGGAGGGTGTTGAACTCTTCAAATCTCAACGTTGCGAGCGTAAAGAGGTCAAGCGCAGGCAGCGGAAGGAGCGCGCGGCAAACTAGTCCCACCCACCCCTTCCCTCGGCAAATATCTGTCCCACCTATAACAGAGTCTGTGGCTCTTGTATTGGACTGTTCAGCCACCAAAGAGCTCACTTCAGGAGTGGAAGCAAGTCTTCCTCGATTCCGAGGGACTGCCTATGATGATGATGCTTATATCAGGAAGGGTTCTCTGCACACGTTTGTTTGTGTGTGATAAAGACTTGCATTTATATAGCCACTTTCAAACAATGGATGTCCCAAAGTGTTTTACAAGCCAATGAAGTGCTTTTTGGAGTGTAGTCACTGTTGTAATGTAGGAAACGCGGCAGCCAATTTGCGCACAGCAAGCTCCCACAAACAGCAATGTGATAATGACCAGATAATCTGTTTTTTTAGATATGTTGATTGAGGGATAAAGATTGACCCCAGGACACCGGGGATAACTCCCCTGCTCTTCTTCATTATAGTGCCGTGGGATCTTTTACGTCCACCTGAGAGAGCAGACGGTGTAATGTATGCTCACAGGTTTGTAGAGCTGTTGCTTCATCAGTACGCTCGCGGCCTTCCGCGAGAGGTGGGCGCCAGAGGGACTGGAGTGCATCATCACCCCCAGCAACCAAATTTTTATTTGAACCACATGTCTAAAGTTTAATTTGTTTACGTTTATCGGTTTTAGTGCCCCCCACCCTCCTTTTAGCCAGGGGGCACTTGTATAATTTGTGTTTATGGCGCTCTCAAAAAAAAAAAGACAAGGGGACACTTGATTGAAAGTTTTTGGAGTGTGACCCCCCCTTTAACCAGAGGTCACTTGATTATTGGTTCTACAAAAATAGTTGTAGAGCTGTTGCATTGTGAGTGGCTTAGCCAGTCATGTGATGTTCACAAGACTCAATAAAACCCCAGCCAGTTGGGTCTGTGTTATCCACGATGAGGTATGCAGTTGTCAGCCTAGTGGATGAACTGGTAATGTGTAGTGAGATTGTTAAACCTTTGCCAATAAACCAACTAGTTCTTAATAGCAATGTGTTGCTATGAATTCTTAAGCAAAGAACCCATGAAGCAAATACATTACAGACGGGACCTCAGTTTAACGCCTCATCCGAAAGACGGCACCTCTGACAGTGCAGCGCTCCCTCAATACTGTACTGGAGTGTCAGCCTAGATTTTTATGCTCACCATGAGATTTAGTAATACTGTTACTTATTTTTTGACTGTTTCGGCTAGATAGTTTGAAGAATAACATCTCAATGAGCTGTAGAATCATAGAATGGTTACAGCACAGAAAGAGGATATTCGGCCCGTCGAGCCCGTGCCGGCTCTCTGCAAGAGCACCTCAGCCAGTCCCACTCCCCCGCCCTTTCCCCGTAGCCCTGCAATTGTTTTCCTTCAGGTACTTATCCAACTCCCTTTTGAAAGCCACGATTGAGTCTGCCTCCACCACCCTCTCAGGCAGCACATTCCAGATCCTAACCACTCGCTGCGTAAAAATGTTTTTCCTCATGTCGCCTTTGGTTATTCTGCCAATCGCCTTAAATCTGTGTCCTCTGGTTCTCCACCCTTCCACCAATGGGAACAGTTTCTCTCGATCTACTCTGTCCAGACCCCTCATGATTTTGAACACCTCGATCAAATCTCCTCTCAACCTTCTCTGCTCCAAGGAGAACAACCCCGGCTTCTCCAGTCTATCCACGTAACTGAAGTCCCTCATCCCTGGAATCATTCTCGGAAATCTTTTCTGCACCGTCTCTAAGGCCTTCACATCCTTCCTAAAGTGCGGTGCCCAGAATTGGACACAATACTCCAGTTGGGACCGAACCAGTGTTTTATTCGGGCTCATCATAACTTCCTTGCTTTTGTACTCTATGTCTCTATTTATGAAGCCCGGGATCCTGTAAGCATTTTTAATCATTTTCTCAACCTGCCCTGTCACCGTGGCAACGAGTTGTGCACATTTGCCCCTTTCAAATTGTACCCTTTAGTTTATATTGGTTTTCCCTCGCACTTTTCTGCGTTAAATGTCATTTGCCACGTGTCCGCCCTTTCCACCAGCCTGTCTAGATCCTCTTGAAGTCTATCACTACCCTCCTCACTGTTCACTATACTTCCAAGTTTTGTGTCATCTGCAAATTTTGAAATTGTGCCCTGTACACCCAAGTCCAAGTCATTAATATACATCAAGAAAAGCAGTGGTCCGCGAACCGACCCCTGGGGAACACCACTGTATACCTTCCTCCAGTCCGAGAAACAACCATTCACCACTACTCTTTGTTCCCTGTCACTGAGCCAATTCCGTATCCATGCTGCCTCTGTCCCTTTTATTCCAGGGGCTCCAACTTTGCTGGCAAGCCTATTATGTGGCACTTTGTCAACGCCTTTTGGAAATCCATGTACGCTACATCAACCGCATTGCCCTCATCAACCCTCTGTTACCAATAAGTCAAACAGAGTGACTACTACCAATGACTGGAAGCTGCACAGAAGCGTAACGCGCGTTACTCTGTAATCGGAAGCTTCTGTTTTTTTTCCAGGAGCCCGCTACTTCTCGTGGGGGTGATGTATTTGCTTCATGGGCTTCTTTGCTTAACAATTCACAGCGACACATTTGCTGTAAAGAATTGGTGGTTTATTAGCAAAGGTTTAACAATCACACTGAACCCGACCAGTTCATTCACCAGGCTGACAATGGCATGTCACATTGTGGGGAACCTGAACTCAACTGGACGGGGTTTTATTGAGTCTTGTGAACATCACGTGACCGGCTAAGCCACTCGGGGCCTGGGTTTGGTGGACATATCGTCTACTACCGCCTGCGGAACACCCGCATACTGCCGAGAACGGGAAGTTTGGTGGAAAAACAGCTGCACGCCACCGACATACCGCCCGGCGCGACTTTGGTGACTGACATCCCGCCGAGCGGTATGCGCACCGTCTGCCAACACCGAAGATCCGGCATACCGCCGAAAGCTCCAACATTGGTCACTCACTGCTGATGTACCACCGCAGGTCGGGGCTATAAATAGAGCTGGAGCACCGGGCCCTGGAACATCGCGGGCGGAGGTGCGGCGAATGAGGGTACGGGGCCCGGAAGAGGCGAGGGCCCAGGGGGCAGCACGGGCCCAGCCCACACTGCGATATGTGTGCGCACTAGGTCCGTGCAGCAGAGCAGGTCTCCAGTCGTCTTGGTTAACCCTTGCCACTGGACCAAGACCTAGCTCTGTCAAGCCCCGTGTGGTGGCTGGTGTGCAACGGTCACCCCACGTTAAAACAATCCACGCACAGGCATCTTCCACCCCCTCAATTGGAGTTCAGGACAGGAACATCGGGTCCTTCACTGAAACACCTGTGAACTCTTGTGGAAGCAAGTCATCCTCGTTCGAGGGACCGCCTATGATATGATGATGATGATGACCACTCTGACGCACACCGTTTTAGGAAAACAGGCTCTTATGCTGAGTAACGTGGGTGATCATCCGCGGTGCGTTCATTCGGACATCGGGAGAAGCAGCGGCATTTGGAGATAAGCAGGAGCATTGGAGCACAGCATTTTTTGGAGGGAAAGAAAGATTTCTGAAGGTTATTATGATTATTTAAAAAATCGGGAACACCAGAGAAAAACATTACCAGTTGGAGGAGAACACTGAAGTTGGGGTAAGTGGCTTTAAATAGTCAGTTTAAAACGAAGAAGGCTTTTTGGGAGTGCCTTTAGTGGTTTGAAAAATTCGCGCATACGCAGTGCGCCGCGATACCGTCGATCAAGGAAAGCCTTTCCCTGGACCGACTCCACGCTGCCAGACCACCCGGCTGTGCAACACTCGCGCAACATCAGCAGACCGCCGACAAGAAGGCGATCAAAGTTGAGGCCTTGCATCTCGGCAGTCTGCCAACGGTGAAAATCGACGGGCCGCCGTGATATAGGTGCAGCGTCCAGAATCCGGCATTCCGGAATCCAGAATGTTCCAGAATCTGGTGTTCCAGAATCTGGAATGTTCCAGGATCTGGACTCCAGACGAATCGGTGGCAGGGTCGTCCGGAATCCGTAAAATGCTCCGGAATCCGGAACCGCCGACCCTGCCGATCTCGGGGTCCCGCCGCTGGCCCTGACTTCGAGACCTTGATGCAAACACCTCCTCAGCGGGCCCTGGATGGCCCAAAAAACTCCTCGGCAGGTAGCCCCCACTCCCCACCCCCCCCCCCCCCCACCTTCTGACGTTCCGATATCCGGAAATACCCAAACCTGGGCTTGGGTGTTTCCGGATTCGTGATGTCAGAAAGATGTTCCAGAGTCCGGAAAAACGCAGAATCCGGAACGGCCTCAGTCCCGAGGGTTCTGGATTCGGGATACTGCACCTGTACCACCAGGAACTCAGCGGATCAATGGTAAGCACCAAAGTCGGGCCACTCACAGTGCAACAGCTCCACAGGCCTGCGAGCATGGTCACATGTGTATACACTACAGTGACGAAACTGAAATGCGCATGCGCAGAACGCTTCCGGTTCGTTGGCAGCAGCCAAAAAAAAAGTGCTCAGGCTTTAGTGAGTAATGATGGCTCTTCTACATTCAGACGATGCGGCGGTGGTGG
The DNA here is from genome assembly GCF_044704955.1 of Pristiophorus japonicus. NCBI lineage: Eukaryota > Metazoa > Chordata > Chondrichthyes > Pristiophoridae > Pristiophorus > Pristiophorus japonicus. Next base: position 7,132,211 of record NC_091981.1, read on the forward strand.
GGGGGGGGGGGGGGGGTGGGGTGCAAAATAGAAGTTGAGCTGGTCGAATGCTCTTCGAGTGATCCCATGCTTTGCAGCGCGTGCTGCTGCAGGAGGGCGACGGCTGCGAAGCCAGGTCGCTGATTGCGGTGCGGGCAGGCACAGCTGGAGGGGCGAAGGAGCGGCAAGAGTTTGTAGATGGAGGTGACCGGGGCCCAGGAGAGGCGAGGGCCCAGGGGCAGCACGGGCCCAGCCCACACTGCGATATGTGAGCGCGCACTAGGTCCGTGCAGCAGAGCTGGTCTCCAGTCGTCCTGGTTAACCCTTGCCACTGGATCAAGACCTCGCTCTGTCAAGCCCCGTGTGGTGGCTGGTGTGCAACGGTCACCCCACGTTAAAAAAATCCACGCAGAGGCATCTTCCACCCTTCAGGATGTAGTTCGGGATCCGGAATATTAGTTCGGGATCTGGAACATTGAAACACCTGTGAACTCATCCTTTTTTGGCGTGGAAGCAAGTCATCCTCGCTTCGAGGGGCTGCCTACGATGATGATGACATTAACAAAAGGAATGCCTGGAACTCACTTTTGGTAAAATAGCCCATTTATTCTGTGGGTGGCTGATACTGGAACTGACAAGAGGAAACCTTACTATCAGGAACCTTTGACAGAAACAAAGAGTTACAAAGATTTATGATTGCGTTAATCTTTTGGTGTGACCAGCAGGAATGGGGCAGTACTGCCTCATATGAAGGAGCTTAATTAACCTCGACAGTTAATGATTGCGGGGTTAATGGCTGTACCTCTGCTAATGTTCTCCCTGATCCCTCATGCTGTTGGGGTCAGTGAACCCTTCCAGCCCGTGTTCCAGTAGTGTCAACGACGCCTAGATTTTTAGAAGAATGAGAGATGATCTCTTGAAACGTATAAAATTCTTACAGGGCTTGACAGATGCTGAGAGGCTGTTTCTCCCTGGCTGGAGAGTTACAGCTGTACAGGGTATCGGTGAGGCCACACCTGGAATACTGCGTGCAGTTTTGGTTTCCATATTTACGAAAGGATATACTTGCTTTGGAAGCAGTTCAGAGAAGGTTCACTAGCTTGATCCCGGGGTTGAGTGGGTTGACTTATGAGGAAAGGTTGAGTAGGTTGGGCCTCCTCTACTCATTGGAATTCAGAAGAATGAGAGGTGATCTTATCGAAACGTAAAACATTATGAGGGGGCTTGACAAGGTGGATGCAGAGAGGATGTTTCCACTGATGGGGGAGACTAGAACTAGAGGGCATGATCTTAGAATAAGAGGCCGCCCATTTAAAACAGAGATGAGGAGAAATTTCTTCTCAGAGGGTTGTAAATCTGTGGAATTCTCTGCCTCAGAGAGCTGTGGAAGCTGGGACATTAAGAAACTGTCTTTTTCTGTCTTTAAATGATAAAGGGATTAAGGGATTATGGGGAACGGGCAGAGAAGTGGAGCTGAGTCCACGGCCAGATCAGCCATGATCGTATTGAATGGCGGAGCAGGCTCGAGGGGCCGAATGGCCGGCTCCAGCTCCTAATTCTTATGATCTTATGTTAATGCTCTTCATAATTCTTTGTGGGTATTTGCGTTTTTGTAAATGGGTTCTGATGACACAAGACTTCAGGGGGTGAAATTGGGTACCTTTGCGACTCCTGTTACCGCCCCCGGGCGCGGCGCTGTTAATGCCTCCTGCTATGTTGGACGGGGCTTTAGCAGCGGCGCTATGACGTCGCACCCCGAACCCCTGCGCCCGGAGATCGTGATGTCATCGCCGCGGGCATCGCCCCTTCAGTGCCCCGGACCTAAAATTCACTCCTGCCCCCACTGTGGCATCGCCGGGTGAAAACACCGTCAGCGGCAGGATGCGCGGATCGGGCAGGCGGCGATGGTTAATGGCGGTGTAAGTAAAAAATAAACGTACCTTTCTTGTTCCGGTCTTTTCTCGCGGGTTCTCGCCCCGCGACCGTTCAGCCCGGCACTCGGCTTGAGCGGCAGGCTGACCCCGCGGGATCGGCGCTCCCTGGGTGGTCCAGGTTGGAACGGTTTTACATGGTGGAGCCTGCTGCAATGGCCCCTCCCTTTGAACACGGCAGCGCTGCACGGCCCAGTGCACAGCACCGTTTTAGGTTTCCGCCCTGCCTGCTGCCGATAGCGCTCCCGGAAGGAAGTGAAACGCTCAATTTAGCACTCCGCTTCCTTCTCGGAACGCAAGCGGTGAATTTTTTACAAGTTAGAAATCGTTAGCGCCTGGCGTTAACTTTTCAATCTTTTCAAAATTAGCGTCACCAAACGCGGCCAAAGTGAATTTCTCCCCCGAATAATCTCACTTCTGACTGCACAGTGTACAGAAGCAGTGTTTAAACCACCGCACTTCAGTAAAAATATCTTTGAATGCAATCGTTAAACTAAATCCCTTTCACTCATGTGTAACAGAATAACAATTGCACATTATTTAAACACCATTTAAAATGTGCTTATGGGTTTGGATTTTCTGCCGTGACTTTGTCCTGGCCAAGATTTTTTGCTCATTCACATTTTTCTCCGACCATTCACTTTTTTAGTGAGTGGAAATTCACAGGCTGCTGACTGCAAAAAAGTAGCGAAACCCCGCTAACTACAGAACCAAATGGTTCTGAGACCCTAAAGGTGCAATTACCGATTTGGTGCTTTTGCACATAAAACTTCGAGGTATTGGCACAAAGGGGAAACAGTTTAAAGTTCTAAAATCGATCTGAATGAGTAACTCAACACTTAGATATATCACTTTGAAGAACTTGAATGTTTTTTAACAGTGAATTACTTGACAAAGGGCAGTCTTCAATACAACAACAACAAAAACTTGCATTTATATAGCGCCCTTAACGTAGTAAAATGTCCCAAGGCGCTTCACAGGAGCGTTATCAAGCAATAACTTAACACCAAGCTGCATAAGGAGATATTAGAAATAAAAACAGAAAAATGCTAAAGTGTGTAAATTTAAGACAGAGATAGACAGTTCCTTAACCTATAAGGGAATAAGGGGTTATGGGGAGTGGGCAGGGAAGTGGAGCTGAGTCCGTGATCAGATCAGCCATGATCTTATTGAATGGCGGAGAATGCTCGAGGGGTCGTATGGCCTAGTCCTGCTCCTATTTCTTATGTTTTTATTGTAGTATATGCAAGCACTCTAATAATGACTCCACGAGGTAAGGGTATTGTACTTGAACTGTAGTGACCTTTGTCCATTTATTGCAGCTCCTTGAGTAAGGACACAATGAGGTGAGCTCCCTTTTTATACCTGGTTACTTGCAGTGTGCAGGTGACCCTTAGGTCTCCACCAGTTGCACCCTCTGGTGGTACAGGTATGGTGTATACAGTGTGAAGATACATTCAGTGGTCTAGTGTTATAGTACATACATTATACATACATAACACTTACGTTCTTAAAGTACTCCGCAGGTCAGGTAGTATCTGACATTAAAGAGGGTCTGCAGACCCTTACATTTTAACCCTCAAACTCCCATGTGTTAAACCCCAACACTGTAATAAAGCACAATGCCATTATCAAGCACTGCCCATATATCCTCCCCTATTATTTAAACAGGAGATCTTCTCCCCCATTAAGACGCAGATTTAACATGGAGAGAGAAACAGAGTTAACATTTCAGGTCGATGACCCTTCGTCAGAACATCTCTAACTTTTACCAGTTCTGATGGAAGGCCATTGTCCTGAAACATTTGGACTCAATTTTCCCCAATGCCATTTTTTCAAGAGTTACGTCCGTTTTTTTTTGGGCCCGACTACGCCAAAAAAATAACTTGAAAGTTTCCCCATTCTAATTTTTTTAATTGGTGCCGCGCAGCCTGTCCTGTAGTTTCAGGGGGTGGAGCCTAATGTCTGCGCCGAAAAAATGATGATCACCCCTTCTGCGCATGCGCGGAAAAAAAAGGCCCTTTTTTTTAACGTGACCACTACGGGCGCGCGCGTGCCCAGTATAGCTCCCGGTCTGCATTCGGCCATTTTTAAAGAGCCAGTTGTGTGTGAGAACTTTAATTCTGAGTGGTGTGTGAGAACTTAAAATCGGAGCTGCAATATGCAACGCGGCTCAAGGACCAAGAATTTCCCTCAGGATGAAGTGGAGGCACTGGTTACTGTAATTGATGGCATGAGCTGGACACCAGCAGAGGTCAAATAAAAGTTTCACCAAAAGAAATGAAGAAACACTGGAACCAACTTGCAGAAGATTACTGTGCAATAGTGACCACCCCGAGGTCTGGAGGCCAGCGCAAAAAGAAGTGGCTGGACCTTGGTCAAGCAGTTAGTGTAAGTAATATTTTCATTTATTCACTGGAATTGCAATTGTAAATGTGACCAGTTATATATGTCCCACCCAGCAGAAAGACACCCTCTCTAAAAAGTTATATTTTCATCTTTGTAGAGGAAAGTGGCACACAACAAAAGGGAAGGAACTCGAACAGGAGGAGGCCCGGCAAATCTGCACCCACTGACACCTTTGGAAAAGAGGGTCGCTGCTTTGATGGGTCCTGCCTGGAGAAAAGCAACCACCACTGCACAAGCTGGGCCCACACTCGAGGGAGAGGGTAAGTCCTGCAAATTCCACAGTCTGGCTTTGCTAAATGTTAAGTACTGCGCGGGCTAGCCATGCTTCGGTTCATGGGGATGTCTCCATCAGCTACGCTTCAGTTGATGCAATGTGATATCATTCATCGTGGTCCTTCAAATCAGCCTGCTGCCTGCGCTGTGTGAGCCTACTCATACCACCCACCCTGCCCCCTCCTCTACTGCGAACCATTTGTCTGTTCTGTTATATTTTGTAGAACTTGAGGCCAGCCTTGATGAGGCAGAAGCCGATGCAGAAAAAGATTCAGGCACGGGCGAGCCTGCAGAGGAGAACATCTTGCAATCCTACCTTCCAGACCAAGAGCATGGAGGGGAGGGGGAGGGGGAGGGGGAGATTGAAGCCCCCACTGTTGTACTCACTCTGGAGGACGTGCCGCCCATTGAGGTGCCAGGCCCTTCCCTGAATGGTGCGAGTGTTGGGACATTTCATGGCTTCACACAGTCCGAGGCCGCGGGACCCAGTGGGATGCAGCGAGGCACACCCAGGGTGAGGAGGAGAAGCAGAGCTTGACCGCGCTCTCCTGAGGTGCAGGATTCAACTGATGTGGTTCAGATGATGGCAATGAGTGCGGAGAGCATTGACCTTACCCGATCACTCCTCGACACCATCAGTGGGGTGGATGGTGAGGTATCGGGACTGTCGGGAGAAGTAACGGCACTCTCACGAGAAATGGGAACACAATCCGGGAACATGAGGGAGGGAATGTCTCAGGTAGCTGATACACTGTTGGTACACAAGAGGGAGGGAATGCCGCAGGTAGCTGCTGCTATAAGGGAACACGCCCAGACCCGGCGGCCATTGACAGAATCAACTGCCACTCCCACTCCAATCCTCAGACCGGCCTCTGAAGAGGCCCAAGCCGGGACTTCCACATTACCGCCTGCCCGCCTCCACGCCTCCCATCAAGAAGTGCGCATTACCCGAGATGTTCGAAAGAATAAGCTTGGTAGCAACCCGAGAAACACTGCGCCAGCGCCTGCGGGCAGGGGTGGAGTCACCAAGACCAAGCGCAGCGGGCGGTCTTGGAATAAGGCGGAGGAGAGATGGGTGCAGCCTTTCTTTGCTGCTGATGTTGTTATTATTGTTGTTACTGTTGTAACTGTTCTCAATTTAAAAGTTTTTTGTAAGTTATGTAAATTTACAAGTTTAAAAGTTTGTAAGTGATCTTAAAGTTTGTAAGTGATCTTAAAGTTTGTAAGTGATCTTAACTGAATACTTTAAAGTTTGATACAAGAATATTTTTATTAAAGTTAAGTACAAACAAGTATTAAACTTTTGAATAAAATATATTCAAAGCACTCACACCTTCTTCCCTCTCTCCCCCCAAGGTCGACGCCCAAGTATGGACCACACCCTGGTCTGCACACACACAATAGGCTTGCTTAGATCAGCAAGCTAGGCATTTAATGAAGACATTTGCGGCAACAAAATCTCATGCAATTCTTTCATTTTTGATTTTTTTCAAAGTAGCACCACATCACCGAACGTCTCCTCGCCGGGCTCGCGGTCGGAGCGTTGGCCGGCAGATTCATTTATCCCTTATATAAGTGGCTGGCAGTTCAGTTGGGATTCCACCCCCGCCCCATCGCCCCCCTCCCCGGGGCTTCTTTTGAAGCCGAGCCCCGAGCCCCTGTGTCCGGGTGAGGGAGCGATTGCGCGTTCGGTGATGGGGTGCTACTTTGAAAAAAAATCAAAATGTGAAGAATTGCATCAGACTTCCATTTTCTCCCTTTTGACTTTGAAACAATTAAGAATTATGATCCATCTTCTTTGCCATCTTGACACCCTCCACAACTTTATCTAAAAACAATGGTGTCTTTCTGCGCCGATTTCGTAATGTGCGCTGGTTTTTCTTAATTGCCCAGAAGGTTTTTCGGGAGCGGTCACATGTGCCGTCCTAGGAAAAATGTAAGTTGGCCAAACTTGCTTAAATGTGTAAACCTGGCGCAGACATAAGGTTACGCCCCCATGATGCAAACAAATCATAACCTAACTGAATTACGCTGGTGCAGAAACTGTGGGGAAACTTGGAGATATTTATTTACTCCAAAATAAACGGTGCATGCCAAAAAAACGGTGCAGATAATTGGGGAAAATGAACTCTGTGTTTCTCTCCACAGATGCTCCCTGACCTGCTGAGCACCTTCAGCATTTTCTGTTCTTATCTCAGATTTGCAGAACAGCAGTATTTTGCTTTTGTACATTGTAACAGCAACTCTTCTTCAAAAAGTACTTCATTGGCTGTAAAGTGATTCGATGTGTCCGGTGGTCGTGAAAGGCGCTATATAAACATAGAAACATAGAAAATAGGTGCAGGAATAGGCCATTCGGCCCTTCAAGCCTGCACCACCATTCAATAAGATCATGGCTGATCATTCAACCTCAGTTCCCCCTTCCTGCTTTCTCTCCATACCCCTTGATCCCTTTGGCCGTAAGGGCCACACCTAACCCCCTTCTGACTATATCTAACGGACTGGCCTCAACAACTTTCTGTGGTAGAGAATTCCACAGGGTAACCACTCTGAGTGAAGAAGTTTCTCCTCATCTCGGTCCTAAATGGCTTACCCCTTATTCTTAGACTGTAACTCCTGGTTCTGGAACTCCCCAGCAATGGGAACATTCTTCCTGCCTCTAACCTGTCCAATCCCATCAGAATTTTACATGTTTCTATGAGATCCCCGCTCATTCTTCTAAACCCCAGTGGATACAAGCCCAGTTGATCCAGTCTCTCCTCATATGTCAGTCCCGCCATCCTGGGAATCAATCTGGTGAACCTTCGCTGTAACCCCTCAATAGCAAGAGCGTCCTTCCTCAGATTAGGAGGCCAAAACTCAACACAATATTCCAGGTGTGGCCCTGCACAACTGCAGTAAGACCACCCTGCTCCTATACTCAAATCTTCTAGCTATGAAGGCCAACATGCTATTTGCCTACTTCAGTGCCTGCTGTACCTGCATGCCAAGCTTCAATGACTGATGTACCATGACACCCAGGTCTCGTTGCACCTCCCCTTTTCCTAATCTGTCACCATTCAGATAATATTCTGCCTTCCTGTTTTTGCCACCAAAGTAAAGGCAAATCTTTCTTTCTTTGTAAGGATGTATTAGGACCGGTTGGTGAAAGAGGTAGGTTTTAAGGAGCATCTTGAAGGATGAGCGACAGGTAGAGAGGCCGAGAGGTTTAGGCAGGGAATTTATTGCTGCTTTCAATTAATCTACACTGATACTTGGGAATAGGTTAATGAACCCGAGACACTTTCACGAGTACAGCTTGTGGTTTAAAGTGGACCCCATGGAATAAAAGATAAGTCATTTCAAGACAGGGGCCTGATAGCAAATCACAGTGCTTAAGACGCTATACATAATAAATTTAGCAGGTCATTTAACCCATCAGAAGTAGGAGCGTGATAAAAATCAGATATGCTGTAGAGAGGTGAACGCGTTGCTGTAGTAATGATTGCCAATCCTTTCTGTTGGGAGGGAGAAGAAGATTTTTGTTCGTGCGACAATATACACAAGTGACACGATGCATTTCAATTCGATTCGGCGATTTGCCTCTACGTGTGTAAACAAACGAGGAAAGGTTCAAGATTCTTTCTCGAGAGGGCTTTAAAGTGCAGAAACACTGGGAGAGTTGGGCAGTTGTTTGATGGAAGTCTGTCGACAATATATGCCAGGGTCGCTAAATAATTCAGCAGCTCAGGATACTGGTGGTCACGTCGCCTGAGAATTAGCATTTATTTGCTCCAGGGTCTCCTCTCTCTCTAACCTGACAGCCTCGGCTAGTGTCCAGGAGCAGGTTTTCTCCCAAGTTAAAGGCCTTTTGTTGAGATCAATTCAAATTAGCCCCAGACCTCGGCGAGTTCAGGCACGATTTTTTTTCCCTTCCTTTTTGTTTTTGTTTTGTTGTCGTGTTCTATGAGCCTCATTATTCATTCAGCAAGCACAAAACGTCCCTCTATCTACACGGCAATGGGTTTGAATAGCTTCTGTACAAGTGGCCCCGCAGTTAGGTCAATTGGTGACTGCTGACAATGTCAGGACAGGAACCCATATGACGAGTCATATCGGGAACAAAAACAGCCAATAAAGTACTTTTTGAAGTGTAGTCACTGTTTTAATGTAGGAAACGCGGCAGCCAATTTGTGCACAGCAAGCTCCCACAAACAGTAATGTGATAATGAACCAGCTCATCTGTTTTTTTAGCGATATTGATTGAGGGATAAACACCCAGGATCATCAACACGGATTTACACACTGGAAAGAACTTTATATCTCTGTTTACTAACGAACGTGGAGTAAACCATGGCTCCTTTGTCATTTATATAGCGCCTTTCACGACCGCCTATGTCCCAAAGCGCTTTACAGCCAATAAAGTACTTTTGAAGTGTAGTCACTGTTGTAATGTAGGAAACATGGCAGCCAATTTGCACACAGCAAGCTCCCACAAACAGCAATGTGATAATGGATCCGTTTTTTAGTGATGTTGATTGAGGGATAAAGATTGGCCCCAGGACACCGGGGATAACTCCCCTGCTCTTCTTCAAAATAGTGCCGTGGGATCTTTTACATCCACCAGAGAGAGCAGACAGGGGCTCGGTTTAATGCCTCATCTGAAAGATGGCACCTCCGACAGTGCGGCACTCCCTCAGTACTGCCCCTCCGACAGTGCGGCGCTCGCTCAGTATTGCCCCTCCGACAATGCAACACTCCCTCAGCACTGTAAAAAGGGGACAGAAGCAAAAGGTAGGAAGGAGAAAAGCAAGAATGGAGGGCAGAGAAATCAAGGGCAAAAATCAAAAAGGGCCACATTACAACATAATTCTAAAAAGACAAAGAGTGTTAAAAAAAACAAGCCTGAAGGCTCTGAGTCTCAATGTGAGGAGCATTTGTAATAATGTGGATGAATTAACTGCGCAGATAGCTGTTAACTGATATGATATAATTGGGATTACGGAGACATGGCTCCAAGTTAACCAAGGCTGGGAACTCAACATCCAGGGGTATTCAACATTCAAGAAGGATAGACAGAAAGGAAAAGGAGGTGGGGTAGCGTTACTGGTTAAAGAGGAGGTTAATGCAATAATAAGGAAGGACATTAGCTTGGATGATTTGGAATCTATATAGGTAGTGCTGCGAAACACCAAAGGACTGAAAACGCTAGTGGGAGTTGTGTACAGACCACCAAACAGTAGTAGTGAGGTTGGGGATGGCATCAAACAGGAAATTAGGGACGCGTGCAATAAGGGAACAGCAGTTATCATGGGTGACTTTAATCTACATATAGATTGGGCTAACCAAACTGGTAGCAATACGGTGGAGGAGGATTTCCTGGTGTATAAGGGATGGTATTCTCGACAAATATGTCGAGGTACCAACTAGAGAGCAGGCCATCCTAGACTGGGACTTGTGTAACGAGAGAGGATTAATTAGCAATCTGGTCGTGCGGGGCTCCTTGGGGAAGAGTGATCATAATATGGTAGAATTCTTCATTAACATGGAGAGTGACACAGTTAATTCAGAGACGAGGGTCCTGAACCTAAAGAAAGGAAACTTCAATGGTATGAGACTTGAATTGGCTAGGATAGACTGCAGAATGATACTTAAAGGGTTGACGGTGGATAGGCAATGGCAGACATTTAAATATCACATAGATGAACTACAACAATTGTACATCCCTGTGTGACGTAAGAATAAAAAAGGGAAGGTGGCTCAACTGTGGCTAACAAGGGAAATTAGGGAAAGTGTTAAATCCAAGGAAGTGGCATATAAATTGACCAGAAAAAGTAGCAAACCTGAGGACTGGGAGAAATTTAGAATTCAGCAGAGGAGGACTAAGGATTTAATTAGGAGGGGGGAAATAGAGTATGAGACTAAGCTTGCAGGGAACATAAAAACTGACTGCAAAAGCTTCTATAGATATGCGAAGAAAAAAAGATTAATGAAGACTAATGTAGGTCCCTTGCAGTCAGAATCAGGTGAATTCATAATGGAGAACAAGGAAATGGCAGACTAATTGAACAAATACTTTGGTTCTGTCTTCACCTAAGGAAGACATGAATAAATTCCCGAAAATACTAGGGGACCGAGGGTCGAGCGAGAAGGGGGAACTGAGAGAAATCCTTATTAGTCAGGAAATGATGTTAGGGAAATTGAAGGGACTGAAGGACGATAAATCCCCAGGACCTGATAGTCTGCATCCCAGAGTACTTAAGGAAGTGGCCCTAGAAATAGTAGATGCATTGGTGGTCATTTTCCAACATTCCATGGACTCTGGATCAGTACCTATGGATTGGAGGGTAGCTAATGTAACCCCACTTTTTAAAAAAGAAGGGAGAGAGAAAACAGGGAATTATTGACAGGTTAGCCTGACATCGGTGATGGGAAAAATGCTGGAATCAATTATGAAAGGTGTAATAGCAGCACATTTGGAAAGCAGTGACAGAATCGGTCCAAGTCAGCATGGATTTATGAAAGGGAAATCATGCTTGACAAATCTTCTAGAGTTTTTTGAGGATGTAACTAGTAGAGTGGACAAGGGAGAACCAGTGGATGTGGTGTATTTGGATTTTCAAAAGGCTTTTGACAAGGTCCCATACAAGAGATTAGTGTGCAAAATTAAGGCATATGGTATTGGGGGTAATGTATTGACACGGATAGAGAACTGGTTGGCAGACAGGAAGCAAAGAGTGGGAATAAACGGGTCCTTTTCAGAATGGCAGGCAGTGACTAGTGGAGTGCCACAGGGTTCATTGCTGGGACCCCAGCTATTTACAATATATATTAATGATTTAGATGAAGGAATTGAATGTAATATCTCCAAGTTTGCAGATGACACTAAGCTGGGTGGCAGTGCGAGCTATGAGGAGGATGGTAAGAGGCTGCAGGGTGACTTGGACAGGTTAGGTGAGTGGGCAAATGCATGGCAGATGCAGTATAATGTGGATAAATGTGAGGTTATCCACTTTGGTGGCAAAAACAGGAAAGCAGAATATTATCTGAATGGTGACAGATTAGTAAAAGGGGAGGTGCAACAAGACCTGGGTGTCATGGTACATCAGTCATTGAAGATAGGCATGCAGGTACAGAAGGCAGTAAGGAAAGCAAATGGCATGCTGCCCTGCACAGTGAGTGGATTTGTATATAGGAGCAGGCAGGTCTTATAGCAGTTGTACAGAGCCTTGGTGAGACCACACCTTGAGTATTGTGTGCAGTTTTGTTCTTCTAATCTGAGAAAGGACATTCGTGCTATTGAGAGAGTGCAGCGAAGGTTCACCAGACTGATTCCTGGGATGGCAGGACTGACACGTGAAGAAAGAATGGATCGACTAGGCTTATATTCACTGGAATTTAGAAGAATGAGAGGGGATCTCATAGAAACATATAAAATTCTGACGGGATTGGACAGGTTAGATGCAGAATGTTCCCGATGTTGGGGAATTCCAGAACCAGGGGTCACAGTCTAAGGATAAAGGGCAAGCCATTTAGGAGTGAGATGAGGAGAAACTTCTTCACTCAGAGAATTGTGAACCTGTGAAATTCTCTACCACAGAAAGTTGTTGAGGCCAGTTTGTTAGATATATTCAAAAGGGAGTTAGATGTGGCCCTTATGGCTAAAGGGATCAAGGGGTATGGAGAGAAAGCAGGAATGGGGTACTGAAGTTGCATGATCAGCCATGATCATATTGAATGGTGGTGCAGGCTCGAAGGTCTGAATGGCCTACTCCTCCACCAATTTTCTATGTTTCTATATTCAAGGCTGAGATCAATAGATTTTTGGACTCTCGGGGAATCAAGCGATATGGGGATCGGGCGGGAAAGTGGAGTTGAGGTCGAAGATCAGCCATGATCTCATTGAATGGCGGAGCAGGCTCGAGGAGCCGTATGGCCAACTCCTGCTCCTAATTCTTATGTCTTATGTTTAAATCTTGTCAACATCATTAGGCGGTCCCTCGTATCGAGGATGACTTGCTTCCACGCCAAAAAGGGATGAGTTCACAGGTGTTTCAATGAAGGACCTAATATTCCAGATCCCGAACTACATCCTGAAGGGTGGAAGATGCCTGTGGGTGGATTTTTTTAACGAGGGGTGGCCGTTGCACACCAGCCACCACACGGGCTTGACAGAGCTAGGTCTTGGTCCAGTGGCAAGGATTAACCAAGACGACAGGAGACCAGCTCTGCTGCACGCACCTAGTGCGCACACATATCGCAGTGTGGGCTGGACCGTGCTGCCCCTGGGCCCTCGCCTCTTTTGAGCCCCGAACTCTCGCCTCCCCTGGGCCCTGATCACGCGCTCCACAATCTCTCGACGCTCCTTCGCCTGACCTCGCCGTTCCTGCTGTATCTGCCCACGCTCCAATCACCAACCTGGACCTTGGTGACGTCCAATCCATCCGATTGTTATCACATTGATGTTTGAGAGTGCTTGCTGCGCGCAAATTGGCTACCATATTTCTTAGATTATAAAACTATGCCCCCAGTTAATGACCTCAAATAAAAATGTAAAATATCAGAGATAAGCTTTTTACCATAATAAGCCGAGATATGACTGTAACGGCTATTAGGAGTGAACAGCCTAATATGTACCAATTGCTTTGTCCACTATTATACGGCAAACGAGCCAAAGGTGGGCAGAGGAAATGTTACAAGGGCACCCTCAAAGTCTCCCTGATAAAGTGCAACATCCCCACCGACACTTGGGAGTCCCTGGCCAAAGACCGCCCTAAGTGGAGGAAGTGCATCCGGGAGGGTGCTGAGCACCTCGAGTCTCGTCGCCGAGAGCATGCAGAAATCAAGCGCAGGCAGCGGAAGGAGCGTGCGGTAAACCAGATTCCCCACCCACCCTTTCCTTCAACCACTGTCTGTCCCACCTGTGACAGGGACTGTGGCTCTCGTATTGGACTGTTCAGTCACCTAAGGACTCAATTTAAGAGTGGAAGCAAGTTTTCCTCGATTCCGAGGGACTGCTTATGATGCTGGTGATGATGGTGCAGGTATTTACCCATTTAACACAAACAGGTTAATGGCTACCTTAAAATAATGAGAATATGAATGCCACATGAATGTGTTGAGCGCACCTGTATCACTAATCTGTCAGCCGTGGCTGAATGGGCAGCACCCTCACGTCGGAGTCAGAAGGTTGTGGGTTCAAGTCCCATTCCAGGGACTTGAGCACAAAAATCTAGGATGACACTCCCAGTGCAGTGCTGAGGGAGCGCCGCACTGTCAGAGGGGCAGTGCTGAGGGAGTGCCGCACTGTCGGAGGGGCAGTGCTGAGGGAGTGCCGCACTGTCGGAGGGGCAGTGCTGAGGGAGTGCCGCACTGTCGGAGGGGCAGTGCCGCACTGTTGGAGGGGCAGTACTGAGGGAGCACTGCACTGTCGGAGGGGCGGTATTGAGGGAGTGAGTGCTGCAATGTCGGAGGTGCCGTCTTTCAAATGAGACGTTAAACCGAGGCCCCGTCTGCTCTCAGGTGGATGTAAAAGATCCCATGGCACTATTTCGACGAAGAGCAGGGGAGTTATCCCCGGTGTCCTGGGGCCAATATTTATCCCTTAATCAAAATTTTTAAAAACAGATTATCCGGTCATTATCACATTGCTGTTTGTGGGAGCTTGCTGTGCACAAATTGGCTGCTGCATTTCCTACATTACAACAGTGACTACACTCCAAAAAGTACTTCATTAGCTGTAAAATGCTTTGAGACATCCGGTGGTCGTGAAAGGTGCTATATAAATGCAAGTCTTTCTTTAATTTCTAGCTGTGGGGATTTTTTTTAAAACAGTGCTCACATGATGTTGATCAAGACTGCTCATGATACCTGCTGCAGAAAGTCCAACTGTGTTGCTTTGACACAAGGGGGCACCACCTTGCCTTTCTGTCAGCTCCAAGTCTTGTACCATAGAAACATAGAAACCATTCGGCCCTTCGAGCCTGCACCACCATTCAATATGATCATGCAACTTCATACCCCATTCCTGCTTTCTCTCCATACCCCTTGATCCCTTTAGCCGTAAGGGCCACATCTAACTCCCTCTTGAATATATCTCATGAATTGGCATCAACAACTTTCTGTGGTAGGGTATTGATTGTGTTTCTTATTTGTCGAGAATATTCAAGACAGAGATCGATAGATTCTTGGATAGTAAGGGATGTGTGGATAGTGCGAGAAGGTGCAGTTCATAGAATGATAGAACAGTGTAGCACAGAAGTAGGCCATTCGGCCCATCTTTTGAAGAGCCATCCAGTTAGTCCCACTCCCCTCTGCTTTTTCCCCATTTCCCTGCAATTTCTTCTCCTTCAATCTTTATCCAATTCCCTTTTAAAGGCTACGATTGAATCTGTCTTCACTGCCCTAACAGATCATAACCATTCGTTGGGTAAAAATGTTCCCGATGTTGGGAAAGTCCAGAACCAGGGGTCACAGTCTAAGGATAAGTGGTAAGCCATTTAGGACCGAGATGAGGAGAAACTTCTTCACTCCGAGAATTGTGAACCTGTGGAATTCTCTACCACAGAAAGTTGTTGAGGCTAGTTCGTTAGATATATTCAAAAGGGAGTTAGATGTGGCCCTTACGGCTAAAGGGATCAAGGGGTATGGAGAGAAAGCAGGAATGGGGTACTGAAGTTGCATGATCAGCCATGATCATATTGAATGGCGGTGCAGGCTTGAAGGGTCGAATGGCCTACTCCTGCACCTATTTTCTATGTTTCTATGTTTTACCTCATATCGCATCTGGTTCTTTTGCCAATCACCTTGATTCTGTGCCCTCTGGTTATCAGGCATTGGAAACAGTTTTTTCCTTATTTACTCTGTCTCGATCCTTCACGATTTTGACCTCCTCTATCAAGTCGCCTCTCCGCCTTCTCGGTTCCAAGACGAACAAGCCCAGCTTATCCAGTCAAGGGTTATTTATTCACTCCTCAGCTGGTGAGGCCAGTAACAGGAGGATGGCGGCATCAAAGCGAGCAGAATCCACATCGATTGATGTAAGACTGTTTTGCAAGCCAAATTCAGGCATCTATAGCCTCTAGGCATGAACTGGGTGGTAGACCCCAGAGATATGGTTGAGAAGGAGTTCTAGGAGAGAAGTATAAAATTCATCTGCTCCCTTTGATCAATACTCTTGGCAATGTTCTTACAACTCTGTACATTTCCAAAACAGTGTTGAACAGCAAGCCCTTCTTTACATTGGCCCTGAAATCCCGGCCTCCCCAGATCCGTACGGAGTTCCTACGGACCCTGGAAGGCATCGGAAATGCTGGTTTCCAGCGCGCAATGCGCATGCGCTGGACACCCCTAGGCATTTCTGATCGATCAATTTTCTGGCTTGACAGATTGTAGCCAGATCGGGAGCGAAGACCCTTGTGAGTGCAAATTTCCAATATTTACACTTACAAATGTCCTCAAAAATCTTGCGCCTGAAAAAGCAGGCTCATAGCCTACTGTTACAGGCGCAAGTGTTTTAAAAAACATATAAAAATAAAGTTATTAAAACATATATTATCATTAAAAACCCTCTCCACCACGGTAAGTTTATTTAAAAAAACTTTTTTAAAAATAGGGAAATTATTTCTTTTTAAGACATTAATAACTTTAATTTAAATTAGTGTAATTATTTTCTATTTTTTATTAGTGTTTTGGGTGTTTAGGGCTCTGTCACAATCATAGTAATAGGAGTTTAGGACCCTGCGGAACTCCTATTACTATGATACTTTACCTGATTGGCTGCCCAGAGCCATGTGACTCCAGCTCGAGGCCTGCGCACGCGTCGCCGTGCACGGGCTGCGACTGGCAGTCAGAAGAAGCCTCAGCGTCGGGAAGTCGAACGTAGGCAGCGTATTTTTTCTCTAAAATGCCCGCGTGAAGGCGAAAACGGAATTTCAGGGCCAATGTGTTAGCTACTACTTCTGTCTTGCACGAGCACTGAATTCTTCACACCTTCGAGACGGGATAGAATGAATCTTGTTTTAGAAAGAAAAAAAGAAAGACTTGCATTTATATAGCGCCTTTCACGGATACCGGACGTTCCAAAGCGCTTTACAGCCAATGAAGTACTTTTTTGAAGTGTAGTCACTGTTGTAATGTGGGAAATGCAGCAGCCAATTTGAGCACAGCAAGCTCCCACACACAGCAATGTGATAATGACCGGATAATCTGTTTTAGTGATGTTGATTGAGGGATAAATATTGGCTCCAGGACACCGGGGAGAACTCTTCTTCGAAATAGTGGTCGTGGGATCTTTTACGTCCACCCGAGAGAGTAGACAGGGGGCCTCAGTTTTAACATCTTGTCTGAAAGACGGATTAAACAAATTAAGCCGGACACATCCGATCCGTCAGCCAGTGACGGAGGCGCCTGTCGGAATGATGGATGAATCTCAGTTGTTGTGTGGCAGGGGGTGGGGGGGGGGGGGAGTGAGAGGAGCGGAGTGGGAGGGAGGGGAAGTGGGGAGTGGGGGGGAATGAGGGGGGAGGGGGAAGTCAGGGCAGGGGGAGGGTAGGTGTGGGGGGGGAGTGGGGGTGGGAGGGGGAGTGGAGGGGAGGGGGAGTGGGAGGAGGGGAGTGTAAGGGGGAAGTGGGAGGAGAGTGGGGGGGGAGAGTGGGAGAAGGGGGGGGAGTGGGGGGGAGAGTGGAGGGAGCATGGGGGGAAAGTGGGAGGAGGGGGAGTGGGAGGAGGGAGAGTGGAGGGGGGGGAGAGTGGGAGGGGGAGAGTGGGGGAGAATGGGGGGAGAGGAAGGGTGAGTGAGAGGAGGGGTGAGTGGGGGGAGAGTGGGGGGAGCGTGGGGGGAAAGTGCGAGGAAGGGGGAGTGGGAGGGGGGGAGAGTGGAGGGGGAGAGTGGGAGGGGGGAGAGTGGGAGGGGGGAGAGTGGGAGGAGGGGGGGAGTGGGAGGAGGGGGGGAGAGTGGGAGGAGGGGGAGAGTGGGGGGGGAGAATTGGGGGGGAGACGAGGGGTGAGTGAGAGGGGGGAGAGTGGGAGGGGAGATTGGGTGGGGGAGAGTGGGTCAGGGAGAGTGGGTCAGGGAGAGTGGAGGGGGAGAGTGAGAGTGGGGGTGAGTGGGGGGGTAGTGGGTGGGGGAGAGTGGGTCAGGGAGAGTGGGGGGAAGAGTGGGGGGGGAGAGTGAGAGGAGGGGTGAGTGGGGGGGAGTGGGTGGGGGAGAGTGGGTGGGGGAGAGTGGGTCAGGGAGAGTGGGTCAGGGAGAGTGGGTCAGGGAGAGTGAGAGGAGAGGTGAGTGGGGGGAGAATGGGGGGAAGAGTAGGGGGGGAAGTGAGAGGAGGGGTGAGTGGGGGGAGAGTGGGGAGAGTGGAAGGGGGGGGTGAGTGGGAGGAGCGGGGGAGTAGGGGTGGAGAGTGGGGGGAGAGTGGGAGGGAGGGAGTGAGGGGGGGAATGGGGGGAGGGAGGGAGAGTGGGTCGGATGGGGGGAGTGGGGGCGAGTGAGTGAGGGTGGGGGGGAGAGAGTGGGGCGGGGGGAGAGAGTGGGGGGGAGAGAGTGGGGGAGGAGAGAGTGGGGGAGGAGAGAGTGGGGGAGGAGAGAGTGGGGAGAGGGGGTGAGTGGGCGGGGGAAGGGAGATGGGAGTAGTGGGGGGAGTGAGGAGGAGGGGAGTGGGAGGAGGGGAGTGGGAGGAAGGGAGACCAATCCTCGATACACATGTACACATCTCTGGCCGCACTGGAAGCCAGTCGTGGCGAACGGTTGAGTTGCTTTGTGTTCCCAGTGCTCTAATGGCATCAAACACAAAGGCATCTGTGTACCAGCACACAAAGGCCCACTTTTATGCATAGCATGGTTTGACGAGGGCGTTAAGGGGAACTGGGGAGGCAAAGAACAATCCCAAGAAATGTTCCCTGTGTACTGTATTTGCTTCATGGGTTCTTTGCTTAAGAATTCATAGCAACACATTGCGATTAAGAACTAGTTAGTTAATGAACAAAGGTTTAATAATCACATGACACATTACTAGTTCATCCACCAGGCTCACAACTGCATCATCATCTTCTTAGGCGGTCCCTGGAACGAGGATGACTTGCTTCCACATGAGTTCACAGATGTTTCAATGAAGGACCCGATGTTCCAGTCCTGAACTCCAGTTGAGGGGGTGGAAGATGCCTGTGCGTGGATTTTTTTAACGTGGGGTGGCCGTTGCACACCAGCCACCACACGGGCTTGACAGAGCTAGGTCTTGATCCAGTGGCAAGGGTTAACCAGGACGACTGGAGACCTGCTCTGCTGCACGGACCTAGTGCGCGCACATATCGCAGTGTGGGCTGGTCCGTGCTGCCCCTGGGCCCTCGCCTCTTCTGGGCCCCCGAACCCTCATTCAGCATCACAATTGCATACCTCATCATGGATGACCTAGACCTAACTGGCTGGGGTTTTATTGAGTCTTCTGAACATCACGTGACTGGCTAAGCCACTCACAATGCAATAGCCCTACAACTATTTCAGTTGAAACCATCAATCAAGTGCCCCCTGATTAAAGCGGGTCACTAAAACCGACAAACTTAAAACAAATTAAACTTTAGACATTAGTGGATCAAATAAAAATTTGGTTGCCGGGGTGATGATGCACTCCAGTCCCTCCGGTACCCACCTCTCGCGGAAGGCCATGAGCGTACCGATGGACACCGCGTGTTCCATCTCCAGGGACACCCTGGCTCAGATGTAACCGCGGAAGAGAGGCAGGCAGTCGGGCTGAACGACCTCCTCGACCGCCCGCTGCCTGGACCGGCTGATGGCCCCCTAGGCCGTGCCCAGGAGCAGTCCTACGAGGAGGCCTTCCGACCTGCCCGCTCCCCTCCGCACAGGGTGCCCAAAGATCAGGGGCGTGGGACTGAAGTACAACCAGAATTTGAGGAGCAGGCCCCTTCAAATAATGGAACAGGGGCTGCAACCTCACACACTGAACATACCCGTGGAACACGGACTCCTCCAGACCGCAGAAATTGCAGGCGGCCTGGGAGCCCGTGAACGGACTTTAAAATTTATTGCACAGGACTGCTCCGTGCACCACACTCCAGGCCAAGTCCCCAATAAATAGAGGGAGGACTCCTGCATTGAGTACACTCTATAGGGGACCCCCACCTCCTCCAACGGCAAGATGGTGCACCATGGCGTGTCCGGACGGCAGACGAGGATGGGAATGTGGAGAGTGACAACAGCTCGACAAAGCTGTGAGCATCCTCACAGGTGCTTACTTTACACCCTGTCATTTTATTTTTGGGCTGCGTGGACCATACAAGATTCCACGCATGTGCGATTTAAAATTTTTAAAGTGGCCGGCTCATCGGCTACACGGGAGCTCAATGAGCGCTGCATGGCCAGACAACTTAAAGGGAACTTTGATCCCAAGTACCTAAGGGCATACTGGATATCTGTATCCATATATCCATTGGCCACACTTGACCAGCTCCGCTGGGATTGCCAGACACAAGACTCCCAAAGCAAGCACTCTACTCGGAACTCCTTCATGGCAAACGAGCCATAGGTGGGCAGAGGAAACGTTACAAGGACACCCTCAAAGCCTCCCTGATAAAGTGCAACATCTCCACCGACACCTGGGAGTCCCTGGTCAAAGACCGCCCTAAGTGGAGGAAGTGCATCCGGGAGGGCGCTGAGCACCTCGAGTCTCGTCGCCGAGAGCATGCAGAAAGCCAGCGCAGGCAGCGGAAGGAGCGTGCGGCAAACCAGTCCCACCCTCCCTTTCCCTCAACCACTGTCTGTCCCACCTGTGACAGGGACTGTGGCTCTCATATTGGACTGTTCAGCCACCTAAGGACTCATTCTAACATTGGAAGCAAGTCTTTCTCGATTCCGAGGGATTACCTATGATAATGATGATGATGATAATCACCAAGAAATCCAATGGGGAATTCAGAAGAAACTTCTTTACCCAGAGAGTGGTGAGAATGTGGAACTCGCTGCCACAGGGAGGGGTTGAGGCGAATAGTATCGATGTATTTAAGGGGAGGCTGGACAAGCGTATGGGGGAGAAGGGAATAGAGGGTTATGCTGATAGATTTAGATGAGGAAAGACGGGAGGAGGCTCGAGTGGAGCATAAACGCCGGCACGGACTGGTTGGGCCGAATGGCCTGTTTCTGTGCCGTATATCCGATGTAATCCTGTGTATCCAGGAGATCTATTGATCATCTTGGCAGTTCTCTTCTGGTCTAGGGACAGTCACTCAATGTGGCAACACCCATGATCAACACAAACCTCCTCGCATGTTGCTTAAAGAAGGTTTGAGGTCGGCTAACAACATTTGCAAGAGCCACGGTAGGTGAATGGTGAATGTGTCTGCCTCTCAGACTTTATTAACAAGACAATTAATCTGCATCAGGCTGTCTCCGTAAGTCCAATGTGTCAGCCATGGCTCAGTGGGCAGCACACTCAACTCTGAGTCAGAAGGTTGTGGGTTCAAGTCCCACTCCAGAGACTTGAGCACAAAAATCTAGGCTGACACTCCCAGTGCAGTGCTGAGGGAGTGCCGCACTGTCGGAGGGGCAGTACTGAGGGAGCGCCGCCCTGTCGGAGGGGCAGTACTGAGGGAGTGCCGCACTGTCGGAGGGGCAGTACTGAGAGAGCACTGCACTGTCGGAGGGGTAATACTGAGGGAGCGCCGCACTGTCGGAGGGGCAATACTGAGGGAGTGCCGCACTGTCGGAGGGGCAGTACTGAGGGAGCGCCACACTGTTGGAGGAGCAGTAATGAGGGAGTGCTGCACTATCGGAGGAGCAGTACTGAGGGAGCGCGCACTATCGGAGGGGCAGTACTGAGGGAGCGCCGCACTGTCGGTGGGGTAGTACTGAGAGTGCGCCGCACTGTCGGAGGGGCAGTGCTGAGGGAGTGCTGCACTGTCGGAGGGGCAGTACTGAGGGATCGCCGCACTGTCGGTGGGGCAGTACTGAGGGAGTGCCGCACTGTCGGAGGGGCAGTACTGAGGGAGTGCCGCACTGTCAGAGGGGCAGTACTGAGGGAGCGCCGCACTATCGGAGGGGTAGTACTGAGGGAGTGCCGCACTGTCAGAATGGCAGCGCTGAGGGAGCGCTGCACTGTCGGAGACGCCGTCTTTTCAATGAGACATTAAAGCAAGGCTCTGTCTGCTCTCTCAGGTGGCACTATTTCGAAGAAGAGCAGGGGAGTTATCCCCGGTGTCCTGGGGCCAATATTTATCCCTCAATCAATATCACTAAAACAAATTATCCGGTCATTATCACATTGCTGTTTGTGGGAGCTTGCTGTGCACAAATTGGCTGCTGCATTTGCCACATTCCAACAGTGACTACACTCCAAAAATTGCTTCATTGGCTGTAAAGCCCTTTAGGACATCCGGTGGCCGTGAAAAACGCTATATAAATGCAAGCCTTTCTTTCGCTGTGCAATGGCAGAATAAATCCCATGATAAACACAGCAGTGTTTCCTGCAGTGTCAGATGAAGGCAGTCTTTTTCGAAACGAGACATTAGTAGGGGTATAAAAGTTACACGTTGGCAAGATGAAACGATTTATCATGAGCTCACAGCCTGAGTTGCAACACAGAAATATTAAAGCTCTCTACGGCCCAAAGTAAAATCAAAATAAAAAATTTTGTTTCAGAAGAATCCTTTTGTTTACGATATGTTCTATCGACTCTTAAGGGGGAGAAATTGGACTGCTTAGCGCCACCGTTTGTGCCAGAGAGGGGCGCTAAAGATCTCGCGCCCGAGCGCCGTGCTGTCAGCGCCTGCCATGAACTTCAGTGACGGTTTAGCAACGGCGCTGACAGATTCCACTGCGCTCGCTAGCCCCGCCCACTGGGTGACATCACCGAGTGGGCAACGCCCCCGTATCCCCTTGTTTGCTAAATTGGCTCTTCCGCCTGCGCTAGCGCCCGGCGCTGATCATCATAGGCAGTCCTTCAGGGTCGAGGATGACCTGCTTCCACACTAAAAATGAGTTCTCAGGTGACTGATGAGCTCATTTTAAACGGTGGAAGATGCCTGTGCGTGAATTCTTTTAACAGGGTGTGGTCGTTGCACACCAGACCCCACAAGGGCTTGTCGGAGCGAGGTCTTGGTCCAGTGGCAAGGGTTAACCAGGACGACTGGAGACCTGCTCTGCCGCATGTGCCAATACACACACACACACACACACACTCAAACATACTCCTACTGTCCTTCCTTCCTCCCTCCCACAGGACCTCTCTCTACGTGGGATTCACAGGACGCAATGTGAGCCTCACCACCTCGCTATTGGCTCGTGCTGTGCCTTCCCTTGGTCTTGTCCACGCTGCTCCACCTCTGGGCTCCGACCACTCCGCTCCCTGCGTTCCTCACCCATCCCGACTTCCGTGCCTCGTCCCTCCGCTCCTCGCCCGTCCCGACTTCCGTGCCTCGTCCCTCCGCTCCTCGCCCGTCCCGACCTCCGTGTCTCGTCGCTCCGCTCCTCGCCCGTCCCGACCTCCGTGCCTTGTCCCTCCGCTCCTCGCCCGTCCTGACCTCCGTGCCTCGTCCCTCCGCTCCTCGCCCATCGCGACCTCCGTGTCTCGGCGCTCCGCTCCTCGCCCGTCGCGACCTCCGTGCCTCGTCCCTCCGCTCCGCGCCCGTCCCGACCTCCGTGCCTCGTCGCTCCGCTCCTTGCCCGTCCCGACCTCCGTGCCTCGTCGCTCCGCTCCTCGCCCGTCCCGACCTCCGTGCCTCGTCCCTCCGCTCCTCGCCCGTCCCGACCTCCGTGCCTCGTCCCTCCGCTCCTCGCCCGTCCCGACCTCCGTGCCTCGTCCCTCCGCTCCTCGCCCATCCCGACCTCCGTGCCTCGTCCCTCCGCTCCTTGCCCGTCCCGACCTCCGTGCCTCGTCCCTCCGCTCCTCGCCCATCCCGACCTCCGTGCCTCGTCCCTCCGCTCCTCGCCCGTCCCGACCTCCGTGCCTTGTCCCTCCGCTCCTCGCCCGTCCTGACCTCCGTGCCTCGTCCCTCCGCTCCTCGCCCATCGCGACCTCCGTGCCTCGTCCCTCTGCTCCTCGCCCGTCCCGACCTCCGTGCCTCGTCGCTCCGCTCCTCGCCCGTCCCGACCTCCGTGTCTCGTCGCTCCGCTCCTCGCCCGTCCCGACCTCCGCTCCTCGTCCGTCCTCTCCTCTCCGCTTGCGGTACCCCACTAGTTACAGCCTGCCATCCCGAAACTATGCAGTTTATTCCCACACTCTGATTTCTGTCTGCTAACCAATCCCACACAGCCGGGCCCTGATACCGGCGGGGGGAAAGCAGTTGGTCCGGCGAAGATCCCGGGGGCGATATCGTCCGCAGTGCGAGGTCACTGCTGAAAGTTCAGTCTTTAAACTTCTATGTATTTGTTGCAGCGGTGGGGGAAGTGTGGGTGAGGTTTTAATGACATTTTCAACAGGATCTTTGTTTTTCCAGCTTCAGACGTTAGGATGCCGGCATCCCAGCAGGAAAACATTGAGTCGGCCTCCTGCGCGATCGCTCCGTTACCACCCAAGGAGCAGTGTCCAACGCTTCCCTTCGCGCTCCACTCCCCTCTTGGCGCGACACAACCGAATATCTCACTTTGAGGCGGTAGACATCGCCCAGTGCTAAAGGTCGCGCTCCGCCACCGTCACCGCCTGAAAGTGGGCAGTAACGAATTTCCAACCCTTAGATTTTGCCAGTTCTGGATCACACCATTGGCAATGGGAGGCATCTACCCTGCAGCTGCTCAAGGTATAACGTCATTTTGAAAGTCAGAAAGGGTTTTCAGGAGTGAACGGGTTACGGATTGTTGCACAGTTTGTAAGATGGGTAGTGTTATGTATGTAAACCTGTAAATACCATGTTTAACCACCAGGGGGCTCATCCCCTGGAGTCCCAAGATATCCCACAATCCCTTGGGAGCACCTGTATATAAGGAGGCCTCACAGGCTGGAGAGGCACTCTGAGATCTGTAATAAAGGATTACGGTCACACCTTACTTTGAGCCTGCAGTATCTAGTCTGACTCTTTATTCAAGACATAACAGGTATCATCTGAATACTTTATATGAATATTTAATAGGTGCACACAATAAAGAGATATAATACTGACATTCAAGAATTGCCAGCACCTACATAAATGACGAGTGATTAACTCATTTCCTGCATTTTCTGTTTTTATTTCAGATTCCAGCATCCGCAGCATTCCGCTTTTGCGTGACCTTAATGGCTTTGTGCTACAAACTCAATTCAATATGAAATGACTATAATACAGTGCTTAGTTAATGTTCAATTCATTACACAGCCTTTGCGTTGTTAGCAACACTTAAAGGTTTTAAAAAAAAATTTAATCAGTGATTCCACAAAGCAATTAAACCAAATGTATAAAGCTTTTCTCTCCCGCCCCTAAATGCAGTCCGTCGCAGTGCTTTCCCTCAGCACACACCACTGATTCCTTCTCACCATTGCTTTTATAACAGTGGCTCAGTGGGTAGCACCCTCGCCTCTGAGTCAGAAGGTTGTGGGTTCAAGTCCCACTCCAGGGACTTGAACACAAAAATCATCTAGGCTGACACTCCCAGTGCAGTACTGAGGGAGTGCTGCACTGTCGGAGGGGCAGTACTGAGGGAGTGCTGCACTGTCGGAGGGGCAGTACTGAGGGAGTGCTGCACTGTCGGAGGGGCAGTACTGAGGGAGTGCTGCACTGTCGGAGGGGCAGTACTGAGGGAGTGCTGCACTGTCGGAGGGGCAGTACTGAGGGAGCGCCGCACTGTCGGAGGTGCCGCCTTTCGGTTGAGACATTAAACCGTCTGCTCTCTCAGGTGCATGTAAAATATCCCATGGCACCATCTCGAAGAAGAGCAGGGGAGTTATCCCCGGTGTCCTGGGGCCAATATTTATCCTTCAATCAACATAACAAAAAACAGATGATCTGGGTCATTATCAGATTGCTGATTGTGGGAGCTTGCTGTGTGCAAATTGGCACATTATAACAGTGACTGCATTTCAAAAGTACTTTGTTGGTAGTAAAGCATTTTGAGACGTCCGGTGGTTGTGAAAGGCGCTATATAAATGCAAGACTTAATTTTCTTTTTACTCTCTCTGAGATGGTTAAGTCCTGGGTACATTTTCAAACAAGTATAAAATGCCTCTGCAGACTAATTTCCCCAGTGTTTTGATACCAGATCATGTTCTATAATTTGATCCTTGTTTTTCTGTAATACTGTTTCATTACATGTGGTGCACCAGTTATGGAATCTAATAGCCACATACCGACTCTGTAATGGAAAATCACAATATCTTCCTTACTGTCACATAGGAAAGTCGGAAAATAAGGGACATGTATTTGCAGCATTATAGAATCATAGAATTATAGAACGATACAGCATGCAAGGAGGCCATTCAGCCCATTGTGCCTGTGCCGGTTCTGAAAGAGCTCTCCCATTAATCCCACGCCGCAACTCTTTCCGCATAGTCCTGCACACTTTTCCTTTACAAGTATTTATCCAATTGTTTTTGGAGGTCAATCATCACAGCCTCAGGACATCGCTGCAGGAGTTCCTCAGGGCAGTGCCCTCGGCCCAACCATCTTCAGCTGCTCCATCAATGACCTTCCCTCCATCATCAGGTCAGAAGTGAGGATGTTCGCTGATGACTGCACAGTGTTCAGTGCCATTTACAACTCCTTCGATAATGAAGCAGTCCGTGCCCGCATGCAGCAAGACCTGGACGACATTCAGGCTTGGGCTGATCAGTGACAAGTAACATTCATAAGAACATAAGAAATAGGAGCAGGAGTAGGCTATACGGCCCCTTGAACCTGCTCCGCCATTTAATACGATCATGGCTGATCCAATCATGGACTCAGGTCCATTTCCCTGCCTGCTCTCCATAACCCCTTATTCCCTTATCGGTTAAGAAACCGTCTATCTCTGTCTTAAATTAAATTTTTAAATGTATTCGCAACACACAAGTGTCAGGCAATGACCATCACCAACAAGTGAGAGTCTAACCACCGCCCCTTGACATTCAACGGCATTACCCTCACTGAATCCTCCACCATCAACATCCTGGGGGTCACCATTGACCAGAAACGTAACTGGACCAGCCACATAAATACTGTGGCTACAAGAACGGGTCAGAGGCTGGGTATTCTGCGGTGAGTGTCTCACCTCCTGACTCCCCAAAGCCCTTCCACCATCTACAAGGCACAAGTCAGGAGTGTGATGGAATATTCAACACTTCTGAATTTATCACTGAAGATGTTTTTTTCCTGATGGCCTGATGGAATATTTCCATGTCACAACGATTTGGCATAAGCAGTCTGATTAATATTTATCTGGCAGCGTAAAACACTGGAAATGGATGACACGGTACCTCGAGGCAGTGTGTCAGTGTGGGTTCTGACATGTTATGGAAGAATAACATTCAGGCTTGGTGCTTAGTGTCTCTGGACAGCTCCGCAGAACATCAACAACAGCAATCTGTATTTGTCTAGCGCCTTTAACGTAATGGGTACTGGAATATTGTAGGCGGAGGTGCGGCGAATGAAGGTACGGGGCCCAGAAGAGCCGAGGGCCCAGGGGCAGCACGGCCCAGCCCACACTGCGATATGTGTGCGCACGAGGTCCATGCAGCAGAGCTGGTCTCCAGTCGTCCTGGTTAACCCTTGCCACTGGACCAAGACCTAGCTCTGTCAAGCCCCGTGTGGTGGCTGGTGTGCAACGGTCACCCCACGTTAAAAAAATCCACGCACAGGCATCTTACACCCCCTCAACTGGAGTTCAAGACTGGAACATCGGGTCCTTCAGTGAAACATCTGTGAACTCGTGGAAGCAAGTCATCCTCGTTCGAGGGACTGCCTCTGATGATAACGTAGTGAAATGTCCCAAGGTACTTCACGGGGAGTATTATAAGTCAAATATTTGACACCGAGCCACATAAGGAGAAATTAGGACACGTGACCAAAAGCTTGGTCAAAGAGATAGGTTTTAAGCAGCATCTTGAAGGAGAGAGAGGCGGAGAGGTTTAGGGAGGGAGTTCCAGAGCTTGGGACCCAGGCAACAGAAGGCACGGCCACCGATGGTGGAGTGATTATAATCAGGGATGGTCAGGAGGGCAGAATTAGAGGAGTGCAGACATCTCGGGGGGGTTGTGAGGCTGGAGGAGAATACAGAGATAGGGAGGAGCGAGGGCCATGGAGGGATTTGTAAACAAGGATGAGAATTTTAAAATCGAACAACGGGAGTTAGTAACTGAAGCGGAGACCAGGTTAATATTTAACAACAGATTAGTTAGGTGGTTGAAGGAATGGGATGGTGAAGGTTTATGGGCAACGGTCTCTTTAAGCTTGCCGGTCACGTGACCACGCAGCGCTCTGGACTTTTCCCCCCCTTAAAGGGGCCACGCACCCCGAAACAATTAAAGGGAACACTGAGTCTGGGAATAAGGTAGGACCATGGGAATAGGGCTCCTGCTGACATGAAGGATAAAGAACAACACGCACTGGTTGAGTTGAATACCTCCATGTTGTAATTTCTATCTAATTCATATCAACAGGAACAACAATCATAGAATCACAGAATGGTTACAGCACAGAAGGAGACCATTCGGCCCGTGCCGGCTCTCTGCAAGAGCACTTCAGCCAGTCCCACTCCCCCGCCCTTTCCCCTAAGCCCTGCAATTTCCTTCAGGTACTTATCCAACTCCCTTTTGAAAGCCACGATTGAGTCTGTCTCCACCACCCTTTCAGGTAGTGCATTCCAGATCCTAACCACTCGCTGCGTAAAAAGGTTTTTCCTCATGTCGCTTTCGGTTCTTCTGCCAAATCACATTAAATCTGTGTCCTCTGGTTCTCGACCCTTCCACCAATGGGAACAGTTTCTCTCTATCTACTCTGTCCAGACCCCTCATGATTTTGAACACCTCAATCAAATCTCCTTTCAACCTTCTCTGCTCCAAGGAGAACAACCCCAGCTTCTCCAGTCTATCCACATCACTGAAGTCCCTCATCCCTGGAACCATTCTCGTAAATCTTTTCTGTGCCCTCTCTAAGGCGTTCACAAACAGAATTTCTATTAGTCCTTCATTGGATCCGATATTTATCTAGTAAGCCAGGAGTCGGCCATTCAGCCCCTCGAGCCTGCTCCGCCATTCAATAAGATCATGGCTGATCTTCGACCTCAACTCCACTTTCCTGCACTATCCCCTTATCCCTTGATTCCATTAATATCCAAAAATCTATCGATCTCAGCCTTGAATATACTCAACGACTGAGCCTCCACAGCCCTCAGGGGGCAGAGAATTCCGAAGATTCACCACCCTCTGAGTGAAGAAATTCCTCCTCATCTCAGTCCTAAATGGCCGACCCCTTATCCTGAGACTGTGACCCCTGGTTCTAGACTCCCCAGCCCGGGGGAAACATCCTCTCAGCATCTACCCTCTCGAGCCTTGTAAGAATTTTGTATGTTTCTAAACTCTAGGGAATAGAGGCCTGGTGCACTCAATCTCTCCTCATAGGACAATCCCCCCATCCCAGGAATCAGAATCAGAACATAACTAACATGTCACCATACCGTACCGTGATGGCACAAGTAAACAAACAAAAGATGGGTCTCGAGGAGCTGTACATAGCAAAGCAGCACGAGCTGGTGCAAGAGGGCGATGGCAGTGAAGAGGGCGTCTGGATTGGACGTCACCAAGATCCAGGTCGGTGATTGGAGCGTGGGCAGGTACAGCAGGAGCAGCGAGGTCGGGGCGAAGGAGCAGCGAGTGATTGTCGATGGATGTGATCGGGGCCCAGGAGAGGCGAGGGCCCAGGGGCAGCACGGGCCCAGCCCACACTGCGATATGTACGCGCACTAGGTCCGTGCAGCAGAGCTGGTCTCCAGTCGTCCTGGTTAACCCTTGCCACTGGACCAAGACCTCGCTCTGCCAAGCCCGTGTGGTGGCTGGTGTGCAACGGTCACCCCACGTTAAAAAAATCCACGCACAGGCACCTTCCACCCTTCAGGATGTAGTTCGGGATCCGGAATATTAGGTCCTTCATCGAAACACCTGTGAACTCATCCCTTTTTGTTGTGGAAGCAAGTCATCCTCGATACAAGGGACTGCCTATGACATGGCAAAAACCAGAATCATTACCGACATCTTCTGTCCGAAAAAATGGGAGTAGAGTTTATTATCTGAAATTGTTGAACTCGATGTTGAGTCCGGAAGGCTGATCGAAAGATGAGCTGCTGTTCCTCGAGCTTGCGTTGAGCTTCATTGTTTGTGAGGTAGATCTATTCTTTGGCTAACCATGGCACCTTTAGAAGGGTTCCCCACATAGCTCACTGGCAATAAATACCCTTGTTTACATCACTTTGAATTTTTTCCCTATAATGATCGCATTCTTCCCGCGCCTGAGTGACTCTGGGGAACTTTACATTACTATAGCCGCTGTGGGGATGGGGAGTGGGGGGGGGGGGGGGGGGGTGGTTGTTGGGTAGGTGGTTCCAAGTTGAACAGTACTAGTACTGAAATGAGCTTTCGACCATTTATCGGCAGCATAACAATGACCGCCTATTTCCACCTTCGTCGCCGCCCTTGCCTCAGCTCATCCGCTGCTGAAGCCCTCATCCATGCCTTTGTTATCTCCAGACTTGACTATTCCAATGCGCTCCTGGCTGGCCTCCCACATTCTACCCTATGTAAACTAGAGGTGATCCAAAATTCGGCTGACCCATGTCCTAACTTGCACCAAGTCCCGCTCACCCATCACCCCCTGTGCTCGTTGACCTACATTGGTTCCTGGTTAAGCAACGCCTCGATTTCAAAATTATCATCCTTGTTTTCAAATCCAACCATGGCTCTCGCCCCTCCCTATCTCTGTACTCTCCTCCAGCCCCACAATCCCCCGAGATGTCTGCGCTCCTCTAATTCTGCCCTCCTGAGCATCTCTGATTATAATCGCTTCACCATCGGTGGCCGTGCCTTCTGTTGCCTGGGCCACAAGCTCTGGAACTCCCTCCCTAAACCTCTCCACCTCTCTACCTCTCTTTCCTCCTTTAAGACCCTCCTTAAAACCTGCCTCTTTGACCAAGCTTTTGGTCACCTGCCCTAATTTCTCCTTATGCGGCTCGGTGTCAAACCTTTTGTCTCATAGCACTCCTGTGAAGCGCCTTGGGACGTTTTGCTATGTTGAAGGCGCTATATAAATGCAAGTTGTTATTGTGCACTGTGATTTATTGCAGAGGATGGGATGATGCGGAGGAGGCCAGTATTGGGAATGGTTCATGGGGAAATTGGGAGAACAGGTTCTGCATTAAGGTCTGCTGAATGTCCCTTGCAGCTGGTGGCGAAATGCTGCCTCCTCTGGTACTTCAGGTTACGCAGCAATGTCCTCCAGCTCTAAGAACACTCAGGGTGAGCAGTCAGGGTACATCATATTGGGTCAGAATCTTGAAGCTCCCTCCCTAACAGCACTGTGTGGGAGCACCTCCACCACACGGACTGCAGCGGTTCAAGAAGGCGGCTCACCACCACCTTCTCGAGGGGCAATTAGGGATGGGCAATAAATGCCGGCCTTGCCAGCGACGCCCACATCCCAGGAACAAATTAAAAAAAAATATCGGTGCACCAAAGCTCACATAGGCTGTGATCTTGACTGTCAAATGCTGCGGAAGTGGAGAATAAACTCCTCCCATAGGGAGAGAGAATAAATTAGAAAGCAGGAGGGGTTCTCTTGTGCATCTTCTTGTACCAAGTGGTGACAAATGTTGGGGAAGGTGAGAATCTAAAATGTGGGAGAAGGAAAATGCCTTTTATTAAATGTAATACAGAAAGGTTTGCAGAAAAACACGAATAAAACTAATCTCTACATCACAATTCATCTCCACGTTACTCCACTTTCCCAGTGTTCTATCTTTCTATCTTGCTTTCCATCTTTCTGTTTCTCTCTATCTCTGTCCAACATCTGCTCTTTTTTTCTGCCTTTCCACCTTTCTTTCCAATCTGTGAGGATAATAAGAAATAGGAGCAGGAGTCGGCCATTCGGCCCCTCGAACCTGCTCCGCCATTCAATACGATCATGGCTGATCCGATCATGGACTCAGCTCCACTTCCCCGCCCGCTCCCCAGAACCCTTTACTCCCTTATCGCTCAAAAATCTGTCCACCTCCACCTTAAATATATTCAATGACCCAGCCTCCACAGCTCTCTGGGGCAGAGAGTTCCACAGATTTACAACCCTCTGAGAGAAGATACTCCTTCTCATCTCCGCTCTAAATGAGCGACCCCTTATTCTGAAACTATGCCCCCCTAGTTCTAGATTCCCCCACGAGGGGGAAACATCCTCTCTGCATCCACCCTGTCCAGCCCCCTCAGTATCCTATGTGTTTCCGTGCTGTCAAAGTCTCAACAGCTATCGAGCAGCTTATAGCTGCAATTTCCCACTCTCGATAACATATTTTGCCACCTGCAATTTCTGCATCTCCCTCAGATGTAGAAACACGGCCGTGAACTCATGGATAACTGGAATGAAACGAGCGAGATCAAAAATCATTGCGGTGCCTCCCACGGGCAAACTTCATGTAGTTATTTCAGTGAATGCTTCAACGGAAGACGAACGAGGAGAAAAGCCAGGAAAGATACGAATGCAACGATGAAACCTCGCCCTCGAGGACTGAAGGCAATCAGAGCAGCTTTTATCGTTACCTTTTGTAAAAACGAAACATCGATCCTTACCTCCTGGAATATTAGCTGATGGGAGATCTTTAGTACGTCCGTTTTGGCTGAAGTAAGGAAAGCTGTATTTTGCTGCTAAGCTGGCAACAGCAAGTGACCCATCGCCCCTCGCATGTCCTGTATGGTAGGGCTTTGGTTGGTAGCGATCCCCCTGAGCACTGTGCTGCAACACACACACACTTAACGCAGCTGCCTCCGAAATAACTTGCAGAGCCTTTAGACAATCAAATCGACTTTCTTTGACAAGAGTTCCCTAAAGTAGGACCAAATCAGGGAAAAGGCAGATTTTTCAAAGTTGGTGGGAGGGTTGGGGAGGGAGTGCGGGGGTGGGGCAAGGTTTATTTCCAGCGAAAAGTTAAGGATACAAATTACATTCGAAAACGCACAGCTACCAGTCGTAGAGAGAGGGGCAGTCACTGGGAAAATGGTGAGGCAGAGTGAACGGGAGGTCAGAGAAGAACAATGAGACCGGTTTCATGTTTTAAGTATTTGCAAGTCAAGTGCAGAAAGCTTCGCCACTTTGGTTCTTACGCCGCAAGGACTAAGAGACGGTGCTGGGGGCGGGGTGGAACAATATCTTAGCGCTGCAACCTGTCACGATCCCAAACATTTGTCGCAAGCCCCTTTCCAATTTTCAACCCATCCAGGCTCAAAAGTCCTTTCATTATTGTGCCCGCTCGCTCAGCGCGCACACACAGGCCTCTCCGCTGAGGAGCGACACGATTCACTCAAAGCTCTTTTTTTTAAAACCCTGTTTCATTAACATTCAATAAAACCACATTATTATGTAGAACCCGTCTTCCTGGGTGAAACACGGTTCAGAAAGAAAAATAGAGGGATCATTTGGGAAAGAAATTGCTTTCAAGATTTTAAATATTGATTTCTGCGGCAGCCTTGTCACAAAAAAAAACTGTTCCCTCTTTGAACTGCGAGACAGGACAATTCTCTCTTCCAGAACAGCCAGCTCTCTATTCTTAAAGTAATTTCAGCTGCACAAAACAGCAATTGAATGTGTCGGATGAGTCAAAATACAGATAATGGTTTCAAAAACGCAACATAATCAGACAGTGACAGTGGGTCAAAGGCTTGAAGTTTTTTTTTAAAATCAACTCGCCTTAATTGATCAAACATTTTGCATCGAATAACTTCTCCCATTTGTGTGGCCTTTTCTTAATTTCCCCGACTGCTGTGTTAGCAATCAGCCTCGAGCAGTTTGATGACCCAGGCAACCTGTCTCTACAAGCCTGAGTGAACCATCAGAAAAGGCTGTGTCCTTTTGTCTCTCCATTCCCCCCACCACCGCGCTCTCCCTCTCCGCCCCCACGCACTAGAGCTGGGTGGCCTTCCGCAACACTGGGCCTGGCTTTCACTGTAGTGGAAGCCATCGCCTAATTGCCAGAACAAATTGAATGGGAGCTTAGCCGAGTCGCCCCTCGTCACGGTGAAAATGGAAGGAGCCCAGGAACAAGACCGACCGCGGCTACCGACAATAGATTTGATACAGTCACCCTGCAGACATGTACTCGGGGCACGGTAAAACAACACCCAGACATGTTAACATCCGAAGACAGGGAGGTGGGGCAGATGGTGGCAGAGAGGGCACAGATCACACAGAGTCACTGAACGGTTACAGCACAGAAGGAGCCCATTCTGCCTGTCGAGCCCGTGCCGGCTCTCTGTAAGAGCACCTCAGCCAGTCCCACAACCCCCGCCCTTTCCCCGTGGTCCTGCACATTTATTTCCTTCAGGCACTTATCCAACTCCCTTTTGAAAGCCGCGATTGAGTCTGCCTTCACCGCCCTCTCAGGCAGCGCATTCCAGATCCTAACCACTCGCTGCGTAAAAAAGGTCTTTCCTCGTGTCGCCTTTGGTTCTTCTGCCAATCGCCCTAAATCTGTGTCCTCTGGTTCCCGACCCTTCCGCCAATGGGAACAGTTTCTCTCGATCTACTCTGTCCAGACCCCCTCATGATTTTGAACACCTCGATCAAATCCCCTCTCAACCTTTTCTGCTCCAAGGAGAACAACCCCAGCTTCTCCAGTCTATGCCCGTCACTGAAGTCCCTCATCCCTGGAAACAAGGCATGAATTCTGAGCAGTTGCAAAATTTGGAACGATTGCTTTGTTTTACTAGGTGTGGGGGGGGGGGGGGGGGCGGGGGAGGGGATGGGCGGGGGAGGGGATGGGCGGGGCAGGGTGAAATTCTGCCTGAAATTTCATGGGTGGGATTGAGCACTTTTGGATCAATTTGAGATCTGGGCAGAGGATAAAAGAACATGCACAGAATTAGGCGTAGTTGAATTATTCATCTGGTTGGAGGTTTATAGAATCACAGAATTATATTATGGGCTGGAAATTCATCATGTTACTGCCCGTTACTGCCCAGAAATGCAAATTTGATGAAATAAAACCAATTACTGCCACTTATTGCCCACGGCTCCAAGAACGCAAATTTGATCACCTAAATACCGTCCTGGAAAGTAAGTTTTGACCTGATCTTAGCCCATCTTAAGCGGACAGTACGGACGCCATTTTGAAAACGGGAGAATTTGATGAAAGGCTGCTGAGAGCTTAACAATAATTTATAGGGAACTGGAAGCGGTTTTTACAACTTCAGTACCAATTTCAGCCCAGTCCAAGTGCGTGCCTCCCCCAGCCGAAGTGCCTTACCCCAGTCCATGTACATCCCGCCCCCAGCCAAAGTCCTTCCTCATATGTCAGTCCTGCCATCCCAGGAATCAGTCTGGTGAACCTTCACTGCACTCCCTCAATAGCAAGAATGTTCTTCCTCAGATTAGGAGACCAAAACTGTACACAATATTCAAGGTCTGGTCTCACCAAGGCCCTGTACAACTGCAGTAAGACCTTCCTGCTCCTATACTCAAATTCCCTAGCTATGAAGGCCAACATACCACTTGCCTTCTTCACAGCTCACACTGCCACCCAGCTTAGTGTCATCTGCAAACTTGGAGATATTACATTCAATTCCTTCATCCAAATCATTAATGTATATTGTAAATAGCTGGGGTCCCAGCACTGAACCCTGCGGCACCCCACTAGTCATTGCGTGCCATTCTGAAAAGGACCCGTTTATTCCTACTCTTTGCTTCCTGTCTGCCAACCTGTTCTCTATCCACGTCAGTACATTACCCCCAATACCATGTGCTTTAATTTTGCACACTAATCGCTTGTGTGGGACCTTGTCAAAAATCTTTTGTCCTTTCCCACTATAAGTTCCGAGGTCTTAGAATCAGAGTAGAGTGAACGACAAACACCCTACATCATTAATACATAAATGCTGAAAACAATAAACATAACCGCTTACCTTGATCCCTGCATGCCCCCCCCCCGGGACCCCCGCTGTCCCGCCACCTTTCCCAGGCCGCACGGATGGATGCCTGCCGATAAGGCCACCGCACTCACCAAATATCGCAGCGGTGGCGGCAAGGGGGCGTAGCGCGCCCGATGATGTCACCACGTGAGCGGCGGCAGAGCACGCAGCGGCCCTTCTTATCGCTGCCCCCACTGCCCGGCTAACTAGGTACTTAGCCGCCCGTCTCCGATGAACATAAGAACATAAGAAATAGGAGCATGTGTCGACGATTTGGCCCCTCGAGCCTGCTCCGCCATTCAATAAGACCATGGCTGGTCTGATCATGGACTCAGATCCACTTCCCCGCCCGCTGCCCATAACCCTTTACTCCCTTATCGCTCAAAAATCTGTCTATCTCTGCCTTAAATATATTCAATGACCCAGCCTCCACAGCTCTCTGGGGCAGAGAATTCCACAGATTTACAACCCTCTGAGAGAAGGAATTCCTCCTTATCCCAGTTTTAAATCAGCGGCCCCTTATTCTGAAACCATGCCCTCTAGTTCTAGATTCCCCCACAAGGGGAAACATCCTCTCTGCATCCACCCTGTCGAGCCCCCTCAGAATCTTATACATTTCAAAAGATCACCTCTCATTCTTCTGAACTCCAATGAGTAGAGGCTCAACCTACTCAACCTTTCCTCATAAGTCAACCCCCTCATCCCCGAAATCAACCTAGCGAATCTTCTCTGAACTGCCTCCAAAGCAAGTATATTCTTTTTTAAATATGGAAACCAAAACTGCACGCAGTACTCCAGGTGTGGCCTTACCAATGCCCTGTACAGTTCTAGCAAGACTTCCTTATTTTTATACTCTATCCCCCTTGCAATAAAGGCCAACATCCCATTTGCCTTCCTGATCACTTGCGGTACCTGCATACTAACTTTTTGTGTTTTATGTACAAGGACCCCCAGGTCCCTCTGTACCAAAGCATTTTGTAATCTCTTCCCATTTAAATAATAATTTGCTTTTTTATTTTTCCTACCAAAGTGGATAACCTCATTTTCCCCATTTATACTCCATCTGCCAAATGTTTGCCCACTCACTTACCTTGTCATATCCCTTTGTAGATTCTTTGTGTCCTCCTCACAACTTGCTTTCCCACCTATCTTTGTATTATCAGCAAATTTGGCTACATTACACTCGGTCCCTTCATCCAAGTCATTAAAATAAATTGAAAATAGTTTAGGCCCCAGCACTGATCCCTGTGACACCCCAGTAGTTACCGTTTGCCAACCTGAAAATGACCCATTTATCCCGACTCTCTGCTTTCTGTTAATTAGCCAATCCTTTATCCACGCTAACATATTACCCCCAACCCCGTGAGCTTTTATCTTGTACAGTAACCTTTTATGTGGCACCTTATCGAATGCTTTCTGGAAATCCAAATACACGACATCTACTGGTTCCCCCTTATTCACCCTGCTCATTACATCCTCCAGCAAATTTTCAAACATGATTTCCCTTTCATAAAACCATGCTGACTCTGCTTGGTTGAATTATGATTTTCTAAATGTCCTGCTACTGCTTCCTTAATAATGCACTCCAGCATTTTCCCAACGACAGATGTTAGGCTAACCGGTCTATAGTTTCCTGCTTTCTGTCTGCCTCCTTTCTTAAATAGGGCCATTACATTTGTGATTTTCCAGTCTGCTGGGACTTCCCCAGAATTCAGGGAATTTTGGTAGATTACAGTCAATTACACTATCTCTGCAGCCACTTCTTTTAAGACCCTAGGATGCAGGCCATCAGGTCCAGGGGACTTGTCCACATTTAGTCCCATTAGTTTGCCTAGTACTTTTTCTCCAGTGATAGTGATTGTGTTAAGTTCCCCCATCGCCCCCCCCGCCTGCCCCCGCCCCCCACCAATAGCCCCTTGATTATCAATTATTGGGATTCTTTTAGTGCCTTCTAGCGTGAAGACCGAGACAAAATATTTGTTCAAACTCTCTGCAATTTCCCTTTTCCAATATTAATTATCCAGTCTCATCCACTAAGGGACCAATGTTTACTTTAGCTACTCGCTGCCTTTTTATATACCTGTAGAAGCTTTTGATATCTGTTTTTATATTTCTTGCTAGTTTACTCTCATACGCTATCTTCTCTCCCTTTATCATTATTTGAGTCGGCCTTTGCTGGTTTCTAAAAATTTCCCAATCCTCTGGCCTTCCACTGTTCTTCGCAACATTGTATGCCTTTGTTTTCAGTTTGATACCATCCTTTACTTCCTCAGATGGAAAGGGATGATGTTAGAAATGAATTTCAACCCCTCGATGCTTGGCTCAAAGGATCTGCAGACAAAACCACACAAGCTATCTTTTGATCCAGAGGAATCTCTTCTAACAGGAGATAGTGAGACGCGACCATGGCTGTGTGGACCATTTCCCATACCTCGGGAGCCTCTTATCAACAAGAGCAGACATTGATGACGAGATTCAACACTGCCTCCAGTGAGCCAATGCAGGCTTCTGCCGCCTGAGGAAAAGAGTGTTTGATGACCAGACCCTCAACTCTGGCACCAAGCTCATGATCTACAGGGCTGTAGTAATACCCGCCCTCCTGTATGGCTCAGAGACATGGACCATGTACAGCAGACACCTCAAGTTGCTGGAGAAATACCACCAGCGATGCCTCCACAAGATCCTACAAATCCCCTGGGAGGACAGACGCACCAACGTTAGCGTCCTCGACCAGGCCAACATCCCCAGCATCGAAGCACTGACCACACTTGATCAGCTCCACTGGCCGGGCCACATTGTCCACATGCCAGACACGAGACTCCCAAAGCAAGCGCTCTACTCGGAATTCCTACACGGCAAGCGAGCCCCAGGTGGGCAGAGGAAACGTTAAACGGACACCATCAAAGCCTCCCTGATAAAGTGCAGCATCCCCACCGACACCTGGGAGTCCCTGGCCAAAGACCGCCCTAAGTGGAGGAAGAGCACCCGGGAGGGCGCTGAGCACCTCGAGTCTCGTCGCCGAGAGCATGCAGAAAATCAAGCGCAGGCAGCGGAAGGAGCGTGCGGCAAACCAGTCCCACCCTCCCTTTCCCTCAACCACTGTCTGTCCCACCTGTGACAGAGACTGTGGCTCTCGTATTGGACTGTTCAGTTACCTGAAAACTCACTTTTAGAGTGGCAGCAAGTCTTCCTCGATTCCGAGGGACTGCCCATGATGATGAATCTCATACGAAGTCCTGCTCACCCATCACCCTTGTCCTCATTGACCTATATTGGCTCCTGGTCCCTCAATGTCTCCAATTTAAAATTCTCATCCACGTGTTTAAATTCCTCTGTAGCCTTGCCCCTCCTTAGCTGTGTAATATCCTCAAGCCCCACATCCCCCTACAACTCTGCATTCCTCCAACGATGGCCTCTTATGTATCTCCCCCTCCCTTCGTGCCACCAATGGCAGTCATTCCTTCAGTTGTCTAGGCCCCAAGCTCTAGAATTTCTTTGCTAAACCTCTCTGACTCTCCATCTCACCCTCCTCCTTTTAAGACCCTAAATAAAATCCACCTAACACATCGTTCTTTAGCTGGACATCAATTTTTTTGTTTGATTACACCTTTGCAAAGTGCCTTGGGATGTTTTTCTGAGTTAAACAAAGACTTGCATTTCGATAGCGCCTTTTTTAGACCACCGGACGTCCCAAAGCACTTTACAGCAATGAAGTATATTTGGAGTGCAGTCACTGTTGTAATGTGGGAAACGCGACAGCCAACTGGCGCACAGCAAGCTCCCACAAACAGCAGTATGATGATGGCCAGATAATCTGCTTTTTAGTGATGTTGATAGAGGGATAAATATTGGCCCCAGGACACCGGGGATAACTCCCCTGCTCTTCTTTGAAATAGTGCCACGGGATCTTTTACATCCACCTGAGAGAGCAGACAGGGCCTCGGTTTAAAGTTTCATCCGAAAGACGGCACCTCTGACAATGCGCCACTCCCTCAGTACTGCCCCTCCGACAGTGCGGCACTCCCTCAGTACTGCCCCTCCGACAGTGCAGTGCTCCCTCAGTACTGCCCCTCCGACAGTGCGGCACTCCCTCAGTACTGCCCCTCTGACAATACGGCACTCCCTCAGTACTGCCCCTCCGACAGTGCAGCGCTCCCTCAGTACTGCCCCTCCGACAGTGCGGCACTCCCTCAGTACTGCCCCTCTGACAATGCAGCGCTCCCTCAGTACTGCCCCTCCGACAGTGCCGCACTCCCTCAGCACTGCACTGGAGAGTCAGTCTAGATTTTTTGTGCTCAAGTCTCTGCAGAGGGTGTAATGTATGCACTGGTTTGTAGAGCTGTTGATCTGAACTGACCCCCGTCCGGATGGAATTCCTCATCGGCACCAAGCCCTGAAACCTCCCTCGGGAGCCGGCTCCTCACAACTTGAGCCTCCTCGGGGAAATCCCCTCCGTGCCTTTTAGTTCTGCGTGGAGGGGTTTCCTGTACGGACTGCTCCTGCACTCTCTCCACCTTGCCATCCTCGTCTGCCGTCCGGACACGCCATGGAGCACCATCTTGCCATCCGGAGGAGGCGGGGGTCCCCAATGGAGTGCACTCTACGCGGGAGTTCTCCCACTATTTATTGGGGACTTGGCCTGGAGGGTGGTGCACGGAGCAGTCCTGTGCAATAAATTTTTAAGTCGGTTCACGGGCTCCCAGGCCGCCTGCAATTTCTGTAGTCTGGAGGAGTCCATGTTCCACGGGTATGTTCAGTGTATGAGGTTGCAGCCCCTCTTCCAATATTTGAAAGGGCTGCTCCTTGATTTTTGGTTGCACTTCAGTCCCACGCTCCTGATCTTTGGGCACCCTGTGCGGAGGGGAGCGGGCAGGTCGGAAGACCTCCTCGTAGGACTGCTCCTGGGCACGGCCAAGGGGGCCATTAACCGGTCCAGGCAGCGGGCGGTCGAGGGGGTCGTTCATCCCGACTACCTGCCTCTCTTCCGCGGTTACATCTGAGCCAGGGTGTCCCTGGAGATGGAGCACGCGGTGTCCATCGGTACGCTCGTGGCCTTCCGCGAGAGGTGGGCACCGGAGGGACTGTAGTGCATAATTTCAACGGGGAACAGAATTTTAATTTGATCGGATTTGAAAGGGGTTCCCTTTAATTTCCAATTGTTAAATTGTGATTTTTGGTGCAATTGCGTTCCTAACACAGATGAGGCTGCACACAGGGAGGTTAAAGTAACAGTGACCTCAGTCTTTAATAAGGCACTCCAGAGTGAGGAACAGGCCTTAGGGGCCGGCTTATATACAGTGCTCCCAAGGGATGCTGGGATCCCATGGGACTTCAGGGGATGTGCTCCCTGGTGGCGGAACATGGGAGTGCATGCTTTACAGATACTCAACCTCACTCCCCTGCAAAGTCAAAGTAAAAACTATTTACAAGGTGAGGCGGTCGGGAGCCTTTCTTTCCCTGGTCGACCGCCTCGGTACAAATGTCTGTTCTGGTGTGTTGGCTGTGCCCTCGCTGGGCTGGTGTGTTGTTGGCCCTGCAGGGCTGCTGGGTGAGTCTGGCCTTGCTGGGCTGTTGGATGTGATGGGTTCAATTTCCTGGTCCGGGGTGGTGTCGTTGATCCTTTGGGTGTGTGTTGTGGGCTCAAAAAAGGTGGTGTCTGCTGTGGGTTGTTCAGGGCAGTCTGTGAACCGCAGCCTCGTTTGGTCCAGGTGCTTTCTGCAAATTTGTCCATTGTCTAGTTTGACTACAAACACCCTATTCCCTTCTTTAGCTATCACTGTGCCCGTGATCCACTTGGGACCATGTCCATAGTTTAGCACATACACAGGGTCATTCAGATCAATTTCCCGTGATACAGTGGCGCGATCATCGTTTACATTTAGTTGCTGCCGCCTGCTCTCTACCTGATCATGCAGGTTGGGGTGAACCAGCGAGAGTCTGGTTTTAAGTGTCCTTTTCATGAGTAGCTCAGCCTGGGGCACCCCTGTGAGCGAGTGGGGTCTCGTGCGGAAGCTGAGCAGTACTCGGGACAGGCGGGTTTGGAGTGAGCCTTCTGTGACTCGTTTAAGGCTCTGTTTGATTGTTTGTACTGCCCGCTCTGCCTGCCCATTGGAGGCTGGTTTAAACGGGGCCGAGGTGACATGTTTGATCCCATTGCGGGTCATGAATTCTTTAAATTCGGCACTGGTGAAACATGGCCCGTTGTCACTGACCAGTATGTCAGGCAGGCCGTGGGTGGCAAACATGGCCCTCAGGCTTTCAATGGTGGCGGTGGCGGTGCTTCCCGACATTATTTCACATTCAATCCATTTTGAAAAAGTATCCACCACCACCAGGAACATTTTACCGAGAAACGGGCCCGCATAGTCGACATGGATCCTCGACCATGGTCTGGAGGGCCAGGACCACAAACTTAGTGGTGCCTATCTAGGCATGTTGCTCAACTGAGCACACACGCTGCATTGCCGTACACAGGACTCTAAGTCAGAGTCGATACCGGGCCACCACACATAGGATCTGGCTCTCGCTTTCATCATTACTATACCCGGATGTGTGCTGTGGAGATCCGAGATGAACATCTCCCTGCCCTTTTTGGGTAGCACTACACGGTTACCCCACAACAGGCAGTCTGCCTGAATGGACAGCTCGTCTTTTCGCCGCTGGAACGACTTGATTGGCTCTTGCATTTTAACGGGGATGTTGGCCCAGCTCCCATGCAGTACACAGTTTTTTACTAGGGACAGCAGAGGATCTTGGCTGGTCCAAGTCCTAATCTGGCGGGCCGTGACAGGTGATTTATTATTTTCAAACACTTCCATGACCATCAACAAGTCTGCGGGCTGCGCCACCATCAACAAGTTTGCAGGCTGTGCCATTTCCACCCCCGTGGTGGGCAATGGTAGCCGACTGAGAGCATCCGCACAGTTCTCGGTGCCTGGCCTGTGGCGGATGGTATAGTTATACGCTGATAGCGTGAGTGACCGCCTTTGTATGCGGGCTGAGGCA
The DNA here is from genome assembly GCF_044704955.1 of Pristiophorus japonicus. Taxonomy (NCBI): domain Eukaryota; kingdom Metazoa; phylum Chordata; class Chondrichthyes; family Pristiophoridae; genus Pristiophorus; species Pristiophorus japonicus. The sequence continues at coordinate 7,174,830 of NC_091981.1, forward strand.
TTTGTATTTATCCCCTTGTTTTCAGCGAACAGGGATATGAGGGGCTTGTGATCGGTTTCCAGCTCAAATTTGAGGCCAAACAGGTACTGATGCATTTTCTTTAACCCGAACACACACGCTAATGCCTCTTTCTCAATCATGCTGTAGGCCCTCTCAGCCTTAGACAAGCTCCTGGAAGCATAGGCGACAGGTTGCAACTTCCCCGCAACATTAGCTTGTTGTAATACACACCCTACTCCATACGACGACGCATCACATGCTAGCACAAGTCTTTTACACGGGTTATACAATACAAGCAGCTTGTTGGAGCATAAAATGTTTCTGGCTTTCTCAAAAGCAATTACTTGGTTTTTTCCCCATACCCAGTTCTCACCTTTATGCAATAACACATGTCGGGGCTCTAAGAGGGTGCTTAACCCCGGTCAGAAGTTACCAAAATAGTTGAGGAGTCCCAGGAACGACCGCAGCTCCGTGACGTTCTCTGGCCTGGGCGCGTTCCTGATAGCCTCTGTCTTGGCGTCTGTGGGCCGAATGCCATCCGCCTCGATCTTTCTCCCCCAAAACTCCATTTCTGCTGCCATGACGACGCATTTCGACCTCTTCAGCCGCAGCCCCACGCGATCCAGTCGCTGGAGGACCTCCTCCAGTTTTTGTAGGTGCTCGACGGTGTCCCGATCCGTGACCAATATGTTGTCCTGAAAAACCACCATGCGTGATACCGACTTGAGTAGGCTCTCCATGTTTCTCTGGAAGATTGCTGCAGCCGACTGAATTCCAAACGGGCATCTGTTGTAGATGAACAGTCCCTTGTGCGTGTTGATGCAGGTGAAGCCCTTTGAAGACTCCTCCAGCTCCTGCTTCATGTAGGCCAAAGTCAGGTCGAGCTTGGTGAATGTCTTGCCTCCTGCCAGAGTCGCAAATAGGTCGTCTGACTTAGGTAGCGAGTATTGGTCCTGTAGCGCGAAACGATTAGTAGTTACTTTATAATCGCTGCAAATCCTGACCGTGCCATCACTTTTGAGTACTGGAACAATCGGGCTGGCCCACTCGCTGAATTCCACTGGGGAGATGATGCCCTCGCATTGCAGCCTGCTCAATTTCCACTCTCTCCCTCATCATGTGAGGTACCGCTCGCACCTTGTGGTGAATGGGTCCTGCCTCTGGGACCAAGTGGATCCGCACCTTCGCCCCGGAAAAGTTTCCAATGCCTGGCTCAAAAAAGGAAGGAAACTTGTTCAGAACCTGGGTACATGAGGTCTCATCGACATGTGATAGCGCTCGGATGTCATCCCAGTTCCAGCGGATTTTGCCCAGCCAGCTCCTTCCAAGCAGTGTGGGGCCATCGCCCGGGACAATCCAGAGTGGCAGTTTGCGCACCGTGCCCTCGTAGGTGACCTTGACCATGGCGCTGCCCAGGACAGTGATGAGCTCTTTGGTGTATGTTCTCAGTTTCGTGTGGATGGGGCTCAGGGCTGGTCTGAGTGCCTTGTTGCACCAGTCTCAAACATCTTTTTACTCATGATGGATTGGCTAGCACCAGTGTCCAGTTCCATGGCTATGGGTAAGCCATTCAATTTTACATTTAGCATTATAGGTGGACATTTCGTCGAAAATGAGAGCACCCCGTGTACTTCAGCATCTGCCTCCTCTCTCTGAGACTTGAAATTGCTTTGATTCACCATGGACCAATCGTCCTCTGCCACGTGGTGGTTAGCAGGTTTTGCAGAGCTTGCAGCTCATCTGCAAGCTCGATGGAGGTGCCCCATTGTTCCATAGCTCTTGCAAACATACCCTTTGAAGTGGCATGAATAGGCTGAATGGGAGCCTCCACAATGCCAACAAGGTGTGAATTGCCTTGCATTCATCCTTTGTTGTGGACTCTGAGTCATCTGGGTCACCTGAGGCCTGCTGGCAGTTGCAGACTCTTGGGTTCTGCCCTGTACATTTCTGCTCGCAAACACAGTTCCAGTTAATTTATGAACATTGCTAGCACTTGTGTGCTGAGAGATTTGTTTGGTGTTATCACTGGTGGACATAAACGCCTGTGCTATCGCAATGGCCTTTCTGAGGGTCGGTGTCTCTACAGTCAAAAGTTTTTGTCAGATGGTCTCATGGCCAATGCCCAATACAAAAAAGTCTCTGAGCATCTGCTCCAGGTAGCCGTCAAACTCACATTGTCCTGCAAGTCACCTTAGCTCGGCAACATAGCTCGCCACTTCCTGACCTTCAGATCGCTGGCACGAGCAGAACCGATACCTCACCATCAGCACGCTCTCCCTCGGGTTACGATGCTCCCAAACCAGTGTACACAGCTCCTCATACGACTTATCTGTGGGTTTCACCGGAGCCAGAAGATTCTTCATGAGGCTGTAGGTCGGTGCCCCGCAGACCGTGAAGAGGACCGCTCTCCTTTTTGCAGCGCTTCCTTCTCTGTCCAGCTCGTTGGCTACAAAGTACTGGTCTAGCCATTCAACATTGGCTTCCCAGTCCTCACCCTCCAAGAACTTCTCCAGGATGCCGACAGTTTGCTGCATCTTTACGTTGGATTCGTACACTCGTCGCCAGTTATTGCGTTCCTAACACAGATGAGACTGCACACAGGGAGGTTAAAGTAACAGTGACCTCAGTCTTTATTAAGACACTCCAGAGTGAGGAACAGGCCTTAGGGGCCGGCTTATATACAATGCTCCCAAGGGATGCTGGGATCCCTTGGGAATTCAGGGGATGCGCTCCCTGGTGGAGGAACTTGGGAGTGCATGCTTTACAGATACACAACAGGTGCACTCAAAAAAAAGTCACTTGATTTAAAATTACTTTTAAAAGCGTGGTAGAGCTGTTGAGTTGTGAGTGGCTTAGTCAGTCATGTGATGTTCACAAGGGTCAATAAAACCCCAGCCAGTTGGGTTCGGGGGACCCACGATGAGGCAGATGGTTGTGAGCCTGGTGGATGAACTGGTAAGGTGTAGTGTGATTGCTAAACCTTTGTTAATAAACCAACTAGTTCTCAATAACAATGTGTTGCTATGAATTCTTAAGCAAAGAACCCATGAAGCAAATACATTACAGTGGGTGCTTGAACCCACAACCTTCTGAATGAGAGAGCGATAAGTGCTATAACTGAGCCAAGGCTGACACTCTGTCATGGATACATGATGAATATATATATATATATATATATATATATGTGTATATAGTCACAAGATGGCATTGGAGTCTGGAGGGAGGCTTCAGAAACTCACTACCCAGCTCCACCTAGTGGCTGTCCTGGCCACTGCATCGTAATGATTGGCACAACAAAATTAAATGGGAGGGCAATTTACAAAGGTAAAATATTGATAGAAAAGCATGACCAAAAATCATGACAACAAGTTTGATGCAAGTTTACAAGGATCCCTTTCCATGCCCCAGTGTGTCTCTAAGGAACATGCAGCTATAGCTCCCTCTGCTGGTGAGATCCTGAGCAGGAGGCCTAGTATTTTTTTGAGCCTTTCTTTGAGCCACATGTCATCGTTTATAATGTTCTTCAAGAGATAAGCGTTCTGTCAATAATGAAAGACAGATTCTTGTTTTTTGAAATCATTATTATTCACAACTTAACCACCAGCACAATAAATGGTGAAGAAGCCACCCTTCATACTTTATATCGAGCAGACAAAGCCTCTCACGCCTTTGAACCCTTCAAGTGTCAGCTGTGGCTCAATGGGCAGCACCTTCGCCTCTGTGTCAGAAGGTTGTGGGTTCAAGTACCACTCCGGAGACTTGAGCACAAAAATCTAGGCTGACACTCCGAGTGCAGTGCTGAGGGAGTGCTGCACTGTCGGAGGGGCAGTACTGAGGGAGTGCTGCACTGTCAGAGGGGCAGTACTGAGGGAGTGCTGCACTGTCGGAGGGGCAGTACTGAGGGAGCGCTGCACTGTCGGAGGGGCAGTACTGAGGGAGTGCTGCACTGTCAGTGGGGCAATACTGAGGGAGCGCCGCACTGTCGGAGGGGCAGTACTGAGGGAGTGCCGCACTGTCGGAGGTGCAGTGCTGAGGGAGTGCTGCACTGTCGGAGGGGCTGTACTAAGGGAGTGCTGCACTTTCAGAGGGGCAGTACTGAGGGAGTGCTGCACTGTCAGAGGGGCAGTACTGAGGGAGTGCTGTACTGTCGGAGGGGCAATACTGAGGGAGTGCTGCACTGTCAGAGGGGCAGTACTGAGGGAGTGCTGCACTGTCGGAGGTGCCGTCTTTTGGATGAGACATTAAACCGAGGCCCTGTCTGACCTCTCAGGTGGACATTTCAAAGAAGATTAGGGGTGTTCTCCCTGGTGTCCTGACCAATATTTATCCCTCAATCTACACCACTAAAAAAAAACAGATTATCTGCTCGTTACTACATTGCAGTTGGCCACAACCTTGGACAACGTGGACCACTATCCATACCTCGAGAGCCTACTGTCAGCAAGGGCCGACATCGACGATGAGGTCCAACATCGCCTCCAGTGCGCCAGCGCAGCCTTCGGTCGCCTGAGGAAGAGATTGTTCGAAAATCGGGCCCTCAAATCTGGCACCAAGCTCATGGTCTACAGGACAGTTGTGATACCCGCCCTCCTTTATGAATTAGAGACGTGGACCAAATACAGTAGACACCTCAAATCGCTGGAGAAATACCACCAACGCTGCCTCCACAAGATCCTGCAAATCCATCATCATTATCATAGGCGCTCCCTCGTATCAAGGATTACTTGCTTCCACACCAAAAAGAGATGAGTTCAGAGATGTTTCAATGAAGGACCTAATATTCCAGGTTGCAAACTACATGTTGAAGGGTGGAAGATGCCTGTGCATGGATTTTTTTTACGTGTGCTGGCCGGATAGACGTACCAACGTCGGTGATCTCGCTCAGGTCAACATCCCCAGCATCGAAGCACTGACCACACTCGACCAGCTCCGTTGGGCAGGCCACATTGTCCACATGCCCGACACAAGACTCCCAAAGTAAGCGCTCTACTCGGAACTCCTACACGGCAAGCGAGCCCCAGGTGGGCAGAGGAAACGTTACAAGGACACCCTCAAAGCCTCCCTGATAAAATGCAACATCCCCACCGACACCTGGGAGTCCCTGGCCAAAGACCGCCCTAAGTGGAGGAAGTGCATCCGGGAGGGTGCTGAGCACCTCGAGTCTCATCGCCGAAAGCATGCAGAAATCAAGCGTAGGCAGCGGAAGGAGCGTGCGGCAAACCAGACTCCTCACCCACCCTTTCCCTCAACCACTGTCTGTCCCACCTGTAACAGAGCCTGTAATTCCCGTATTGGACTGTTCAGTCACCTGAGAACTCACTTTTAGAGTGGAAGCAAGTCTTCCTCGACTCCGAGGGACTGCCTATAATGATGATGATTGTGGGAGCTTGCTGTGCCCAAATTAGCTGCCGCATTACCTACATTACTACAGTCACTACACTATAAAAAGTACTTCATTGGCTGTAAGGTGCTTTCGACGTCCTGAGGTTGTGAAAGGCGCTATATAAATGCAAGTCTTTCTTTTCCTTTTGTTGTGGAGAGTGAGAAAGCAACCGGTTGATCAGCTCTGAATGCCCTGCCGTGCTCAAAGTTGTATTTTTTATTGACATATTCTGGGTGCCGTCGGTAAGGCCATTGCCCATCCCTAATTGCCCGCCAGAAGCCATCTTTTTAAATACAGCTGAGTGTCTCGCTGGGCCATTTCAGAGGGCAGTTAAGAGTCAACCACATTGCTGTGGGTCTGGAGTCACATATAGGCCAGACCGGGTAAGAACATAAGAACATAAGAAATAGGAGCAGGAGTTTGGCCCCTCGCGCCTGCTCTGCCATTTAATAAGATCATGGCTGATCTGATCATGGACTCAGTTCCACTTTCCCGCCCGCGCCCCATAACCCTTTACTCCCTTATCGCTCAAAAATCTGTCTATCTCCACCTTAAATATATTCAATGGCCCAGCCTCCACAGCTCTCTGGGGCAGAGAATTCCACAGATTTACAGCCCTCTGAGAGAAGAAATTCCTCCTCATCTCTGTTTTAAATGGGCGGCCCCTTATTCTGAGACTATGTCCTCTAGTTCTAATCTCCCCCATCAATGGAAACATCCTCTCTGCATCCACCTTGTCGAGCCCCCTCATTATCTTATAAGTTTCGATAAGATCATCTCTCAGTCTTCTGAGAGATGTCCAACCTACTCAACCTATCCTCGCAAGTTTGTTGTCCCATTGACTGCTTCAAGCAGAAATCTCTCTCTCTGTCAGCTCTTGCGTCCAAGTTTAAATATAAATGAGAGGTTGGGAAAACACGTCCTGAAGTGTCTCGCTAATTAACGTTTAAGTATTCAAATTGAGCTCCACAGATCCATCACATGCGATGCCTGTGCGAGCATCAACCTTGAAATGACAGCACTTGACACCGGGAATATGACACCAGGGAGAGCAAACACATTTGAATTTCTGTCACACGATGTTGCATCACATCATAAACAGTAATTGTCCAGAGGAACTAAACGTTGATTTGTTGTATAATAGGCGCGCCAAGTCGTGTGCATGCATTTCTGTTTTGCGATATTCGGCACTAAATGTTTACATTCAATGGAAGGGCTCAAAAAATATTTGTGGCACACATTCCGTCACTATTGATAGGGCCTTAAACCCGACCAGCAACTTTTATTGTCACATGAATCCAAACAGACCTTGACATTACAAAAAAAGTATTGTAACAGCCACTAGACAAAAATAACTTGTATTTATATAGCGGCTTTAACGTCCCAAAGCGCTGCACAGGAGTATCATGAGATAAAAATTTGACACCGAGCCGCATAAGGAGAAATTAGGGCAGGTGACCAAAAGCTTGGTCAAAGAGGTAGGTTTTAAGGAACGTCTTGAAGGAGGAAAGAAAGTTAGAGAGGCGGAGAGGTTTAGGGAGGGAGTTCCAGAGCTTGGGGCCCAGGCAGCAGAAGGCACGGCCACCGATGGTGGAGCGATTATAATCAGGCCAGAATTAGAGGAGCGCAGACATCTCGGGGGGTTGTGGGGCTGGAGGAGATTACAGAGATCGGGAGGGGGCGAGGGCCATGGAGGGATTTGAAAACAAGGATGAGAATTTTGAAATCGAGGTGTTGCTTAACCGAGAGCCAATGTAGGTCAGCGAACACAGGGGACGATGGGAGAGCGGGACTTGGTGCGAGTTAGGACACGGGGCAGTGAGCACAGAGGGTGATGGGTGAGCGGGACTTGGTGCGAGTTAGGACACGGGTCAGCGAGCACAGGGGGTGATGGGTGAGCGGGGCTTGGTGCGAGTTAGGACACGGGGCAGCCGAGTTTTGGATCGCCTCTAGTTTACGAAGGGTAGACCTCTGACAGTATGCCATGGCTCAATCTATAGGGTACGGGGTAGCATAGTGTTATGTTACTGGTCTAGTAATCCATAGGCCTGGGCTAACAAGCCAATGAGATATTAGTTCAAATCCCACCATGACTGCGGAGTTAAAAATTAAAATCTGTAATAAAAAGCTAGTATCAGTAATGGCGACCATTGAATTACTGCATTTTCGTAAAAACCCATCTAGTTCACTAATGTCCCTTTAGGGAAGGAAATCTGCCGCCCTTACCCGGTCTGGTCTATACGTGACTCCAGACCCACAGCAATGTGGTTGACTCTTAACTGCCCTCTGAAATGGTTAAATACCAAACTGCGACAAAGAAGTATCGTGGGACTGCAGCAGTTCAAGAAGGTGGCTCACCACCATCTTCTCGAGGGCGATTAGGGATGGGCAATAAATGCCGGGGCTTGACAGCGACGCCCACATCCCGTGAACGAATAAATAATAATCACCACAGCTTTGCGTCGTTGGGCAGTGCAATAAACAGCTGTACCACAGATTGTTCTTCGTAACTCAGGCGGGGAGCCGTTATACCAGCTCCCTGCAGCCTGCTGATACTTCTGGAATTTTCCGCTGGAAGGAATGGCAGTGATTGAATACATCCACCCAAAAAAACGGCAGAGTGTATCCATATGAAACATCAGAACATTTGGTTCTATCAATAATGCCACAGAGACGCTAGGGGCTACACAGGATATACAGCCCAGAAACAGACCATTGGGCGCAACCAGTCCGTGCCGGCGTTTATGCTCCACTCGAGCCTCCTCCTGTCTTTCCCCATCTAAATCTATCAGCATAACCCTCTATTCCCTTCTCCCCCATATGCTTGTCCAACCTCCCCTTAAATACATTGATACTATTCGCCTCAACCCCTCCCTGTGGCAGCGAGTTCCACATTCTCACCACTCTCTGGATAAAGGAGTTTCTTCTGAATTCACTATTGGATTTCTGGGTGACTATCTTATATTGATGGCCTCTAGTTATGCTCTTCCCCACAAGTGGAAACACTCTCTCTGTATCCACTCTATCAAAACCTTTCATCATTTCCAATACCGCTATTAGGTCACTGGCCTACATTGGCCCTCGGTTAAGCAACGCCTCAATTTCAAAATTCCCATCCTTGTTTTCAAATCCCTCCATGGCCCTCGCCCCTCCCTATCTCTGTAATCTCCTCCAGCCCCACAACCCCCCGAGATGTCTGCGCTCCTCTAATTCTGCCCTCTTGAGCATCCCTGATTATAATCGCTCCACCATCGGTGGCCGTGCCTTCAGCTGCCTGGGCCCCAAGCTCTGGAACTCCCTCCCTAAACCTCTCCGCCTCTCTACCTCTCTTTCCTCCTTCAAGACGCTCCTTAAAATCGACCTCTTTGACCAAGCTTTTGGTCACCTGCCCTAATATCACCTTATGTGGCTCGGTGTCAAATTTATTTTTTTGTCTTGTAACACTCCTTGGGATGTTTTGCGATGTTAAAGGGGCTATATAAATGCAAGTTGTTGTTGTTGTTGTTGTAGCTCACCCCTCTGCCTTCTTTTTTCAAGAAAGACTTGCATTTCTATAGTGCCGTTCATGACCACCGGATGTCCCAAAGCGCTTTACAGCCAATGAAGTACTTTTGAAGTGTAGTCACTGTTGTAATGTGGGAACCACGGCAGCCAATTTGCGCACAGCAAGCTCCCACAAACAGCAATGTGATAATGACCAGATAATCTGTTTTTGGTATGTTGATTGAGGGATAAATATTGGCCCCAGGACACCGGGGATAACTTCCCAGTTCTTCGAAATAGTGCCATGGGATCTGTTACTTCCACCTGAGAGGGCCTCGATTTAACGTCTCATATGAAAGACAGCACCTTAGACAGTGTGGTGCTCCCTCAGTACTGCCCCTGTGACAGTGCAGCACTCCCTCAGTACTGCCCCTCCGACAGTGCGGCGCTCCCTCAGTACTGCCCCTCCGACAGTGCAGCACTCCCTCAGTACTGCCCCTCCGACAGTGCGGCGCTCCCTCAGTACTGCCCCTCCAACAGTGCGGCGCTCCCTCAGTACAGCCCCTCGACAGTGCGGCGCTCCCTCAGTACAGCCTCTCCGACAGTGCTGCCCCCCCCTCAGTACTGTCCCTCCAACAGTGCAGCGCTCCCTCAGTACTGTCCCTCCGACAGTGCAGCTCTCCCTCAGTACTGCCCCTCCGACAGTGCGGCGCTCCCTCAGTCCTGTCCCTCCAACAGTGCAGCACTCCCTCAGTACTGTCCCTGCAACAGTGCAGCGCTCCCTCAGTACTGCCCCTTCGACAGTGCAGCACTCCCTCAGCACTGCCCCTCCGACAGTGCAGCACTCCCTCAGTACTGTCCCTGCAACAGTGCAGCGCTCCCTCAGTACAGCCCCTTCGACAGTGCAGCGCTCCCTCAGTACAGCCCCTTCGACAGTGTGGTGCTCCCTCAGTACTGTCCCACCAACAGTGCAGCGCTCCCTCAGTACTGTCCCTCCGACAGTGCAGCACTCCCTCAGTACTGTCCCTCCAACAGTGCAGCGCTCCCTCAGTACTGTCCCTCCGACAGTGCAGCACTCCCTCAGTACTGTCCCTCCGACAGTGCAGCGCTCCCTCAGTACTGTCCCTCCGACAGTGCAACACTCCCTCTGACAGTGCAACATTCCCTCAGCACTGAACTGGAGTATCAGCCTAGATTTATGTGCTCAAGTTTCTGAAGTGAGACTTAAACCCACAACCCTCTGACTCAGAGGCGAGGGTGCTGCCCACTGAGCCACAGCTGACACTGAGAAAAGAGACCGAGCCTTTTCATCCTTTCCTGACAGATGTACCCTCGGTATTATCTTTGAAAATCTTTTCTCACACCCTCTCCAGTACCTCTGAAAGCTTTTTATAATATGGCCAGACCAGAACAGGATTGCTGGTGTGTTTCTGATCAACATTCTTCTTATGGTGATTGGAGTATTCGATATTTAAATACCCCCACGGGAGTGTAACAGATTACCTGCCTCCTGCTTGGAATTTAACATTTAAAAAAGAAATGACATTGAATTGAAGCCACCCTGGAGACAGCAGCCTGCATTAAACACGTTCCACTTTCCCCTGAGGCTAACCCCACAGCGTTGAACTTTCAGGCCATGCATTCAAATCCCTCCATGGCCTCGTCCCCTCCCCAATCTCTGCAATCCCCTCCAGCCCCACAACACAGCTCCCCCACACTCCCCCGAACCCTCTGACTCTGACCCTTTAGGCATCCCTTCACTTTTAAAAGCCAGCAATGAGCGACTGAACAAATGATAGAGAGGGAAGATAGATTATGAGAGTAAACGAGCACAAAAATATAAAAACAGATCGCAAGAGTTTCTGCAGGTACATAAAAAGGAAAAGAGTGGCTAAAGTAAATGTTGGTTCCCTGGCGGATGAGACTGGGAAATTAATAATGGAGAACAGGGAAATGGCAGCAACTTTGAACAAATATTCTGTATTGGTCTTCACGGTAGAAAACACTAAAAACATCCCAATAGTGGATAATCAAGGGGCTATAAGGAGGGAGGAACTTAATACAATCACTATCACTAATGAAGTAGTACTCGATAAAATAATGGAACTAAAGGCGGACAAGTCACCTGGACCTGATGACTTACATCCTAGGGTCTTAAAAGAAGTGGCTGCAGAGATTGTGGATGCATTGCTTGTAATCTACCAAAATTCTCTGGATTCTGCGGCGGTCCCAGCAGATTGGAAAACCGTAAATGTAACGCCCCTATTAAAAAAAGAGGCAGACAAAAAGCAGGAAACTATAGACCAGTTAGCCTAACATCTGTTGTTGGGAAAATGCTGGAGTCCATTATTAAGGAAGCAGTAGCAGGACATTTGGAAAAGCATAATTCAATCAAGCAGAGTCAGCATGGTTTTATGAAAGAGAAATCATGTTTGACAAATTTGCTGGAGTTCTTTGAGGATGTAACGAGCAGGGTGGATAAGAGGGAACCAGTGGGTGTGGTGTATTTGGATTTCCAGAAGGCATTCGATAAGGCGCCACATAAAAGGTTACTACACAAGGTAAAAGTTCACGGGGTTGGGGGTAATATATTAGCATAGATAGAGGATTGGCTAACTAACAGAAAATAGAGAGTCGGGATAAATGGGTCATTTTCCGTTTGGCAAACTGTAACTAGTGAGGTGCCGCAGGGATCAGTGCTGGGTCCTCAACTATTTACAATCTATATTAATGACTTGGATGAAGGGACCGAGTGTAATGTAGCCAAGTTTGCTGATGATACAAAGATGGGTGGGAAAGCAAATTGTGAGGAGGGCAAAAAAATCTGCAAAGGGATATAGACAGGTGGGTGGGAAAAAAATTGGCAGATGGAGTATATTGTTGGAAAGTGTGAGGTTATCCACTTTGGCAGAAAAAATAGAAAAGCAAATTATAATTTAAATGGAGAAAAATTGCAAAGTGCTGCAGTACAGAGGGACCTGGAGGTCCTTGTGGATGAAACACAAAAGGTTAGTATGCAGGTACAGCAAGTAATCAGGAAGGCAAATGGAATGTTGGCCTTTATTGCAAGGGGGATAGAGTATAAAAACAGAGAAGTCCTGCTACAACTGTACAGGGTATTGGTGAGGCCACACCTAGAGTACGGCGTATAGTTTTGGTCTCCGTATTTAAGGAAGGATATACTTGCATTGGAGGCTGTTGGAGAAGGTTCACTAGGTTGATTCCGGAGATGAGGGGGTTGACTTATGAGGAAAGGTTGAGTAGGTTGGGCCTATACTCATTGGAGTTCAGAAGAATGAGAGGTGATCTTATCGAAATGTATAAGATTATGAGGGGGCTTGACAAGGTGGATGCGGAGAGGATGTTTCCACTGATGGGGGAAGACTAGAACTAGAGGACATGATCTTAGAATAAGGGGCCGCCCATTTAAAACAGAGATGAGGAGAAATTTCTTCTCCCAGAGGGTTGCAAATCTGGAATTCGCTGCCCCAGAGAGCTGTGGAAGCTGGGACATTGAATATATTTAAGACAGAAATAGACATTTCTTAAACGATAAGGGGATAAGGGGTTATGGGAAGCGGGCGGGGAAGTGGAGCTGTGTCCATGATCAGATCAGCCATGATCTTAGTCAATGGCGGAGCAGGCTCGAGGGGCCCTATGGCCTACTCCTGCTCCTATTTCTTATGTTCTTATGTAAGTGGGCAGGGATGTGTCGATGGCTGAATGCAGGAAAGCATCGCAGGAAGGAACCTAATGGAGGATCCTTTGACATGTAATGGGTAACCATCAGGGAGTCTGGTCGGTGCTCAAGACACAAAGGAAAGCTTTTCGAACACCCAGACTGGTTGGAGCCTTATCGAGGAAACAGCCAGTAACACAGGAACAGGCCGAAGACATGATTTTTCTCTTTCAGTTGCACTGCCTCAGGCTTAGGACGGTTGAACTTTTGGCGCGAGAAGAAGAATTTTTGCAGGTATAAGAATGGCAGGTTTCGGCTGCCATCGCTCTCTCTCTCTCTCTCTCTCCCCACTCCTCCGCCTGCTTGCGTCGTTCACCGTACAAGGGCTGAGCACTCTGTCTGGGACAGAGAGAAGAAACACCATCTACGAGCAAAGAGAGCCTCGTTATTTCGACTGGGAAGCTGACCTTGGGACTGGGACTTGAATACCACAGATTGGTGCAGAACCACAAGATACGCCTCATCGGGAGAAGCAGCGAGTAAGCCAGAGGGGTAACTGGTGAGCATTTATCCCAGCCCACGCATCTTTAAGACCACTGCATAGTGTGAAAGGGTGTCGTGTGTCCCAACCAAGCCTTAGGGGTTTAGTGAGGAGGTTTTTGCATGGATCATAAGCGTACGCACAGTCTGTTGGACAGATTCAGTGGTGCATTTTTGAATCCGAGCAGGGGTGTTTTAGTCGTGTGTACTTCGTGTTAGGGGCCTGTTCTGATGGGCCAGGGCTGTGTGTTGTACTGTGTTTGTTTGTTTTATACCACCAGGGTGCGTTTTACTGGGTGCAGGTGTGTGCTTTTACTTGAATAACAGCATTGTGATGGTTGAGACCGAAAGATCTGGCTATAACTGTGTTTTCCTGTTCACCACTATACTTCCGGTGTCTACAACTGTTGTAAGGGGGGTGATTCGAAACCACCAAGGGCAAAACCACTTACAATTATTTGCTATGTTGCTCATCTACCACAAAAGGAAGACTTGCATTTCTATAGCGCCTTTCATGACATCCGAAATTGCTTTAAAGCCAATGAAGTCTAGTCACTGTTGTAATGTAGGAAACATGCCAAGCTCCCACAAACAGCAACGTGATAATGACCAGATAATTTGTTTTAGTGATGTTGATTGAGGGATAAATATTGGTCCCAGGACACTGGGGAGAACTCCACTGCTCTTCTTCGAAATAGTGCCATGGGATATTTTATGTGCACCTGAGAGAGCAAACGGGCCCTCGGCTTAACGTCTCATCCAAAAGAAAGCAACTCCGACCGTGCGGCACTCCCCTGGAGTGTCAGCCTAGATTTTGTGCTCACGTCTCTGGAGTGGGACTTACAACATTGTGACTCAGAGGTGACAGCACTACCCAATGAGGCACGGCTGATTGCAGTCAGAATCAGGTGAATTTATAATGGGGAACAAAGAAATGGCAGACCAATTGAACAAATACTTTGGTTCTGTCTTCACTAAGGAAGACACAAATAACCTTCCGGAAATACTAGGGGACCGAGGGTCTAGTGAGAAGGAGGAACTGAAGGAAATCCTTATTAGTCAGGAAATTGTGTTGGGGAAAATGATGGGATTGAAGGCTGATAAATGCCCAGGGCCTGATAGCCTGCATCCCAGAGTACTTAAGGAAGTGGCCCTAGAAATAGTGGATGCATTGGTGATCATTTTCCAACATTCTATTGACTCTGGATCAGTTCCTATGGACTGGAGGGTAGCTAAGGTAACCCCACTTTTTAAAAAAGGAGGGAGAGAGAAAACAGGGAATTATAAACCAGTTAGCCTGACATCGGTAATGGGGAAAATGTTGGAATCAATTATTAAAGATGAAATAGCAGCGCATTTGGAAAGCAGTGACAGGATCGATCCAAGTCAGCATGGATTTATGAAAAGGAAATCATGCTTGACAAATCTTTTAGAATTTTTTGAGGATATAACTCGTAGAGTGGACAAGGGAGAACCAGTGAATGTGTCTCCTAATCTGAGGAAGGACATTCTTACTATTGAGGGAGTGCAGCAAAGGTTCACCAGACTGATTCCCGGGATGGCAGGACTGACATATGAAGAAAGACTGGATCGACTAGGCTTATATTCACTGGAATTTAGAAGAATGAGAGGGGATCTCACAGAAACATATAAAATTCTGATGGGATTGGACAGGTTAGATGCAGGAAGAATGTTCCCAATGTTGGGGAAGTCCAGAACCAGGGGTCACAGTCTAAGGATAAGGGGTAAGCCATTTAGGACCGAGATAAGGAGAAACTTCTTCACTCAGAGAATTGTGAACCTGTTGAATTCTCTACCACAGAAAGTTGTTGAGGCCAGTTCTTTAGATATTCAAAAGGGAGTTAGATGTGGCCCTTACGGCTAAAGGGATCAAGGGGTATGGAGAGAAAGCAGGAATGGGGTACTAAAGTTGCATGATCAGCCATGACCTTATTGAATGGTGGTGCAGACTCGAAGGGCCGAATGGCCTACTCCTGCACCTACTTTCTATGTTTCTATGTTTCTATGACACAATTGGGGTGGCGGATTCAAATCTCCATTCCCAGTTACTGCCACTGATACATTTGTGCTCCCTTTCCCAATGAGAAACAATCAGGTTTAAGGCAAAGAGAGTGCCCATGAAAAGGCTAGAATCAAATTCACTTGTGTTACCAAGAAATATTCTACTCTCAATGGCTCACAGTTCTTGTAAACGAAATGCTTCACACAATGACAGCGAATTTGTGAAAAGGACACAGCTGTGATTTCTGTTTATAAGGCTGTCTTAAACTAGAGGTGATCCAAAACTTGCAAGCCCGTGTCCTAACTCACACCCAGTCCCGCTCACCCAACACCCCCTGTGCTCGCTGCCCCGTGTCCTAACTCGCACCAAGTCCCGCTCACCCATCACCCCCTGAGCTCGCTGACCTACATTGGTTCCCGGTTAAGCGGCGCCTCGATTTTAAAATTCTCATCCTTGTTTACAAATCCCTCCATGGCCTCACCCCTCCCGATCTCTGTAATTTCTTCCAACCCCCCGAGATGTTTGCACTGCTCTAATTCTGCCTCTTGAGCATCCCTGATTATAATCGCTCCACCATGGGTGACAGTGCCTTCTGTTGCCTGGGCCCCAAGCTCTGGAAATCCCTCCCTAAACCTCTCCGCCTCTCTACCTCTCTTTCCTCCTTCAAGACGCTCCTTAAAACCGACCTCTTTGACCAAGCTTCTGGTCACCTGCGCTAATTTCTCCTTATGTGTCTCGGTGTCAAATTTGTTAATCTCATAATACTCCTGTGAAGCACCTTGGGATGTTTCACTATGTTAACATAAGAACATAAGAACCAGGAGCAGGAGTCGGCCATTTGGTCCCTTGAGCCTGCTCCGCCATTCAATAAGACCATGGCTGATTCGATCATGGATTTAACTCCACTTTCCTGCCCGCTCCCCACAACCCTTCACTTCCTTATCGTTCAAAAATTTGTCTATCTCTGTCTTAAATATATTCAATGACCCAGCCTCCACAGCTCTCTGGGGCAGAGATTCCACAGATTCACCACCCTCTGAGAGAAGAAATTCTTCCTCATCTCCATTTTAAATGGGCGACCGCTTATTCTGAAACTATGCCCCCTAGTTCTAGATTCCTCCAGGAGGGGAAACATCCTCTCTGCATCTACCCTGTCAAGCCCCCCTCAGAATCTTGTACATTTCAATAAGATCACCTCTCATTCTCCTAAACTCCAATGAGTATAGGCCCAACCTGCTATTTTAAGCCGAGGGTTGTTAATCTGTGGAATTCTCTGCCCCAGAGAGCTGTGGAGGCTGGGTCATTGAATATATTTAAGGTGGAGATAGACAGATTTTTGAGCGATAAGGGAGTAAAGGGTTCTGGGGAGCGGGCGGGGAAGTGGAGCTGAGATCATGATCAGACCAGCCATGATCGTATTAAATGGCGGAGCAGGCTCGAGGGGCCGTATGGCCTACTCCTGCTCCTATTTCTTATGTTCTTAAAGCCCCTTAAAAGTACCTTAAAACCTACCTCTTTAACCAAGTTTTTGGTCATCTGCTTAATTTCTTGTTTTGTGGCTCGGTGTCAAATGTATCTGTTTTGTCCTGTAACATTGCTGTGAAGCGCCTTGGAATGTTTTACTACGTTAAAGGCGCTATATAAATAAAAGTTATTATTATGAATATTATTATTTATTTTATTAATAGTAATAATAATAAAGATGCTATATAAATACAAACTGTTTTTGTTGAATATCTGAACGCACTTGAGCATCAGTTCTTCAAACACGACACATTAGCAAAAAGTCGAGCCAATGCCTAGCGCACTAATTACAAGAGACAGCTTTCTGGGAGCACGCCTGCTATTATTTCTGCACCTGGCAACAGGATTGATGAGGATGCACCTGCCTTTTAAAAACCCTGTGAAAAGATGGTAGTTAAAATCGGCAAAACTTAATTAAAATGAACAAATGGTCTCACGCATACAATTAGCCCTTTTTTGGGAGGTGGGGTACGGCTAGGGTATGCAATCCATTCAAAAGCGACAGGAGGAATTCTATGCTGATTTAAACCATATAAATAAGGTTCTGGATGAGATGGCCAAGGCTGAATTGAAAGGCAATCTGAAATTCAATTAAAAACTGATTATAGTGTATTTGTAACATCTCGGAAGACACTGACGGACACACTCACAACTCTCCTTTTGAATGAAGTGTTTTAATTCGCCGTATCTAACTTCATGTTCAGTTTAATTTTCCAGCTTTATTGTAGATGAACCAGTTGATTCAATTAAAGGGTGAGGGGCTCAGAGAGCTGATTAATATTTGGAGAGACGGCAAAGCATTGAATACCCATCTATTACTAATAGTTGGATTTAGTTGTATTGTACATGGCTCAGTGGGTAACACTTGCATCCTTGGAGTCAAAAGGTTGTGGGTTCAAGTCCTGCTTGAGTGTTCCCTACATTACAATATCACTTCAAGAAGTACTTCAGTGCTTTGGGACATCTGATGGTCATGTAAGGCACGATATAAATCCTGGTCTTTCTCTCTTATTGGACCCAAAGCAAGGGTTACCATTTCAAATTCAAGTTAGCTTTAAACAGTATACCTTATACAATGGTGCGTACTATCCCGGCTCACGAGGTATCATCTTACCTGGACCACTCTCAAAGCCTCCCTGATAAAGTGCAACATCCCCACTGACACCTGGGAGTCCCTGGCCAAAGACCGCCCGAAGTGGAGGAAGTGCATCCGGGAGGGCGCTGAGCACCTCGAGTCTCGTCACCAAGAGCGTGCAGAAACCAAGCGCAGGCAGCGGAAGGAGCGTGCGGCAAACCTGTCCCACCCTCCCCTTCCCTCAACCACTGTCTGTCCCACCTGTGACAGAGACTGTGGTTCCCGTATTGGACTGTTCAGTCACCTGAGAACTCACTTTTAGAGTGGAAGCAAGTCTTCCTCGATTCCGAGGGACTGCCTATGATGATGATGATGATGACGACGACTTTTTAAATTCATTGACAGGATGTTGGCATCGCTGGCAAGGCCGGCATTTATTGCCCATCCCAAATTGCCCCTTGAGAAGATGGTGGTGAGTCGCCGCCTTGAACCGCTGCAGTCCGTGTGGTGAAGGTGCTCCCACAGTGCTGTTAGGGAGGGAGTTCTAGGATTGTGACCCAGCGACAATGAAGGAACGGCCGATATATTTCCAAGTCAGGATGGTGTGTGACTGGGAGTGGAACGTGGAGGTGGTGGTGTTCCCATGCACCTGCTGCCCTTGTCCTTCTAGCTGGTAGAGGTCGCGGATTTGGGAGGTGCTGCTGAAGAAGCCTTGGTGAGTTGCTGCAGTGCATCTTGTAGATGGTACACACTGCAGCCACGGTGCGCCGGTAATGAAAAAGGAAAACATTTTGACTATTGACTGAACTAAGGTTAAAGCGGGCTGCTTTGTCCTGGATGGTGTCGAGCTTCTTGAGTGTTGTTGGAGCTGCACTCATCCAGGCAAGTGGAGAGTATTCCATCACACTCCTGACTTGTGCCTTGTAGATGGTGGAAAGGCTTTGGGAAGTCAGGAGGTGAGACACTCGTCGCAGAATACCCAGCCTCTGACCTGCTCAATTAACCAGTTGAGTTTCTGGTCAATGGTGGCCCTAGAGATGTTGATGATGGGGGACTCAGTGATGGTAATGCCATTGAAAGCTAAGGGAAGGTGGTTAGGCACTCTATTGTTGGAGATGGTCATTGCCTGGCACTTGTGTGGTGTGAATGTTACTTGCCACTTATCAGCCCAAGCCTGTATGTCGCCCAGGTCTTGTTGCACGCGGGCACGGACTGCTTCATTATCTGAACACTGTGCAATCATCAGCGCATCGCCTCACTTCTGACCTTGTAATGGACGGAAGGTCATTGATGAAGCAGCTGAGAATAGCTGGGCCTAGGATGCAGGCCTGAGCAGCAATGTCCTGGGGCTGAGATAGTTGGCCTCCAACAACAAGAATCATCATCGAGTCTACGGCACAGAAACAGGCCATTGGGCCCCACAGGTCCGTGCCGGTGTTTATGCTCCACACCAGCGCCCTCCCACCCCGCTGCATCTCACTTCATCAAATATCCTTCTATTCCCTTCTCCTTCATGTGTTTATCCTGCTTCCCCTTAAATGCATCGATACTATTTGCCTCAACCCCTCCCTGTGGTAGCGAGTTCCACATTCTCACCACTCTCTGGGTAAAGAGATTTCTCTTGAGTTCCTGATTGGATTTATTGGTGACTATCTTATATTTGTGGCCCACTAGTTCTGGTCTCCCCCAATAATTTTCTCCACATCTACCCTATTAAACCTTTTTATTATCTTAAAGACATCCATCAGGTCACACCTCAGTCTCCTCTTTTCCAGAGAAACGAGCCCCAGACGGTTCAGCCTTTCCCGATAGGTATAACCTCTCTGATCTGGTACCATCCTTGTTATCGTTTCTGCACCTTCTCCAGCAGCTCTATAACCTTTACTGTCCTGGTCGATGACTCCACCCGCTGAAGTGGTACCCTTTCACGCTGCTCAAGGGCCACTCGCTGCTCGGCTTTGATGGCAGGAAACACTAGCAGCAGGTCGGGGCCATAAAAGGCGAGCGGCCCCTGGACAGCGTGGCAGCATACCACTTCAGCGTGCAGCGCGAGCTGGTGCAGGAGGGCGACGGCAGTGGAAAGGGCGACTAGGTTTGGATGTCACCGTGACCCAGGTCGGTGATTGGAGCGCGGGCAGGTACAGCAGGAGCGGCGAGGTCGGGGCGAGGGAGCGGCGAGTGATCGTGGAGCGACCTGATCGGGGCCCAGGAGGGGCGAGGGCCCAGGGGCAGCACGGGCCCAGCCCACACTGCGATATGTGTGCGCACTGGGTCCGTGCAGCAGAGCTGGTCTCCAGTCGTCCTGGTTAACCCTTGCCACTGGACCAAGACCTCGCTCTGTCAAGCCCGTGTGGTGACTGGTGTGCAACGGGTCACCGCACGTTAAAAAAATCCACCCACAGGCATCTTCCACCCTTCAAGATGTAGTTCAGGACTGGAATATTAGGTCCTTCATTGAAACACCTGTGAACTCATCCCTTTTTGGCGTGGAAGCAAGTCATCCTCACTTCGAGGGACTGCCTATGATGATTATCCTTCTTATAATATGGAGACCAAAACTGTGCGCAGTACTCCAAGTGTGGTCTAGCCAATATTCCAACTGCAAGTAACTGGAAATAATTCCTCTTGCATTGTGGCAGGTATGACTCCAGCCAGTGGAGAGTTTTCCCCATTGACCTCAGTTTCACTCGGGCCTCTAGGGACACTTGGTAGAATGCTGCTTTGATGCCAACAGCAGTCACTCTCACCTCACCTCTGGAATTCAACTCTTGCCTTCATGTTTGAACAAAGGCTGCACTGAGGTCTGGAGCCGAGTGGTCCTGGTGGGTATCGGTGAGCAGGTTAATGGTGAGTAGGTGTCGCTTGCTGGCACTGTTGATAATTCCGTCCATCATAAGAAAATAACAAGAATTAGGAGCAGGAGTCTGCGATTTGGCTCCTTGAGTCTGCTCCACCATTCAATAAGATCATGGCTGAAATTCTGCCCACATAAATACCGTGGCAACAAGAGCAGGTCAGAGGCTGGGTATTCTGCGGCGAGTGTCTCACCTCCTGACTCCCCAAAGCCTTTCCACAATCTACAAGGCACAAGTCAGGAGTGTGATGGAACACTCTCCACTTGCCTGGATGAGTGCAGCTCCAACAACACTCGAGAAGCTCGACACCATCCAGGACAAAGCAGCCCGCTTGATTGGCCCCCCATCCACCACCTTCAACATTCACTCCCTCCACCACCGGCGCACCGTGGCTGCAGTGTGCACCATCTACAAGATGCACTGCAGCAACTCGCCAAGGCTTCTTCGGCAGCACCTCCCAAACCCGCGACCTCTACCACCCAGAAGGACAAGGGCAGCAGGTGCATGGGAACACCACCCCCTCCACGTTCCCCTCCCAGTCACACACCATCCTGGCTTGGAAATATATCGGCCGTTCCTTCATCGTCGCTGGGTCACAATCCTGGAACTCCCTCCCTAACAGCACTGTGGGAGCACCTTCACCACACGGACTGCAGCGGTTCAAGAAGGCGGCTCACCACCACCTTCTCGAGGGGCAATTAGGGATGGGCAATAAATGCCGGCCTTGCTAGCGACGCCCACATCCCAGGAACAAATTTTTTTTTTAAATCCACTATCCCACCCAGTCCCCATAACCCCTGATTCACCCTGGAATCCAAAAATCTATCAGTTTTGAATATACTCAACGACTCAGCATCCACAGCCCTCTGGGGCAGAGAATTCCAAAGATTCACCACCCTCTGAGTGAAGGAATTCCTCCTCATCTCAGTCCTAAATGGCCGACCCCTTATCCTGAGACTGTGACCCCTGGTTCTAGACTCTCCAGCCCGGGGGAAACATCCTCTCAGCATCTACCCTGTCAATCTCCACCCCCGCGCCGCCCCTGCTCCCCCCATAGAAGCTTATACGTCTCAATAAGATCACCTCTCATCCTTCTAAACTCCAGAGAGTAAGTTGCCCAATCTGCTCAATCTCTGCTCACAGGACAACCCTCTCAGCCCATCACTTTGCTGATGATTGGGAGTCGGCTTATGGGGCAGTAATTGGCAGCGATGGATTTGCACTGCTGTACGAACGCACTGTAAACTTCGCGTTGCCGTTCCTAGCTCCCCTCAGGCTGTGCTGAAATCACAAACCACTCCAAATGTTTCCATGCCGACCACAGCCACCAAAGGCCGCTGTGTCTTAATGATATTACTTTCAATCTACATCAAATCAAATCTCCCTTTCTCCTCGTATAATCGGTGGCAAAGTTTTTAAATTTCAGCCCAATTTTAAAAATATACTCTGTTGTGCATTATGATGTCCGATATTCTTGTTGGTCAGAACGTTGTATGTAGCAGCTTCTCAATATTTCATGCAGAATCTATCATCAGAACTCTGTTTCTAAATCAGAAGCTGAGTGAGCGACCTGCTCTGCACATTCAACAGTTTCTCAACAGATTTGTGATTATTTAAAATATTCATTTTTTTTTTACCTTTTCCCTGTGTTATTAGGTTGGTTTATCAAACTGATTAATTATCATCTCCAATAGTTATAGGCACTCTTTATTTAGCTCCAGAGACTCGAACACAAAAATCCAGACTGACACTCCCAGTGCAGTACTGAAGGAGTGCCGCACTGTCGGAGGGGCAGTACTGAGGGAGCGTTGCACTGTCGGAGGGGCAGTGCTGAGGGAGCGCCGCACTGTCGGAGGGGCAGTACTGAGGGAGTGCCGCACTGTCGGAGGGGCAGTGCTGAGGGAGTGCCGCACTGTCGGAGGGTCAGTGCTGAGGGAGCGTTGCACTGACGGAGGGGCAGTACTGAGGGAGCGCTGCACTGTTGGAGGGAGTACTGAGGGAGCGCCGCACTGTCGGAGGGGCAGTACTGAGGGAGCACCGCACTGTCGGAGGTGCGGTCTATCAGATGAGACGTTAAACCGAGGCCCCGTCTGCTCTCTCAGGTGGATGTAAAAGATCCCGCGGCACTATTTCGAAGAAGAGCAGGGGAGTTCTCCCCGGTGTCCTGGGGCCAATATTTATCTCTCAATCAACATCACTAAAACAGATTATCTGGCCATGTGTGTGGGAGCTTGCTGTGCGCAAATTGGCATTTCCCACATTACAACAGTGACTACACTTAAAATAAAAAAGCACTTCATTGTCTGTAAAGTATTTGGGGATGTCCGGTGGTTGTGAAAGGCGCTATATAAATGCAAGGCTTTCTTTTATACTGAACTTTTTTACATTCTTTTGTAGTGCGATCTATGTGCTGTTAAATATAACCAACTTGTTTTTCTATCTTTGAAGCAGCTACATCCATCAGATAATTGGATTTCTTTTTTCATATTCCAACTGCAATTGAACAGTGTTAATTCAAAACCTTGAAGTCACAATCTTGCAATAGATTCTCTGATAATGGCTTGCCTGGGAGTCTCACATCACAAGGAGACAAACTGCACACAATATATTTGTACAGATTCTGAGGTAAATCTATAATATGTGCTGCATTGTCTGCTTGTTTTCATTTTCAGTACGGAGTAAAAAAAATACTCTTTTCAAGATATTTTCTTCCCTCTCCCGGGCTCTTGGGTCAAATTAAAACGTTGTCAGAAAGTCCTTTGATTGTTCTTGCATCGGTTAAACTCTCCAAGAACAAGGGGGTGTTTCTCCTTCACTTGTTGCTGCTGTTATTAAAAGAGGCTGTGATTGGCGCACTGAACCTGCGGTTGTTAATATCAAAACATAAGAAATAGGA
Source organism: Pristiophorus japonicus (assembly GCF_044704955.1). Taxonomy (NCBI): domain Eukaryota; kingdom Metazoa; phylum Chordata; class Chondrichthyes; family Pristiophoridae; genus Pristiophorus; species Pristiophorus japonicus. The sequence continues at coordinate 7,198,288 of NC_091981.1, forward strand.
GCAGGAGCGATTCGGCCCCTCGAGCCTGCTCTGCCATTCAATGAGATCATGGCTGATCTGATCAAGTTCCAAATAAAAGCCCTGAAAGGCATTAGAATTCGACGATGACACTTGGCGGACAAAGCCTTTTAAATCTCCCCAAAGGCTAAGTGTGAGAAGCCCATGCCTGCTGTAGTACGAAGGCCAGTAAGTCAGTCATCATCATCATAGGCGGTCCCTCGAACGAGGATGACTTGCTTCCACAAGAGTTCACAGATGTTTCAACGAAGGACCTGATGTTCCAGTCCTGAACTCCAATTGAGAGGGCGGAAGATGCCCTATGCGTGGATTTTTTTAACGTGGGGTGACCATTGCACACCAGCCACCACACGGGCTTGACAGAGCTAGGTCTTGATGCAGTGGTAAGAGTTAACCAGGACGACTGGAGACCAGCTCTGCTGCACGGACCTAGTGCGCACACACATACCGCAGTGTGGGCTGGCCCCGTGCTGCCCCTGGGCCCTCGCCTCTTCTGGGCACAGAACTCCCGCCTCTCCTGGGCTCCGATCACGTCCCTCTACAATCTCTCTCCATCCCTCGCCCCGACCTCGCCGCTCCTGCTGTACCTGCCCACGCTCCAATCACCGACCTGGACCTTGATGACGTCCAATCCAGTCGCCCTCTTCACAGCCGTCGGCCTCCTGCACCAGCTCACGCTGCACCTTGCCGTGGTATGCCGCCATGTTGCTTCAACAGTGCAGGACAGTGTACCCTCATTTGCCGCACCTTCGCCCATGATGTTACAGGGCCCGGCGCCCTGTACGAAGGCACGCAGCAGAGAGATCTCAGCTTCAGTCCCTCTGTACTGTTTATTATCCTCAGCTCAACCTAATCCTGTCGACATCTATCACATAGCATTACAAAGTCTTGTGTCGGGCATGTGAACAATGTGGCCCGCCCAACGGAGCTGGTCGAGTGTGGTCAGTGCTTCGATGCTGGGGATGTTGGCCTGATCAAGAACACTTGGTGCACCTGTCCTCCCAGGGGATTTGTAGGATCTTGCGGAGACATCGTTGGTGGTATTTCTCCAGCGACTTGAGGTGTCTACTGTACATGGCCCATGTCTCTGAGCCATACAGGAGGGCGGGTATCACAACAGCCCTGTAGACCATGAGCTTGGTGTCAGATTTAAGGACCTGATCTTCGAACACTCTCTTCCTCGGAGCTCCTACATGGGAAGCGAGCCCCAGGTGGACAGGGGAAACGTTTCAAGGACACCCTCAAAGCCTCCCTGATAAAGTGCAACATCCCCACCGACACCTGGGAATCCCTGGCCAAAGACCGCCCTAAGTGGAGGAAGAGCATCCGGGAGGGTGCTGAGCACCTCAAGTCTCGTCGCCGAGAGCATGCAGAAACCAAGCGCAGGCAGCGGAAGGAGCGTGCGGCAAACCAGTCCCACCCACCCCTTCCCTCAACCACTGTCTGTCCCACCTGTGACAGAGACTGTAATTCCCGTATTAGACTGTTCAGTCACCTGAGAACTCACTTTTAGAGTGGAAGCAAGTCTTCCTCGATTTCAAGGGACTGCCGATGATGATGAGCTCTGTCTGCCAAGACAACAGAACTGGAACACATACACATGGAATTTGGATCATTTCCAATGGCACCGCTGCTGATCTCAATGCTTCTCGTAGCCAAAGATGAAAAACCGCAGAAACACTAGCCTAAGGCATCAACACAAGCAAAAACAAATAATCTCTTTTATCCCTGTAGCAATATCTGTGCATGCGTACCGGAACAATAAAATTATTGAGGTTTCCAGAGGCACTGTCCAACGACCGTAGGGTTTTAAGTTTTATCTTTGTGTCTACTCAAAATCAGAAGTTGGATTAGTTGCTAACGAGCAAGTAATTGCATATTAATTGACCCCGACCTCGCCGCTCCTGCTGTAGCTGCCCACGCCTTCAACTGGTCCAGGCAGTGGTCGGTCGAGGGGATCACTCAGCCCAAGGTCCTTCATTGAAACACCTGTGAACTCATCGCTTTTTGGCGTGGAAGCAAGTCATCCTCGATACGAGGGATTGCCTATGATGATGATGACCAGGGTTGAGAAATTGTACCCATCAGGAAAGATTGAACCAGGCCGGGTCTCTTTTCTCTAGAAAAGACAAGGCTGAGGGGTGACCTGATAGAGGTCGTTAAGATCAGGCAAAGGTCCGATAGGGTAGACGTAGAGAGGATGGTGCCACTTGTAGGGGGGAGACCAGAAATAGGGCCATCAATATAAGATAATCACTAATAAATCCAATGGGGAATTCAGGAGGAACGCCTTTACCCAGAGAGTGGTGAGAATGTGGAACTCACTGCCACAGGGAGTGGTTGAGGCGAATAGTATCGATGCATTTAAGGGGAGCTGGATGACATGAGGGAGATAAGAATAGAGGGTTATGTTGATGAGGTGAGATGAAGAAGGGTGGAAGGAGCCTCGAGTGGGGCATAAACGCCGGTGTGATCTGGTTGGGCCGAACATTTTACCTTCTTACTTGAAGTTACTTTGCTTTTTCCCATTGCAACAAAAATGTGAGCTGCAGTGCGGAGGGGAGCGGGCAGGTCGGAAGGCCTCCTCGTGGGACTGCTCCTGGGCATGGCCAAGGGGGCCATTAACCGGTCCAGGCAGCAGGCGGTCGAGGGGGTCGTTCAGCCCGACTGCCTGCCTCTCTTCTGCGGTTACATCCAAGTCAGGGTGTCCCTGGAGATGGAGCACGCGGTGTCCACCGGTACGCTCGCGGCCTTCCGCGAGAGGTGGGCGCCGGAGGGACTGGAGTACATCATTTCAAAGGCGAACAAAATTTTAATTTAATTTGATTTGTTAAGGTTCCCTTTAATGTTTACTAGTTAATTTGTGGGTTTTGGTGCCCTTAAAAAAGGGGCACTTGATTTAAAGTTAGACCAAACATAGTGATAGAGCTGTTGCATGGTGAGTGCTTAGCCAGTCACATGATGTTCACAAGACTCAATAAAACCCCAGCCAGTTGGGTCTCTGTCATCCACGATGAGGTATGCAGTTGTGAGCCCGGTGGATGAACTGTTAATGTGTAGTGTGATTGTTAAACCTTTGTTAATAAACCAACTAGTTCTTAATAGCAGTGTGTTGCTATAAATTCTTAAGCAAAGGACCCATGAAGCAAATACATTGCACGAATGTCTTATTTTGCTTTCCATTGCCAACATTCCAAGCAGAATGGACAATTCCAACTTGTTCTCTTCGAAATTAAACCGACCAAATTAGAATGTTCCAGTGTCAGCCGTGGTTCAGTGAGTCAGAAGGTTGTGGGTTCAAGTCCCACTCCAGGGACTTGAGCACATAATCTAGGTTGACACTCCCAGTGCAGTACTGAGGGAGCGGCGCACTGTCGGAGGAGCAGTACTGAGGGAGCGCCGCACTGTCGGAGGGGCAGTACTGAGGGAGTGCTGCTCTGTCGGAGGGGCAGTACTGAGGGAGCGCCGCACTGTCGGAGGGGCCGTACTGAGGGAGCGCTGCACTGTCGGAGGGGCAGTACTGAGGGAGTGCTGCACTGTCGGAGGGGCAGTACTGAGGGAGTGCTGCACTGTCGGAGGGGCAGTGCTGAGGGAGCGCTGCACTGTCGGAGGGGCAGTACTGAGGGAGCGCCGCACTGTTGGAGGGGCAGTACTGAGGGAGCGCCGCACTGTTGGAGGGGCAGTACTGAGGGAGTGCTGCACTGTCAGAGGGGCAGTACTGAGGGAGCGCTGCGCTGTCCTCCACCATCAACATCCTGGGGGTCATCATTGACCAGAAACTTAACTGGACCAGCCACATAAATACTGTGGCTACAAGAGCAGGTCAGAGGCTGGTATTCAGCGGCAAGTGTCTCACCTCCTGACTCCCCAAAGCCTTTCTACCATCTACAAGGCACAAGTCAGGAGTGTGATGGAACACTCCCCACTTGCCTGGATGAGTGCAGCTCCAACAACACTCAAGGAGCTCGACACCATCCAGGACAAAGCAGCCCGCTTGATCGGTACCCCATCCACCACCTTCAACACTCACTCCCTCCACCACCGGCGCACCGTGGCTGCAGTGTGTACCATCTACAAGATGCACTGCAGCAACTCGCCAAGGCTTCTTCGGCAGCACCTCCCAAACCCGCGACCTCTACCCCCTAGAAGGACAAGGGCAGCAGGTACATGGGAACACCACCACCTCCACGTTCCCCTCCCAGTCACACACCATCCTGACTTGGAAATATATCGGCCGTTCCTTCATCGTCACTGGGTCACAATCCTGGAACTCCCTCCCTAACAGCACTGTGGGAGCACCTTCACCACACGGACTGCAGCGGTTCAAGAAGGGGGCTCACCACCACCTTCTCAAGGGGCAATTAGGGATGGGCAATAAATGCCGGCCTTGGCAGTGATGCCCACATCCCAGAAATGAATAAAAAAAAATTCCGCTCACAATAGAATTAAAGACTATGTAAGAGAATTTACTTTTGTATTAGGAGATTAGCAGAGTCAATTAAAGTTTCCCGTTCAATTATCTAAAATGTCAACATCTGAAGTATCGAAATGCAGATAACCTCAGACTAATTACCCAGAAATTAGGCCCTTGTAAGAACATAAGAACATAAGAAATAGGAGCAGGAGTAGGCCATACGGCCCCTCGAGCCTGCTCCGCCATTCAATAAGATCATGGCTGATCTGATCTTGGCCTCAACTCCACTTTCCTGCCTGTTCCCCATGACCCTTGACTCCCCTATAGTTCAAGAATCTGTCTATCTCAGCCTTGGATATATTCACTGACCCAGCCTCCCCAACTCTCTGGGGCAGAGAATTTCAAAGATTCACGATCCTCCGAGAGAAGAAATTCCTCCTCTTCTCCGTTTTAAATGGGCGACCCCTTGTTCTGAAAATATGCCCCCTAGTTCTAGATTCCCCCATGAGGGGAAACATCCTCTCTGCACCTAATCTGTCAAGCCCCTTCAGAATCGTATATGTTTCGATAAGATCACCTCTCATTCTTCTAAACTCCAATGTGTATAGGCCCAACCTGCTTAACCTTTCCTCAAAAGACAACCCCTTCAACTCAGCAATCAACCTAGTGAACCTTCTCTGAAAAGCCTCCAATGCAAGTATATCCTTCCTTAAATATGGAGACCAGATGCAGTACTCCAGGTGTGGCCTCACTAATACCCTGTACAGTTGTAGCAGGACTTCTCTGCTTTTATACTCTATATCCCCCTTGCAATAAAGGCCAACATTCTGTTTGCCTTCCTGATTACTTGCTGTGATATAGCTGAGTGAACGCAGGTGATTTTTAATATTAGAATGTAAATCTAATCCATGACTCATGGCCCTGTTGGAGCTGCTGCAAGATCTTGTTATGTTTCTGAGTTGAGATTCTGGCGAAACTCCCAGAAATTATAATCCAATGGGGACCAGTTAGCAGGTTTTTTTCTCTCGAGTAAGTTGGAGGTGCTTGAAAAAGCTTTTTTCAATATTGGGGCTGAATTTACGGTCAGAGGCTTCCCGCGGGTGTAAGCAAAAAACCTACGCGCTTACCTGGTTGTCCCGGAGGTGCAGAGACTCACGCTTCTGGGTCTCTAGGCCTGTGGCGAGGCCCACGTATCCCAGGGGAGCAGGCTATTCGCAAGCGCCCCTGGGATCATGTGGGCCGGCCCAACCAATCAAAGTCGGGAATCCCCATTCATACTTATGGGGATTCTGCTGGGGGTGGCATGCACTTGGACTGGGGTAAGGCACTTCGGCTGGGGAGGGATGCACTTGGACTGGGGTACAAGACTTCGGCCGGCCCTTGCTGTCCTCTGGGGAGCTCTGTCCTCTGTCGCTTCAGAAAGTCAAAGTGGATCGAGTTACAATTTGCAAAGTCAGTGAGACCTTGGGATGGGCGGTTCCAGTTACACATTCCTGTGAAACTTCAGGGTGTGGCTTATCCTCCAAGGGGACCAATCAGAAACAAAGGTGGAGCATGTTGGCCATTTTGGCAGTACAAATAAACGTGTCCTAAAAAAATACACGTACATGTGAAATAAATGTAAAATAAATTTAAAATAAATTAAAAAAACATTACATAGTTAAAATTAATTAAAATGGCATTTAATTAAATATTTAAAACAAAAGCTTAATGTTCTGAAACATAAATGTACATGTTTTAACGGGGCTAAAAATAAACTTATCTTATTTTTAATGTATAAATGAGTGTTACCATTCTATCATTCTGTTTTTACGCCTGATAAAAGCAGGCCTTAATTTCAGGGTCATTCGCTGGGCAGAAGTTGGACAAATAGCCCTTCTCCCCCAGAGGGATCTGGGGGTCCTTGTGCATGAACCACAAAAAGTTAGTGTACAGGTACAGCAAGTAATCAGGAAGGCAACTGGAATGTTGGCCTTTATTGCAAGGGGGATAGAGTATAAAAACAGAGAAGTCCTGCTACAACTGTACAGGGTATTGGTGAAGCCACACCCGGAGTACTGCGTACAGTTTTGGTCTCTGTATTTAAGGAAGGATATACTTGCATTGGATGCTGTTCAGAAAAGGTTCACTCGGTTGATTCCAGAGATGAAGGGGTTGACTTATGAAGATAAGTTGAGTAGGTTGGGCCTCTACTCATTGGATTTCAGAAGAATGAGAGGTGATCTTATTGAAACATATAAGATAATGAGTGGGCTCGACAAGGTGGATGCAGAGAGGATATTTCCACTCATAGGGGAAACTAAAACTAGGGGACATAGTCTCAGAATAAGGGGCCGCCCATTTAAAACTGAGATGAGGAGAAATTTCTTCTTTCAAAGGGTTGTAAATCTGTGGAATTCTCTGCCTCAGAGAACTGTGGAGGCTGGGTCATTGAATATATTTAAGGCGTAGATAGACAGGTTTTTGAGCGATAAGAGAGTAAAGGGTTATGGGGAGCGGGCAGGGAAATGGAGCTGAGTCCATGATCAGATCAGCCATGATCTTATTGAATGGCGGAGCAGGCTCGAGGGGCCGAATGGCCGACTCCTGCTCCTATTTCTTATGGTCTTATTCGCTGGGCAGAAGTTGGGCAACTAGCCCTTCTCCCGGGGATGCGTGCGATCGGTCAATCCGTGTTTTAGCGTTATGCCCAAACCTGAAACTTGTGGGGCCGCAAATTATGGCCCGTTATAATTTGTCGCAAAACGAGAGATTAACTGGACTGTTTTCATCGGCAATCATTGTGGGCTTAATCCCAATCTTCTGCAGAAGTGGCACTCTCATGGTAAAGATTCATTTCTGGGGCTGGGCAATGCAGACAGTCTGAGGCGGTATTGGGGAAAAACAAATCACTCCCCAAACAAAACTTGTCAGTTTCGTTCCTTCAAAGTGACGGGAGAATGAAATAACTTCATTAACAGGGAAGTCGCTCGACCAAGCCTGTCCTTTCCGCGGACATTATTGTTTCTCATTTGAAGAATGAAACGATGGCGATTATGGACAATATCTTCAATTTTCCCCCCTGTATGATCTGGCCGTGGATATCTGAGCCCACCTCTGCTTAGCTCGACAGTCTGCTTTCCAACGGCGACAACATGTTAATCAAGAGCCTCTAAATCTAATGAACCACCGGAGATTGGAAAAGAAAAATAAACTTTAATCAGTTTTGTGCCATCCATTCAGCGACTCTGCAGTGACAATGCTGGCTGCAATGGGGCGCATGATGAATTTCCCAGCTCCCAGCAAATGTCTTTTGTTTTTCCAGATTTAATTTAGTCACTTTAATAGAGTGTCACTTATTTCATTCTGCACATTAGGAAGAGCTGTTTAACATGATTGGATTGATACTCCAATGAGAGCAAATCACAAGCTCACATATTCCCGTCGCCCGCAAACAGCAGAATTGCCAATCTTCACGTCTCAAGGACATGCAAGTGCAGGAGGGCCAATTGTTAGTGTTAGCGGCGAAGGAATGGGCACCTCACTGACCCGAGAAAGTGCTTTGTTTGCTTTCCATGGTCTCTTTATTTTGTTGGTGATGTCGGTTTTAGTGACCATATATTTATCATCATTCAGTTATTAGTTTACAAGGTTTAAAGGGACACAGGCAACTATTCCGAGGAAAACAACAGTGAATGAAGAGAAATAAAAGCAGGTGTCGAACCTGGACAGAATACAACAACCCCATTCTCAAACGTGCTGACAGACATGAGTCTATTATTGCCTCAAGTGGGCAGAGGAATCGTTACAAGGATACCCTCAAGTCTCCCTGATAAAGTGCAACATCCCCACCGACACCTGGGAGTCCCTGGCCAAAGACCGCCCTAAGTGGAGGAAGTGCATCCGGGAGGGCGTTGAGCACCTCGAGTCTCGTCGCCGAGAGCGTGCAGAAAGCAAACGCAGGCAGCGGAAGGAGCGTGCGGCAAACCAGACTCCCCACCCACCCTTTCCCTCAACCACTGTCTGTCCCACCTGTGACAGAGACTGTAATTCCCGTATTGGACTGTTCAGTCATATGTGTGACTGTACATATATGTGACATGTGTGCATGCTAGGTTTGTGCAGCAGAGCTGGTCTCCAGTCGTCTTGGGTAGAAGAATGAGAGGGGATCTCATAGAAACATATAAAATTCTGACGGGATTGGACAGATTAGATGCAGGAAAAATGTTCCCAATGTTGGGGAAGTCCAGAACCAGGGGTCACAGTCTAAGGATAAGGGGTAAGCCATTTAGGACCGAGATGAGGAGAAACTTTTTCACCCAGAGAATTGTGAACCTGTGGAAATCTCTACCACAGAAAGTTGTTGAGGCCAGTTCATTAGATATATTCAAAAGGGAGTTAGATGTGGCCTTTAGGGTTAAAGGGATCGAGGGATATGGAGAGAAAGCAGGAATGGGGTACTGAAGTTGCATGATCAGCCATTGAATGGTGGTGCAGACTCGAAGGGCCGAGTGGCTTACTCCTGCACCTACTTTCTATGTTTCTATGTAATCCTTGCCACTGGACCAAGACCTCGCTCGGTCAAGCCCATGTGGTGGCTGGTGTGCAACGGTCACCACACGTTAAAAAAATCCACGCACAGGGCATCTTCCACCCTTCAGGATGTAGTTTGGGATCTGGAATATTAGGTCCTTCACTGAAACACCTGTGAACTCATCCCTTTCTGGCGTGGAAGCAAGTCATCCTCGATTTCGAGGGACCGCCTATTGATGATGACGATGATGAAAAGGCTTGCACCATACTTTAAAGTTATCTTTACGGTTTACAGTTACAGTGTCCCAAATGTCTCAGAATCAATATCCCATTCAGGCTCAAGGGAATCCATCATCGTCATCCTCTGCCATTGCTTTTGCAAATTCCAGATTTTCTTGTTCCCGCTCTCGCCATTCCTCGACAGACCCCAGGTCTTTGTTGTATGACTTGGTTGGCAATCGCATTGCTTTGACAGACATGTTGTGGATATCCAGACATGCCCGACACAAGACTGCCAAAGCAAGCGCTCTACTCGGGAACTCCTTCAAGGCAAACGAGGCAAAGGTGGGCAGTAGAAACGTTACAAGGACACCCTCGAAGCCTCCCTGATAAAGTGCAACATCCCCACCGACACCTGGGAGTCCCTGGCCAAAGACCGCCCTAAGTGGAGGAAGAGCATCCGGGGGGGGGCGCTGAGCATCTCGAGTCTCGTCGCCGAGAGCATGCAGAAACCAAGCGCAGGCAGCCGAAGGAGCGTGCGGCAAACCAGTCCCACCCTCCCTTACCCTCAACCACTGTCTGTCCCACCTGTGACAGGGACTGTGGCTCTCGTATTGGACTGTTCAGCCACCTGAGAACTCACTTTTAGAGTGGAAGCAAGTCTTCCTCGATTGCGAGGGACTGCCTATGATGATGACGATGATCCAGACAGAAGGAGATTCTCTGGAGGAAAGCCAGCTGAGGCTCCCTTGCGCCAACTGAATCATGAGTCTGCTATTCCGAGGCGCATGTCGGCTTATTTTTGTTGTTGTGACTCAGTGGAGGGAAAAAGACAATGAAAAAATGATGAATCGCAAAAAAATAAATAAACAAGCAGGGCCGCAAACCAAGCAAGGGAGGCGGGGGGGGGGGGGCGTGGGCGGGGGTGGGGGTGGGGGGGGGGGCGGGGGGGGCGGGAGGGGGTGGAACCTCGACAAGTGTGAAACGTTATGAATAGACTTGGGCCACTTTGGAGACAGAACACCAGAATCAAAAAAAAATATAGGCTCCTTTTACTAGCCATAAGAATTTCACGGGCATTCGCTGGGCAGGAGTTGGGTCATTCTCCGCCCGCGGAGGCCCTTTTGTTTCGGAGGCGTGCGATCTGCCAAGAGGAGTCTTGACCGATCGCAAGTTCTGGGTTTAGGTGCGTGTGCTTCGCATACCTAAACCCAGAACTTGCGGGGACCCCTACGTGCCCCATACGCACCTCATACACACCCCAGGGGGACGCTGATTCAGGGCCAAGATCCTTTCACTGCCATGCTCACCACTTTGACTTTCTTTATGTTTTGCTCCTATAATAACACGTCATTGGACTTGCGAGCAATGCACTGAATCATAGAATCATAGAATAGTTACAGCACAGAAAGAGGCCATTCGGCCCATCGAGTCTTTCGAAGAGCAACCCAGTTAGTCCCACTCCCCCTGCTCTTTCCCCATATCCCTGCAATTTTTTCTCCTTCAATTATTATTAACTAGTTCTCCTTTTGAAGGCTGCTATTGAGTCTGCCTCCATCACCCTATCAGGCAGTGTGTTCCAAATCTTAACCACTCGCTGCCTATAAAAGGTTTTTCTTCTTGTTGCCTCTGGTTCTTTTGCCAGTCACCTTAAATCTGTAACTTAACAACAACATCTTGGATTTATATAGCGCCTTTAATGTAGTAAAATGTCCCAAGGCACTTGACAGGAGTGTTATAAGACCAAATAATTTACACCGAGCCGCATAAGGAGAAATTAGGGCAGGTGACCAAAGGCTTGGTCAAAGAGGTCGGTTTTAAGGAGCGTCTTGAAGGAGGAAAGAGAGTTAGAGAGGCGGAGAGGTTTAGGCAGGGAGTTCCAGAGCTTGGGGCCCAGGCAACAGAAGGCACGGCCACCAATGGTGGAGCGATTATAATCAGGGATGCTCAAGAGGGTAGAATTAGAGGAGCGCAGATATCTCGGGGGGGAAGATTGTGGGGCTGGAGGAGATTACAGAGATAGGGAGGGGGCGAGGGCCAGGGAGGGATTTGTTATCAAGGATGAGAATTTTGAAATCGAGGCGTTGCTTATAATGTAGGTCAGCGAGCACAGGGGTGATGGGTGAGTGGGACTTGGTGCAAGTCAGGACACGGGCAGCCGAGTTTTGGATCACCTCTAGGTTACGTAGGGTAGAATCTGGGAGGCCAGCCAGGAGTGCTTTGGAATAGCCAAGTCTAGAGGTAACAAAGGCATGGATGAGGGTTTCAGCAGTGAAAATTGCACGTGAAATCTTTTAGAACATTTCTGGGATGCACTTTTTTCTGAATTACTGGACAGCTCTGTTGCAGGTTACATTTTGGGATGGAGTAAAACATTTATTATATCCAGATTTTGTGACATGGGACAGGCTATACTCTTAAACACCAACATTGGAGCCAACTGGGACTTAGAAACAATTTGTTACTAACAAGAAATTGCCGAACAAGATCGTGAATATTCTGACACAGCCATGTCAAATTATGCTTCCGCAAAATTGCCCATTCCTCACACAGGAGGAGGCCACACATTTTGTTGTCCAGTATTGGGCTCATATCCAGTAACCTTCTTCCCCTGCTTCTTCGGCCGTGTCCCGGAGTCGAGGATGACTTGCTTCCACACTAACATGAGTTGTCGGGTGACTGATGAGACCAATGTGGGACCGACAGTCTCTGTCACAGGTGGGGCAGACGGTGGTCGGAGGAACGGGTGAGTGGGTTGCGTGGGTTGCCATGCGCTCCTTCCGCCGTTTGCGCCTGGCTTCCGTGTGCTCCCGGCGAAGAGACTCAAAGTTGTTCAGCGCCTTCCCGGATGCTTCTCCTCCACTTTGGGCCAGGGATTTCCAGGTGTCGGTGGGGATGTTGCACTTTTTCCAAGGGAGCTTTGAGGGTGTCCAGTAATCACAATGACAGCACCACACAAGAATGGGTTGGAGTGTTAAACTGAAATCTAAACAGCAGCAAGAACACATACCCATTAAATATTAAAACCCGTGAGTGGCTTCAAGATACGAAACTGTTACACGGCCACTCAATTACAATGGGGCCAAAACTAATGTAACTGCTCCCCTCCACCCTCTGACTACATATAAAGCACTGGCTGCAATTCCCCTTCATCGATGGATATCTTTCTCAGACTTCCATAGTACAGATCAGTGTCATGTATCCAGACATGCTTACTGCCTGTACTATTAAATATGATGTGCCACCAGAGGGCACTACTATGAGAAACTTGTACTCCAGCTGTATGATCACTAAGGTGTACCACCAGAGGGCACTGCAGTGGGAGACTTGTAGGTTACCTGTACAGGTGTGCCAGGCCTAGTATAAAAGGCAGGCCACCATGTGTGATCCTCACTCTGGAGTTACATTAAATGGACTAAGGTCAGTACAGTTCAAGTACAATACATTGCCTCGTGGAGTCATTATCAGAGCATCTAAAGACATAACCATCAGTATTTCTCTTTTTATCAGTAGTTCCTTCTTCTCTCCTCTCCTTCTTTTCTCCTGTCAGCCAGTGGCTCAGTGGGCAGCACCCTCGCCTCTGAATCCGAAGGTTGTGGGTTCAAGTCCCACTCCAGAGACTTGAGCACACAAATCTAAGCTGACACTCCCAGTGCAGTGCTGAGCGAGAGCTGCACTGTCGGAGGGGCAGTACTGAGGGAGTGCCGCACTGTCGGAGGGGCAGTACTGAGGGAGTGCCGCACTGTCGGACGGGCAGTACTGAGGGAGGGCCGTACTGTTGGAGGAGCAGTACTGAGGGAGTACCGCACTGACGGAGGGGCAGTACTGAGGGAGCGCCGCACTGTCGGAGGGGCAGTACTGAGGGAGTGCCGCACTGTCGGAGGGGCAGTACTGAGGGAGCGCTGCACTGTCAGAGGGGCAGTACTGAGGGAGTGCCGCACTGTCGGAGGGGCAGTACTGAGGGAGCGCTGCACTGTCAGAGGGACAGTACTGAGGAAGTGCTGCGCTGTCGGAGGGGCAGTACTGAGGGAGTGCCGCACTGTCGGAGGCGCTGTCTTGCTCCCGTTAAACATAGGCTCCCATCTGCTCCCTCAGGTGGACGTAAAAGATCCTACGGTACTATTTCGAAGAAGAGCAGGGGAGTTATCTCTAGTTTCTTGGCCATTATTTATCCCTCAATCACTAAAAACAGATTATCTGGTCATTATCACATTGCTGTTGTGGGAGCTTGCTGTGCGCAAATTGGCTGCCACGTTTCCCACATTACAACAGTGACTGCACTCCAAAAGTACTTCATTGGCTGTAAAGTGCTTTGGGAAGTCTGGTGGTCGTGAAAGGCGCTATGTAAATGCAAGTCTTTTTATCTTTCCTTCCTTCCTTCTTTCTATTCTTCTTTCTATCTTTCTTTCTTCTCCCCCTCCCTCTCCCTTCCCGTGTCCCCTCCTCTCTGACTGTATTCTTCCTCCCCTCCCCTCCACCTGGCTCCCCTTCCCCTTTCCCACCTCCCCTTCTCCCCCTCCTTTCCCTGCACATCGGTTCCTTTCAGCTCCCACCCTGAACTAAGAAATGCAAATTTGTCGTGACTACCCGTGTGTGACAGGAGGTTAACAAGCGAGCCAGAACACTTTTTAAGATGCCCTGGAGATTAATGTTTCACATGTAGTAAATCAAAATTGAACAAGATCCCTTCAATTGAATTACAGCGCTAGAATTTCCTCCCAGGTATTTGCATAGCAATTTTTTCTCTCTATCTCTTCTTCCTCTGGTTACTCACATCTCAAGTCGCTGGAGAAATACCACCAACGATGCCTCCACAAGATCCTACAACTCCCCTGGGAGGACAGATGCACCAACGTTACCGTCCTCGACCAGGCCAACATCCCCAGCATCGAAGCACTGACCACACTCGACCAGCTCCGCTGCGCAGACCACATTGTCCGCATGCCAGACATGAGACTCCCAAAGCAAGCGCTCTACTTGGAACTCATTCACGGCAAATGAGCCCAAGGTGGGCAGAGGAAATGTTACAAGGACACCCTCAAAGCCTCCCTGATAAAGTGCAACATCCCCACCGACACCTGGGAATCCCTGGCCAAAGACCGCCCTAAGTGGAGGAAGTGCTTCCGGGAGGGCACTGAGCACCTCGAGTCTCATTGCCGAGAGCATGCAGAAATCAAGCGTAGGCAGCGGAAGGAGCGTGCGGCAAACCAGACTCCCCACCCACCCTTTCCTTCAACCACTGTCTGTCCCACCTGTGACAGAGACTGTAATTCCTGTATTGGACTGTTCAGTCACCTGAGAACTCACTTTTAGAGTGGAAGCAAGTCTTCCTCGATTCCAAGGGACTGCCGATGATGATGATTCACGCCTATATATCCTCCCCAGGTAAACGGCAAGGACAGGTGGCAACCGATGTTTCCATGGACGCAAAACAGCCTTGTGCGCTGAATTTAATCACCACCATTATATGGTTGCATCTCACTCTACATTCCCTAGCTAGAAAGATTCCGTTCAAAAGCAAAATACTGCGGATGCAGGAATCTGAAAACAAAACAGAAAATGCTGGAAATCTCAGCAGGTCAGGCAGCATCTGTGGAGAGAGAAACAGAGTTAATGTTTCAGGTCGATGACCCTTCGTCAGAACTGGAGAGTGTTCGGAAAGAACCGACCCGAAACATTAACTCTGTTTCTCTCTCCACAGAGGCTGCCTGACCCGCTGAGATTTCCAGCATTTTCTATCGAAAGGCTCTGTGATGGAAACGGAGTTCTACCATGCATAATTTATCATGCATAATGAGGGTGCTCCCACAGTGCTGTTAGGGAGGGAGTTCCAGGATTTTGACTTTGCCTAAACTTCTCCGCCTCCCTAACTCTCTGTTCTCCTTCAAGATGATCCTTAAAAGCTTCCTCTTAAGAACATAAGAAATAGAAGCAGGAGTCGACCATTTGGCCCCTCGAATCTGCTCCGCCATTCAATAAGATCATGGCTGATCTGATCTTGGCCTCAACTCCACTTCCCTGTCCTCTCCTCTGTAACCCCTGACTCCCTTATTGTTCTGGCATCTGTCTATCTCCATCTTAAATATATTCAATGACCCAGCCTCCACAGCTCTCTGGGCTAGAGAATTTCACAGATTTACACCCTCTGAGAGAAGAAATTCTTCCCCATTTCCATTTTAAATGGGCGACTCCTTATTCTGAGAATATGCCCCCTAGTTCCAGGTTTCCCCCAGGAGGGGAAACATCCTCTCTGCTTCTACCCTGTCCAGCCCCCTCAGAATCTTATACGTTTCAATGAGATCACCTCTCAGTCTTCTGAACTCCAATGAGTATAGGCCCAACCTGCTCAACCTTTCTTCATATGACAACCTCTTCATCTCAGGAATTAACCTAGTGAACCCCCTCTGAACAGCCTCCAATGCAAGTATATCCCTCCTTAAATAAGGAAACCAAAACTGTGTGCAGTACTCCAGGTGTGGTCTCACCAATGCCCTGTACAGTTGTAGCAGGACTTCTCTGCTTTTACGCAACATGGATTCATGAAGGGGAAATCATGTTTAACTAATTTACTGGAATTCTTTGAGGATATAACGAGCATGGTGGATAGAGGTGCACCGATGGATGTGGTGTATTTGGATTTCCAAAAGGCATTCGATAAGGTGCCACAAAAAAGGTTACTGCAGAAGATAAAGGTACACGGAGTCAGAGGAAATGTATTAGCATGGATAGAGAATTGGTTAACTAACAGAAAGCAGAGAGTCGGGATAACTGGGTCCTTTTCCGGTTGGAAATCGGTGGTTAGTGGTGTGCCACAGGGATGGGTACTGGGACCACAACTGTTTACAATATACATAGATGACCTGGAAGAGGGGACAGAGTGTAGTGTAACAAAATTTGCAGATGACACAAAGATTAGTGGGAAAGCGGGTTGTGTAGAGGATACAGAGAGGCTGCAAAGAGATTTAGATAGGTTAAGAAAATGGGCTAAAGTTTGGCAGATGGAATACAATGTTGGAAAATGTGAGGTCATCCACCTTGGAAAAAAAAACATTAATAGGGAATATTATTTGAATGGGGAGAAATTACAACATGCTGCGGTGCAGAGGGACCTGGGGGTCCTTGTGCATGAATCCCAAAAAGTTCGTTTGCAGGTGCAGCAGGTAATCAGGAAGGCGAATGGAATGTTGGCCTTCATTGCGAGAGGGATGGAGTACAAAAGCAGGGAGGTCCTGCTGCAACTGTACAGGGTATTGGTGAGGCCGCACCTGGAGTACTGCGTGCAGTTTTGGTCACCTTACTTAAGGAAAGATATACTAGCTTTGGAGGGGGTACAGAGACGATTCACTAGGCTGATTCCGGAGATGAGGGGGTTACCTTATGATGATAGATTGAGTAGACTGGGTCTTTACTCGTTGGAGTTCAGAAAGATGAGGGGTGACCTTATAGAAACATTTAAAATAATGAAAGGGATAGACAAGATAGAGGCAGAGAGGTTGTTTCCACTGGTCGGGGAGACTAGAACTAGGGGGCACAGCTTCAAAATACGGGGGAGCCAATTTAAAACTGAGTTGAGAAGGAATTTCTTCTCCCAGAGGGTTGTGAATCTGTGGAATTCTCTGCCCAAGGAAGCAGTTGAGGCTAGCTCATTGAATGTATTCAAGTCACAGATAGATAGATTTTTAACCAATAAGGGAATTAAGGGTTATGGGGAGCGGGCGGGTAAGTGGAGCTGAGTCCACGGCCAGATCAGCCATGATCTTTTTGAATGGCGGAGCAGGCTCGAGGGGCTAGATGGCCTACTCCTGTTCCTAATTCTTATGTTCTTATGTTCTTATGTGTACTCTATCCCCCTTGCAATAAAGGTCAACATTACATTTGCCTTCCTGATTACTTGCTGTATCTGCATGTTAACTTTTTGTGTTTCATGTACAAGGACCCCCAGATTCCACTGTACCACAGCATTTTGTATATTCTCTCTATTTAAATAATAATTTGCTTTTTAATTTTTCCAGCAAAGTGGATAACCTCACATTTTTCCACATTATACTGCATCTGCCAAATATTTGCCCATTCACTTAGCCTGTCTACATCCCTTTGCAGATTCTTTATCCCCCAGCATCCAACCGTGACCTTGTGGCTAGCTCTTAAACAGGTCAGAGACAGTGCGCTCATGCAAGATGTGCGCATCATGGATGCTCCCTGGAAATTTTGCATTTACTGCCACTATTATTTGCTTGTGGTCGACAACGAATTGCACATTTAGGGAATGAAATCCCTTTCAGTTCCTAAACACCTCTGCATCCTGTAAAAGTGCTTGCAGGGCAATGTGCATACAGTCTATTGCTCCCTGCACCTTGGGGAAGTTTGCTATTCTGGACCCAAAGCCCTCTCACTCTGCACCTCCCTGGTCATAGGGAAGCTTATAATGTCCATCCTACAAGCTTAAAAGGCTTCAGTCACCTGTCGAATGCAGCAATGTGTGGCATGCTGAGAGATACTGCAAATGTCGCCAGCTGAGTCCTGAAAGGAGCCCGATGTATAGAAGGAAAGTGCCGTAGTAACCTTGCCCTCAACAGGCAGCGCGGTCCTGATGGTGCTGTTAGGCTGCAGATCTCCCTTAATGAGCTGGCATATCTCACTGATGACCACCTTTCGGAAGCGCAGCCTCCTAAGGCACGTGTTCTCGGATAAGCTCAGGTAAGACTGCTTCTCTCTGTAAGTGCATCTGGTGTAAGTTCTCCTCCTACTCTCAGTCTGTCACTTCTTTGATTGGGCATATAATGCTCTTCAATACACCTTCTCTCATCTCTATTCTGCAGCATGTGATTAGTGACCAATACTGGCTGGGAACTTCCAGGCCTCATAACAATTACTATTTTATGTATTCTTCAGAAATAATAAATTGTCCTCCAAAAACTCATTTAAGAAATTCAATTTGACCACAATATGATTAGATGGTTGTTCAGATTTTAATACCACCTTAAAGGCACTCACAGATTACATCAAAACTCCCAGAACTTGGAGCAATCTTTTATATAGAAAGTCCTCCGATTTACAAAATGACGTTCATACCGCTGGATTAAGGTCAGGTGAGTGCAGCTTTTTTCCAGTGATGTTTTGGGCGATATATGGGCGAGATGCCGAAAGTAACGCTCGGTGATATTCTGGGTGGTTTCTGACCGTTAGTTTCTTTTCTAAACGCTATTCTGGGCGGTGTACTATTGTTAACGTCATAATTAAAAAAAAATATGGACGGGCAGTTTAACTAATTCTTGGCGTTGACTTTATGCCAAAACTAACGCTGGCGATAAGTGGGCGATAAATGGGTGTTATACTTCATTTCAGTGGTTAAATGGGCGGTAAGTGGGCAGCAGCGAGGCGGAACTGATGGAAAGTCTAGCCCTTAGCGTCCTCCTCCTAACTTGCTTTTCCATCCATCTTTGTATCATCAGCAAACTTGGCTACAGTACACTCGGTCCATTCATCCAAGTCATTAACATAGATTATAAATAGTTGAGGCCCCAGCATTGATCCCTGCGACACCCCACTAGTTACAGTTTGCCAACCTGAAAATGACCCATTTATCCCGACTCTCTATTTTCTGTTAGTTAGCCAATCCTCTATCCATGCTAATATATTAACCCAAACGGCGTAAGCTCTTATCTTGTGCAGTAACCTTTTATGTGGTACTCTATCAAATGCCTTCTGGAAATCCAAATACACCACATCCACTGGTTCCCCTTTATCCACCATGCTCATTACATCCTCAAAGAACTCCAGCAAATTTGACAAACATGATTTCCCTTTTATAAAACCTTGCTGACTCTGCTTGACTCTGTTATGATTTCCTAAATGTCCTGCTTCTACTTCTTTAATAATGGACTCCAGCATTTTCCCAGTGTCAGATGTTCGGCTAACTGGTCTATAGTTTCCTGCTTTCTGTCTCCCTTGTTCTCTTCATTCCTGGGATGTTGCCCCTTGAGAAAGTGGTGGTGAGCCGCCTTCTTGAACCGCTGCAGTCCGTGTGGTGAAGGTGCTCCCACAGTGCTGTTAGGGAGGGAGTTCCGGGATTTTGATCCAGTGACCCTGCCTAAACCTCTCCACCTCTCTAACTTTCTTGTCTCCTTTATGACGCTCCTTAAAACCTACCTCTTTGACCAAGCTTTCGGTCACCTGCGCTAATTTCTCCTTACTTGATGGCAAATTTTTTGACTCATAATACTTCTGTGAAGTGCTGTGGGACGTTTCACTACATTAAACGTGCTATATAGATACAAGTTGTTTTGCACTGTTGCATAAAGCCAACATCTACCCGTTTCCTTCCCTTGGACCTTGATTTCCCTCATCGAGTTAGGTACAAAGTTTGCCCAATTACTTCCGAAGAGGAAAAAAGGTAGGATTTATCAAACAGGAGGGTCACGCTCCAAAAGACACAGATTTAAGGTGATTGGCAAAAGAACCGAAGGCCACGCAAAGAAAAAAACCTTTGTTTTACACAAGCGATTGTTTGGGATCTGGAACGCACTGCCTGAACGGGGTGGTGGATACAGACTCAGCTTTTATCTTTGAAAAGGGGAGGTGATAAGGATCTGAAGGAAAAACACTTGCAGGGCTACAGGGAAAGGGCGGGGGAGTGGGACTGGCTGAGAGTCGGCACGGGCTCGACGGGCCGAATGGCCTTCTTCTGCGCTGTAACCGTTCTGTGATTCTATGAACAAACCGACCCCTGGGAGTCCCTGGCCAAAGACCGCCCTAAGTGGAGGAAGTGCATCCGGGAGGGCGCTGAGCACCTCGAGTCTCGTCGCCGAGAGCATGCAGAAAACAAGCGCAGGCAGCGGAAGGAGCGTGCGGCAAACCAGTCCCACCCTCCCTTTCCCTCAACCACTGTCTGTCCCACCTGTGACAGAGACTGTAATTCCCGTATTGGACTGTTCAGTCACCTGAGAACTCACTTTAAGAGTGGAAGCAAGTCTTCCTCGATTCCGCGGGACTGCCTATGATGATGATAATATGAACAAAATATTACGCTACTTTTTGTAGCTGCCTGGTAAAGATTAACGATGATAAATTTCCTTTCTTGACCAGACAAGCGGCATATAATTGGGGAACAGGGAACACGGGGAGATTCGAGCTGGAAATTTAGCTGCACACAAAGATCACATTAGCCTTAATGATGGAATGTGATGAAGCCCTGAGGCAGCACTGGCAGTGATGCAGGACAAAGAGATATTATTGACTTACTTCATTATTTAAGCATACAAATAAACACCAAAGTTAATGAATATGAATGGCTGGACATGCTGGTAGCTCCCTGTCACGGCGTTTGTTTTCACTGAACCCAAGTTATGTGTTGCAAGGACATTTCTTGATCATTTGAGGGAGTTATAGAAACATAGAAACATAGAAAATAGGTGCAGGAGTAGGCCATTCGGCCCTTCTAGCCTGCACCACCATTCAATGAGTTCATGGCTGAACATTCAACTTCAGTACCCCATTCCTGCTTTCTCGCCATACCCCTTGATCCCCCTAGTAGTAAGGACCTCATCTAACTCCTTTTTGAATATATTTAGTGAATTGGCCTCAACAACTTTCTGTGGTAGAGAATTGGCCTTATGCAGGGTACTGGTCCGTGAAAAGGACAAAGAGACAATAGCTGATGCCTATTTTTAGCCAGTGTGAGGGGCAGCATTCTTGTGTTTCAATGCATTCTCGAGGGAATCACGTTGTCAATCAAAGCATCATCATAGGCAGTCCCTCGGAATCGAGGAAGACTTGCTTCCACTCCAAAAGTGAGTTCTCAGGTGACTGAACAGTCCAATACGAGAATTACAGTCTCTGTCACAGGTGGGATAGACAGTGGTTGAGGGAAAGGGAGGGTGGGACTGGTTTGCCGCACGCTCCTTCCGCTGCCTGCGCTTGATTTCTGCACGCTCTCGGCGATGAGACTCGAGGTGCTCAGCGACCTCCCGGATGCAGTTCCTCCACTTGGGGCGGTCTTTAGCCAGGGACTCCCAGCTGTCAGTGGGGATGTTGCACTTTATCAGGGAGGCTTTGAGGGTGTCCTTGTAACGTTTCCTCTGCCCACCTGGGGATCGCTTGCCGAGTCGGAGTTCCGAGTAGAGCACTTGCTTTGGGAGTCTCGTGCTGGGCATGCGGATGATGTGGCCCGCCCAACAGAGCTGGTCGAGTGTGGTCAGTGCTTCGATGCTGGGGATGTTGGCCTGATCGAGGACGCTAATGTTGGTGCTCCCAGGGGATTTGTAGGATCTTGCGGAGGCATCGTTGGTGGTATTTCTCCAGCGATTTGAGATGGGCTTAGACAGGTTAGATGCAGGAAGAATGTTCCCAATGTTGGGGAAGTCCAGAACCAGGGGTCACAGTCGAAGGATAAGGGGTAAGCCATTTAGGACCGAGATGAGGAGAAACTTCTTCACCCAGAGAGTGGTGAACCTGTGGAATTCTCTACCACAGAAAGTTGTTGAGGCCAATTCACTAAATATATTCAAAAAGGAGTTAGATGTAGTCCTTACTACTCGGGGATCAAGGGGTATGGCGAGAAAGCAGGAATGGGGTACTGAAGTTGCATGTTCAGCCATGAACTCATTGAATGGTGGTGCAGGCTCGAAGGGCCGAATGGCCTACTCCTGCACCTATTTTCTATGTTTCTATGTTTCTATGTTTCTATATCTACTGTACATGGTCCACATCTAATACATATCTAACAGTGCTAACTGGGCAAAAACTTTGGATCTATTTAGTGGGAAACTGCATTAATTTAGCATGCCCTAGCCCGTCTTACTATAATCAACGGAACTCGCAAACCTAAACTTAACTGTGGGTGCAAGGAGAAAGCATGAGATTGTAAGTAATAAAAAGACAGACTTATATTTATATAGCTCCTTTCCCAACCACCGGACTTCTCAAAGCGCCTTACAGAAAATTATTTACTTTTGTAATCACTGTTGTAATGTGGGAAACGCGGCAGCCAATTTGCGCACAGCAAGCTCCCACACATAGCAATGTGATAATGACCAGATAATCTGTTTTTTTTTGTTATGTTGATTGAGGGATAAATATTGGCCCCAGGACACCAATGGTAACTCCCCTGCTCTTCTTCGAAATAGTGCCATGGGATCTTTTACATCCACCTGAGAGAGCAGACGGGGCCTTGGTTTAACGTCTCATCCGAAAGAAGGCACCTCCAACAGTGCAGCACTCCCTCAGTACTGCCCCTCCGACAGTGCGGCACTCCCTCTGTACTGTCCCTCTGAAAGTGCGGCGCTCCCTCAGTACTGCCCCTCCGACAGTGTGCCACTCCCCAGTACTGCCCCTCCGACAGTCCGGCGCTCCCTCAGTACTGCCCCTCCGACAGTGTGCCACTCCCTCAGCACTGCCCCTCCGACAGTGCAGCACTCCCTCAGTACTGCCCCTCCGACAGTGCAGCACTCCCTCAGTACTGCCCCTTCGACAATACGGCGCTCCCTCAGCACTGCACTGGGAGTGTCAGCCTATATTTTTGTGCTACTTGAACCCACAACCTTCTGATGCAGAGGTGAGCGAGAGAGAGTGTGCCCACTGAGCCACGGCTGACAGAAAAATAATATTTGAGAACATTAAATGAATTAGAAAAGTCAGTCATAAATAGTGCGGTATTGAGAAACTGAGAGCAAGGTTTTACTCGGTAATACGGTGCTGCTATTGGGGATTATAAGCGGGGAGGTCCAGTCTGAGGACATTTCTATGAATGCCCTCAATGCTGATATTCAGAAATTGAATTGAACTCGTGAAGGAAGGAATCTTCTGTCCCCGGTTGACTCAGTTAAGGCAAGGACTAAACATAGCAATGCAGGCTCGACTGATTCCTGGGATGAGAGGGTTGTCCTATGAGGAGAGATTGAGTAGATTGGGCCGATACTCTCTGGAGTTTAGAAGAATGAGAGGCGATCTCATTGAAACATACCAGATTCTGAGGGGGATTGACAGGGTAGATGCTGAGAGGATGTTTCCCCCGGGCTGGAGAGTCTAGAACCAGGGGTCACAGTCTCAGGATAAGGGGTCGGCCATTTAAGACAGAGATGAGGAGAAATTTCTTCACTCAGAGAGGGGTGGATGCTGAGTCTCTGAATATATTCAAGCCTGAGAAAGATATATTTTTGGAGTCTAGGGGAATCAAGGGATATGGAGATCAGGCAGGAAAGGGGAGTTGATCAGCCGTGATCTTATTGAATGGCGGAGCAGGCTCGAGGGGCCGCATGGCCTACTCCTGCTCCTAATTCTTATGATCTTTTGTAAGACCATAAAAAATGCAATCCAAGCACTAGGGTTCATTTCTAGAGGGATAGAATTGAAAAGCAGAGAAGTTATTTAAAATTTGTATTCATCATCATAGGCAATCCCTCGAACGAGGATGACTTGCTTCCACACGAGTTCACAGATGTTTCAATGAAGGACCCGATGTTCCAGTCCTGAACTCCAATCGAAAGGGGTGGAAGATGCCTGTGGGTGGATTTTTTTAACGTGGGGTGACCGTTGCACACCAGCCACCACACGGGCTTGACAGAGCGAGGTCTTGGTCCAGTGGCAAGGGTTAACCAGGACGACTGCTGCACGGACCCATTGCACACACATATCGCAGTGTGGGCTGGGCCCGTGCCCTCCCTGGGCCCTCGCCTCTTCTGGGCACCGTACCCTCACTCGCCGCACCTTCGCCCGGGATGTTCCAGGGCCCGGTGCTCCAGCTCTATTTATAGCTCCGACCTGCGATGGTGTTCTCACACAGGTCGGGGCGGCCCACAATGATCCAGGGCCCTGGAAATTTGTATTGAGCCTCGGTTAGACTACACTCGGAGTACTGTGCACACTTCTGGTCAGATTAGAAAAAGGATATCGAGACGCTGTGGAAGATGCAGAAAAGATTCACAAGGCTGAGAGCAGGACTGAGACGATATACTTGTCAGGAAAGACTGGACAGGCTGGGTCTCTTTTTTCTCGAAAAAGGAAGGCCGAGGGGTGATCCGATAGAGGTCTTTAAGATAATGAAAGGGATTTATGGGGAAGATATAGAGAAAATGTTTCCACTTGTGGGAGAGTCCAGAACTAGAGGCCACCAATATAAGATGGTCACTAATAAATCCAACTGGAAATCGAGGAGAAACGTCCTTACCCAGTGAGCGGTGAGAATGTGGACCTCGCTCCCACAGGGAGGGGTTGAGGTGAATGGTATCGATGCATTTAAGGAGAGGCTGGATAAGCAACAACAACAACAACAACAACAACAACTCGTAAAACTTCCCAAGGCGCTTCACAGGAGTGTTATACGACAGAAAAATTGACGCCTAGCCACTTAGGAAATAAGGGCAGATGATCACTGACGCAAGAACACAAGAATTAGGAGCAGGAGTCGGCCATTCGGCCCCTTGAACCTGCTCCGCCATTTAATGAGATCATGGCTGATCTTCGACCTCAACATCCTCACACACTATCTCTGTATCCCTTGATTCCCTTAAAATCTATCGATCTCTGTCTTGAATATACTCAACGACTCAGCATCCACAGCCCCCTGGGGCAGAGAATTCCAAAGATTCACCACCCTCTGAGTGAAAAAGTTTCTCCTCATCTCAGTCCCAAATGGCCGACCCCTTATCCTGAGACTGTGTGACCCCTGGTTCTTTACTCCCTAGTCCAGAGGAAACATCCTCCTTGCATCTACCCTGTCAGAATTTTGTAGGTTTCAACGAGATCACGTCTCATTCTTCGAGACTCCAGGGGATTGTAGTAGAGCTCCCCCTAGTGGATGACAGCTCCACCTAGTGGACTACTCATGTACTGCAACTACTGATGTAAATACAACAAAGGATCATTTGGCAAGGTCACATGAGGACCGTTTTCTGTGAAGCGCCATCTTGTGTGTGTGTGTGTGTGTGTGTTTGCGGTGTTAGTGGTATCGTAAGGAACAGCACCTCACCTTTCGATCAGGCACTTTACAGCCTTCTGGATTCAACATCAAGTTCAACAATTTCACACCTAAACCTCTGCCCCCATTTTGTTGCCTTTTCCCCTTTTTTTTTACAACCCCCCTTT
Source organism: Pristiophorus japonicus (assembly GCF_044704955.1). Taxonomy (NCBI): domain Eukaryota; kingdom Metazoa; phylum Chordata; class Chondrichthyes; family Pristiophoridae; genus Pristiophorus; species Pristiophorus japonicus. Next base: position 7,223,531 of record NC_091981.1, read on the forward strand.
ATTTTTTCTCTCTCTCTGTTTCCCACGGCAGCTGGTAATTATTCCGCCAGTTACACCCTATCTAGACTCATCTTTTGTTTCCTAACTTGTGCCATTACCATCTCAATTTGGACCACCATCCCTTTTGTCTCTCAAATCTCTCCTGCCTTCCACCCGATCACAGACCTTCCCTTTTGTTCCTTCCTCCCCCTCCCCGTTTTCACTGCCCCTCTGCACTTCCTTAAGAATCTGTGACATTTTGAACTTTTGCCAGTTCTGACCAAGGGTCAAAGACCTGAACTATATAACGACCATCTGAGCCTGGCCCAGCAATCTGAGCGGCTCCCAGTCTGTGAGCACCATCGGAGCAGGCTGGGGAGCGGAAGGAGCAGTGTGGTGGTGTACCGCTCCAGGGAGCAGCACAAGCTGGGGCAGGAGAGCAACGGCAGTGAAAAGGGACATCACCAAGGTCCAGGTCGGTGATTGGAGCGTGGGCAGGTACAGCAGGAGCGGCGAGGTCAGGGTGAAGGAGCGGCGAGAGATTGTAGAGGGATGTGATCGGGCCCAGGAGAGGCGCGAGTTCGGGTCCCAGAAGAGGCGAGGGCCCAGGGGCAGCGCGGGCCCAGCCCACACTGCGATATGTGTGCGCACTAGGTCCATGCAGCAGAGCAGGTCTCCAGTTGTCCTGGTTAACCCTTGCCACTGGACCAAGACCTCGCTCTGTCAAGCCCGTGTGGTGGCTGGTGTGCAACGGTCACCCCACGTTAAAAAAATCCACGCACAGGCATCTTCCACCCTTCAGGATGTAGTTCAGGACCTGGAATATTAGGTCCTTCATTGAAACACCTGTGAACTCATCCTTTTTTTTTGCGTGGAAGCAAGTCATCCTCGATACGAGGGACCGCCTATGATGATGATGACTGATGTAAACAATAAAGGATCATGTGGCAAAGTCACATGATGACAGTCGCTGTTCAGAGCCATCTTGAAGAGGGTGTTTGTTCGTGACGTAGTGAGAATATATCACATTGGCGATGAGGGTCGGATACCACAGGTATCCTCGGTCCAGAGTTGTTACACTACGCCCGCCTTTGACCACACCAGTTGCCAATAGAGTCACTCTGAGTTAGATTGTCAATGTAGGGCTGATTTCTGCTGGGTGTCAGGTAGTTTTGTGCTGGGGATTTATAAAGAAAATCAAGAAAGACTTGCATTTATATAGTGCCTTTCAAGACCATTGGACTTCTCAAAGCACTTTACAGCCAATGAAGTAATTTTTCATTTAATTCATTTAACTGTAATGTAGAACACACTGCAACCAATATGTTCTTGTTTTTTATCTTGTTAGGTTAAGCTTCATTCTGCACCTAACTGGACAGACTGAGTTTACATGGATTCTAAGTACATAAGAACATAAGAAATAGGAGCAGGAGTCGGCCATTTGGCCCCTCGAGCCTGCTCCGCCATTCAATAAGATCATGGCTGATCTGATCTTGGCCTCAGCTCCACTTTCCCGCCCACTCCCCATAACCCTCGACTCCCTTATCATTCAACACTCTGTCTATCACCACCTTAAATACATTCAATGACCCAGCTACCACAGCGCTCTGGGGCAGAGAATTCCACAGATTCACGACCCTCTGAGAGAAGAAATTCCTCCTCATTTCCGTTTTAAATAGGCGACCCCTTATTCTGAAACTATGTCCCCCAGTTCTAGATTCCCCCACGCGGGGAAACATCCTCTCTGCATCTACCCTGTCGAGCCCCTTCAGAATCTTATGTTTCAATAAGATCACCTCTCATTCTTCTAAACTCCAATGAGTATAGGCCCAACCTGCTCAATCTTTCTTCATAAGACAACCCCTTCATCTCAGGAATCAACCCAGTGAACCTTCTCTGAACTGCCTCCAATGCAAGTATATCCCTCCTTAAATATGGAAACCAAAACTGTACGCAGTACTCCAGGTGTGGCCTCACCAATACCCTTGATTCTTGTTTGTTCATTCCTGGGATGTGGGCGTTGCTGGCAAGGCCCAGCATTTATTGCCCATCCCTAATTGCCCTCGGCAAGGTGGTGGCGAGCCGCCTTCTTGAGCCGCTGCAGTCCGTGTAGTCCAATCCTATTCCTCCCTGAGGTCCCGCCCCGACACCCCCCCCCCCTTCCTCCCCACCCCACCTTCTTCCCTGTTCAGGAATTCATCGATAGGTCTGTCCATCAAACCTCCTTCCAAATAATCTTCTCAGCAGGCCGCCATCTGTTGGGTGCCCAAGAGTACTACGTGGAACATATGGTCTACTGGTCGCCAAAGCAAGCAAGATTCAAAAAGGAGTTAGATGTAGTCCTTACTACTAGGGGGATCAAGGGGTATGGTGAGAAAGCAGGAATGGGGTACTGAAGTTGCATGTTCAGCCATGAACTCATTGAATGGCGGTGCAGGCTCGAAGGGTCGAATGGCCTACTCCTGCACCTATTTTCTATGTTTCTATTTTTCTATGAGTGATTTACTTATTGGGTGCGCTCGCGTCATGGTTACTGTAATAGAGCTCCACCTAGTGGACTACTGGTGTAATGCAACTACTGATGTAATGACAATAAAATGGTCATTTGGCAAGGTCACATGATGACAGTTTCTGTTAAGGAGCTATCTTGTCGGGTGTGTGCTTGAGTAGCTGTATAAAGATATCACAGTTATATTACTGGACCATAATCCAGAGGCCTGCAGTAATGACATGGAGACAGAAGTTCGAATCCCACCAAGCAGCTGAGGATTAATTAACTCAAACTGGAATTATTTTTTTTAAAAGCTAGTAATGTGTTCACGAATGCCCTTTAGGGAAGGAAATCTGCCGACCTTACCCGGTCTGGCTTATAGGTGACTCCAGACCCTGAAGGGTGTTTGTTGTTCACTCTACTCTGATTCTCAGATCTCGGAACTTATAGTGGGAAAGGACAACACATGGCACAACATTTCAGGCTTAACTCAGTGTCAGTTTTATTACACACAAAAAAACGACTAAAACTACAGGACTAGACTTCTGAGAGAAATCAACTGAAGACATACAATCACCCTTCCTGCCTGTAGGTATTGTAGGTTCGTGGTCGTTGATTCTGTGACCTGTTGGTTCATCTTCTGGCCGTTCTCTGCAGTGCCTGTTCCTTTCCTTCCATGCCTGCTTCTTTTCCCTCCTGTGTGTTGCCCGCTTGTGTGTCTCTGTGTTCGTATATTTAAATCCATAGTATGAATAAGTTTCCTGCTTCCGAGATCCGATTATCGATGTGGTGATTTGTTTAACTGGCTGTGGTGATGAGTTTGAATGGCTACTAATTTGCACACGGAATCAACAGTGCAAAAAAATAACTCCTTATCTTTAATGCCCTGTTATCCAAAAGTTTGCATTCCGTAGGGTCCTTTGTACTCACTCCTGCTTCTAACAGACTTGGTGTCTCCAGTGGCTATTTTCCCCACCCTGGTCAATCAAGTTCAGTGCCTCACGTAATAACTCCATTGTTGTTATGCATGAAGTCAGTTTTGGTTCCTGGCCACAGCATGTCCTTAATAGTCCAGTTTAATTCCAAAGCTTGTATTAAATTCCAAAAGCTTAGATTAATCACTTTTTAGTTCATGGTCTCCTTCTCTGCTTTTCTGAAGATTAGTAACCTTACGTAGAAACATAGAAACATAGAAAATAGGTGCAGAAGTAGGCCATTTGGCCCTTCGAGCCTGCACCACAATTCAATAAGTTCAAAGGTGATCATTCACTTCAGTACCCCATTCCTGCTTTCTCTCCATACCCCTTGATCCCTTTAGCCATAAGGGCCACATCTAATTCCCTTTTGAATATATCTAACGAACTGGCCTCAACAACTTTCTGTGGTAGAGAATTCCACAGGTTAACAACTCTCTGAGTGAAGAAGTTTCTCCTCATCTCGGTCCTAAATGGCTTACCCCTTATCCTTAGACTGTGACGCCTGGTTCTGGACTTCCCCAACATCGGGAACATTCTTCCTGCATCTAACCTGTCCAATCCTGTCAGAATTTTATATGTTTCTATGAGATCCCCTCTCATTCTTCTAAATTCCAGTGAATATAAGCCTAGTCGATCCAGTCTTTCTTCATATGTCAGTCCTGCCATCCCGGGAATCAATCTGGTGAACCTTTGCTGCACTCCCCCAATAGCATGAATGTCCTTCCTCAGATTAGGAGACCAAAACTGTACACAATATTCAAGGTGTGGCCTCACCAAGGCCCTGTACAACTGCTGTAAGACCTCCCTGCTCCTATACTCAAATCCTCTCGCTATGAAGGCCAACATGCCATTTGCCTTCTTCACTGCCTTACAACCCACAGCAATGTGGTTGACTCTTAACTGATCTCTGAAATGGCCCAGCGAGACTCAGTTGTACCAAACTGCTACAAGGAATACTAAGAATAAAACCAGACAGGTCAACCAAGGCAGTGAACCTCATGGTCACTGGGTCGAAATCCTGGAAACTCCCTCCCTAACAGCATTGTGGGAGCACCTTCGCCACACGGACTCCGGCGGTTCAAGAAGGCAGCTCACCACCACCTTCTCGAGGACAACTAGGGATGGGCAATAAATGCTGGCTCACATCCCATGAAAGAATAAAGAAAAGTGCGGAAAACAACAAGGATAGTTGGCGTATTGAAACATCTAACTCGTCCTTGTTTCGGCGGCTGTAAGGAGGATTTTAATCTTGCGGGAGCTCAATTAATTTTGAAACACAACACTTACATATAATTTCATTCACCATTCTGTGGGGAAAAAATGGCCAGAAAGACCCCAAAATGTGACAGAGACTTAGGGGGCTGGACTTTCCAGTTGGGATTGCTGGGCGATCACCCATTTATCATCCAAAAAGGCAAACTACCGCCCATTTTACCTTAAAAGTAGAAAGTTGGGCCGGAACATCGGCCAAAGATCGCCGGCCCAACTTTCGGCACACAAGATTTTCACATCGCCGAGGTGATCGCCTACACATCACCGGGCTGATCATATAATTGTTATGCTATATATAATATCCAGCCAAGGCTGAGGTTCTGGCATACACAAAGCTATCCTATTCCTGTAATGATTTAAACTGTGTCACTTAATAATATTTGCCCAAATGATTTATGCCCTCCTTTACTTAATCTCATGGCATTGTGAGGGATGTGTGAATAAAGTGGTGCTTGTTCACGGATCTCAGTGTCTGACTTCAACTTTGATGACTTGAGCAAGAGATTGTGAACGAGTTTGCTCAGAAGAATACTGGCGCTCCCCGAGATGCTCGGTTTAAACAGTGTAATTGTTGGCGTGCTTTGGATAACGTAATAAAGTTCCGAGGCAATCAAAATCTTAGGCATCTAATAACAACAATAACTATCTTTATATAGCATCTTTAAAGTAGCAAAACGATGCCAGGCACTTCACAAGAGCGATTATCAATCAAAAATTGACACCGAGCCACCGAAGGAGATATCGGGACACTTGGCCAAAAGCTTGGTCAAAGAGATAGGTTTTAAGGAACGTCTTAAAGGAGGAGAGGCGGAGAGGTTTAGGCAGGGAGTTCCAGAGCTTGGGGTCCAGTGGTGGAGCGATTATAATCAGGGATGCTCAGGGGATCAGAATTAGAGGAGTGCAGATATCTCGGGGGGTTGTGGGGCTGGAGGAGGTTACAGAGATAGGGAGGGGCGAGGGCCATGGAGGGATTTGAAAACAAGGATAAGAATTTAAAAAATTGAGGCGTTGCTCAACTGGGAGTCACTGTAGGTCAGTGAGCACAGGGGGTGAGAGATAGGTGGTTAAGCTGTACACAATTCTGATAGGGCATTGAAGAGGGCCTTAAGATTCATCTCATGTTCCTTCGAGTGCAATCCCATCCACAGTTTACAGATTTACCAGTCACAGCATTATTACAAGTCTCCCTCCTCTTTCCCCGCAGCACCCCCACCCCCCCGCACCTTGTTGACATTCACTATTATAATATGTGCTCCTGTGAGTATGCCCACAGGTTTGTGGAGCTGTTGAGTTGTGACTGGCTTAGCCAGTCATATGATGCTCATAAGACTCAATAAAACCCCAGCCAGTTGGGTTCGGGAGATCCACGATCAGGCAGGTGGTTGTGAGCCTGGTGGATGAACTGGTAATGTGTAGTGTAATTGTTAAACCTTTTGCAAATAAACCAACTAGTTCTTAGGAAATGTGTTGCTATGAATTCTTAAGCAAAGAACCCATGAAGCAAATACATTGCAATTATCTAGCCTTAAACTCGAAGAACGGTCAGTGAGACACAGAGAGATGCCAACACTCGTAGACCTGTATCCAACATGAATTACTGCCGGTGCAAGTGGAGAGGTAAAAGGGAAAATAATTCTGAAGAAACACAGGGGGCTTGGTGCTGAAATGTTCACCTTCGATTACTAAGACCATCGTTGAACATGCATTAGAAAATAGAAACAGAAAATGCCGGAAACACTCAGCGGGTCAGGCAGCATCTGCGAAGAGAGAAACAGAGTTAATGTTTCGGGTCGGTGACCCTTCGTCAGAACTGGAAGAAGTTCGAGGGTTTTAAGGGAGTGCGGGGGCGGGGAAAGGAGGGAGGGGAGAGAAAGAACAAAAGAGAAGGTCTGTGATAGGGTGGAAGGCAGGAGAGATTAGAGAGACAAAAGGGACGATGGTGCGAGACAAAAGGGGATGGTAATGGGACAAGGTGGGAAACAGAAGATGAGTCTAGAGAGGGCACAAATGGAGATGGCAGAATCGTCAACAGCTGCCATGGGAAAGAGTGGGGAAAAAAAACAGGAAAAAATGCCTAAGATTTTAAATGCCTCTGAACTTTATTACATTACCCAGTCCAAAGTGTTATGTATGTAACCCTTGGCAACCTGTATCACACCACCACCAGAGGGCCTCCCTGTTGTGAGTCCCAAGGGATCCCAGCATCCCTTGGGAGCACTGTATATAAGCAGGCCTCCCACGCTGTACCTGCACTTGGGAGTTTAATTAAAGGAGCTAAGGTCACACTTATTCATTGCATACTCAGTCGTATCACTTTATTATGAGCGTAACACAAAGTACGTGAACAATTACAACAACAGCAACTTATATTTATATAACACCTTTAACATAGTGAAACGTCCCAAGGTGCTTCACAGGAGTGTTGTGAGATTTGACACCGAGCTGCATTAAGCAGAAATTAGCGCAGGTGATCAAAAGCTTGGTCAAAGAGGTTGGTTTTAAGGAGCATCTTGAAGGAGGAAAGAGAGGCGGAGAGGTTTAGGGAGGGAGTTCCAGAGCTTGGAGCCCAGGCAACAGAAGGTACGGCCACCGATGGTGGAGCGAATATAATCAGGGATGCTCAAGAGGGCAGAATTAGAGGAGCGCAGACATCTCGTCAACCGAGCATCTCGGGCACATACAAATGGGCCTTTTTTTTAATTTTATATTATTTTTATTACTTTGCCACTGTGTGACTATCTAAAGGAATCAAATTCTATTGCAGGGCAAGTAATTATTCCAAATGAATTCAAGGAATCAATTTGATGTTATGATAGGTTTTCATGGGCATAGATCTCACTTAGGATAATCATCATAGTATAACATTTTATTGGAATAAGTGCTAGACACTTTATTCAGATACTCAAAGAAAAAATATTAATTATTTATGTAGATTTGGGGACTGAAAGCATCCAGGCGCCATATGGTAATAGAAATTGATATCATCACAGAATCGAGGAAGACTTGCTTCCACTCTAACAGTGAGTTCTCCGGTGACTGAACAGTGCAATACGAGAATTACAGTCTCTGTCACAGGTGGGACAGGCAGTGGTTGAAGGAAAGGGTGGGTGGGACAGGTTTGCCGCACGCTCCTTCCGCTGCCTGCGCTTGGTTTCTGCATGCTCTCGGCGACGAGACTCGAGGTGCATAGAAACATAGAAACATAGAAAATAGGTGCAGGAGCAGGCCATTCAGCCCTTCTAGCCTGCACCGCCATTCAACGAGTTCATGGCTGAACATGAAACTTCAGTACCCACTTCCTGCTTTCACGCCATACCCCTTGATCCCCCGAGTACTAAGGACTTCATCTAACTCCCTTTTGAATATATTTAGTGAATTGGCCTCAACTACTTCCTGTGGTAGAGAATTCCACAGGTTCACCACTCTCTGGGTGAAGAAGTTTCTCCTTATCTCGGTCCTAAATGGCTTACCCCTTATCCTTAGACTGTGACCCCTGGTTCTGGACTTCCCCAACATTGGGAACATTCTTCCTGCATCCAACCTGTCCAATCCCGTCAGAATTTTAAACGTTTCTATGAGGTCCCCTCTCACTCTTCTGAACTCCAGTGAATACAAGCCCAGTTGATTCAGTCTTTCTTGATAGGTCAGTCCCACCATCCCGGGAATCAGTCTGGTGAATCTTCGCTGCACTCCCTCAACAGCAAGTATGTCCTTCCTCAAGTTAGGAGACCAAAACTGTACACAATACTCCAGGTGTGGCCTCACCAAGGCCCTGTACAACTGTAGCATCACCTCCCTGCCCCTGTACTCAAAACCCCTCGCTATGAAGGCCAACATGCCATTTGCTTTCTTAACCGCCTGCTGTACCTGCATGCCAACCTTCAATGACTGATGTACCATGACACCCAGGTCTCGTTGCACCTTCCCTTTTCCTAATCTGTCACCATTCAGATAATAGTCTGTCTCTCTGTTTTTATCACCAAAGTGGATAACCTCACATTTATCCACATTATACTTCATCTGCCACGCATTTGCCCACTCACCTAACCTATCCAAGTCACTCTGTAGCCTCATAGCATCCTCCTCGCAGCTCACACTGCCACCCAACTTAGTGTCATCCGCAAATTTGGAGATACTACATTTAATCCCTTCGTCTAAATCATAAAATCCTCCACTTAGGGCGGTCTTTGGCCAGGGACTCCCAGGTGTCGGTGGGGATGTCGCACTTTATCAGGGAGGCTTTGAGGGTGTCCTTGAAATGTTTCCTCTGCCCACCTGGGGCTCGCTTGCCATGTCGGGATCTGCTGCCAAAGGTATTAAGGGATTATGGGGGCAATGCCGGGAATATAGTCGCAGATTAGCCATGATCTTATTGAATGGCGGAGCAGGCTTGAGGGGCAGTATGGCCGACTCCTGCTCCTATTTCTTATGTCCTTATGCTCTTTGCCTTTTTTAAGGGGTCCAGTGTGAGAGCTGCTCACAGGAGTCACCCTGAATGGGTGCGATAATTTGCACCCTGTATCATTTGTGTGCTTTAATTGGCAGTCATCGTTACAGAGAGCTGCAGCCACTATCCTGTGATGAATTACAGCCACTCACCATGCCATCAATGTGGCAGCTTCTCATTATGGAGTCATTTAGTTAAAATTTATTCAGATGTAGCAAGGACTGGAAATTTTCTGTCGAAATCTATCTGATAGCAAGAATCCTCCAGGATGTGATTTAAAAGCACTATCGCTCGCTGGCTGTTTCTCGAAACCATAGTGGGAAACTGATGATTGTTGCTAAAGATGTTCAAGTGACAGAAGGGTGTAACAGGACCTGTACTCATTGGAGTTTAGAAGAATGAGAGGCGATGTTATTGAAATGTACAAGATTCTGAAGGGGCTGGACAGGGTAGATGCAGAGAGGATGTTTCCTCTCGTGGGGGAATCTAGAACTAGGGGACATAGTTTCAGAATAAGGGGTCGCCCATTTAAAGCGGAGATGAGGAGGAATTTCTTCTCTCAGAGGGTCGTGAATCTATGGAATTCTCTGCCCCAGAGAACTGTGGAGGCTGGGTCATTGAATATATTTAAGGCTGAGATAGACAGATTTTTGAACGATAGGGGAGTAATGGGGAGCGGGCGGGGAAGTGGAGCTGAGTCCATGATCAGATCAGCCGTGATCTTATTAAATGGTGGAGCAGGCTCAAGGGGTCAAATGGCCTACTCCTGCTCCTATTTCTTATGTTCTTATGTAACTGGAACTAAACTGAAACAAGCACACCAACTTGCATTTATATAGCACCTTTAACAAAGTAAAATGTCCCACGAGGATTGTCCAATGAGGAGAGATTGAGCAGACTGGGCCGATATTCTCTAGAGTTTAGAAGAATGAGAGATAATCTCATTGAAACATACAAAGTTCTTACAGAGCTTGACAGGGTAGATGCAGGGAGGATGTTTCCCCCGGGCTGGAGAGTCTAGAACCAGGGGTCACAGTCTCAGGATAAGGGGTCGGCCATTTAGGACTGAGATGAGGAGGAAGTTCTTCACTCAGAGGGTGGTGAATCTTTGGAATTCTCTGCCCCAGAGGGCTGTGGATGCTGAAACGTTGAGTATATTTAAGGCTGAGATCGATAGATTTTTTGACTCTCGGGGAATCGAGGGATATGGGGATCGGGCGGGAAAGTGGAGTTGAGGTCGAAGATCAGCCGTGATCTTATTGAATGGCGGATGCTAGATCTTATGTTCTTGTATCCCAAGGTGTTCACAGAAGTGCAATCAGATAACATAGGAACATAGGAGCAGGAGTCAGCCATTCGGCTCCTCGAGCCTGTTCCACCATTCAATGAGATTATGGCTGATCTGCGACCTAACTCCATATACCCGCCTGTGACCCATATCCCTTAATACCTTTGGTTAACAAACATCTATCAATCTCAGATTTAAAATTAACAATTGACCCCCAGCATCAATTGCCGTTTGCGGGAGAGAGTTCCAAACCATACCGCCCTTTGTGTGTAGAAGTGTTTCCTAATTTCACTCCTGAAAGGTCTGGCTCTAATGTTTAGACTATGCCCCCAGGTCCTAGACTCCCCAACCAGCGGGAATAGTTTCTCTCGATCTACCCTCTCTGTTCTCAGTAATATCTTGAACACTTCCATCAAATCATCCCTTAACCTTCTAAATTCCAGGGAATACAACACAAGTTTGTGTAATCTCCCCATGTAATTTAACCCTTGGAGTCTGGGTATCATTCTGGTAAACCCGCGCTGACAAAAATTCACCAAAAGCTTGGCGAAATAGGTCTGTTTTAGGGAGTGCCTTAACAGAGGAGAGCTGGAGATGTGGAGAGGTTTAGAGAGGGAATTCCAGAGCTTAGGCCCGAGAGGTCTGAAGGCACGGCCACCAATGGTGGAGGAAAGGAAGAGGCCAGAGCTAGAGGAACGCAGACATCTTGGAGGGTGGTAGGACTGTATATTCGTGGCCTTCAAGTTAGAAATGTTCCAGGTTTACGTCAGAGCCCCTGGCATGCTGGAATGTGTTTGCTTCATGGGTTCTTTGCTTAAGAATTCATAGCAACTCATTGCTATTCAGAACTAATTGGTTTATTAGCAAAAGGTTTAACAATCACACTACACATTACCGGTTCATCCACCAGGCTCACCATCACCTGCCTCGTCGTGGATCCCCTGGACCCAACTGGCTGGGGTTTTATTGAGTCTTGTGAACATCAAGTGATTGGCTAAGGCACTCCCAACTCAACAGCTCTGCAACTAACTGGCTGGGGTTTTATTGAGTCTTGTGAACATCACATGACTGGCTAAGTCACTCCCAACTCAACAGCTCTACAACTATTTTTGTAGACAACATTAATCAAGTGCCCTCTGGTTAAAGGGGAGCACACCCAGACACTTTCAAACAAGCGTCCCCTTATTTTTAATTTTTTTTTAAGGGTACTAAAAACACAAATTATACAAGTGCCCCTTGGCTAAAAGGGGAAAGGAGGGTGGGGGGGAGGGCACTAAAACCGATAAACATAGACAAATTAAGCTTTAAACATTAATGATCAAATTAAAATTTGGTTGCCAGGGGTGATGATGCACTCCAGTCCCTCTGGTACCCACCTCTCGCGGAAGGCCGCGAGCGTACCGGTGGACACCGTGTGCTCCATCTCCAGGGACACCCAACAGCTCTACAAACCTGCACCATTGCACAAGCCAGAGAACTTATCCCACTCTGGAAGTGCAATTGTACTTGGCACATCGTGCTGTTGCACATCTCCATTCGAACTGACTTCGATTGATGAGCTCATTGTTATTCCTCACCTTGATGGGCTTGACCTAATCACATTCTCACGGCAGCAGTCCCAAAACTGTAGCTTTCTGTCCCGTTACATATGGTGCAGGGAGACACGTCTGTGGTTACCACACGTGACACTTTGGTAATTAAATGTTCTTTTTCGATTGGATTCAGAGCTTCTAATTTTTTTTTATTAACGTCAATTAAGTTTTTTTTAATGGAAGGAGACAAGCTGTTGTCAATTAATTCTTGCATTATAAACAATTTAAAAAAACAATTTTGCCCTGCGAAGCTCGATGAGAAAGAGTTAAATAAAAACTGACACTGTAACGGACGTTGTGCGAATATTAATAAGCATTTCTAGAGTGATATCATTCCTGAATGCTAATTTGCAACATTGGTGTTGTTGTAAGGGGCGTGGGAAGGGTAAGATTATGACTTGCATTTATATAGCACCTTTCACGACTTCAGAACATCCCAAAGTGCTTTACAGCCAATGAAGTGCGGCCACTGTTGTAATGTGGGAAACGCGGCCGCCAATTTGCGCACAGCAAGCTCCCACACACAGCAACGTGATAATGACCAGAGAATGTGTTTTCGTGATGTTGATTGAGGGATGAATGTTGGCCCCAGGACACTGGGGATAACTCCCCTGCTCTTCTTCGAAACAGTGCCTTGTATCTTTACGTCCACCTGAGAGAGCAGATGGGGCCTCGGTTTAACGTCTCATCCAAACGACGGTACCTCCGACAATGCGACACTGCTTTTACCAGCGTAAAAGTTTTAATAGATAGAAGAATAAAATGTTATCATTAATTTTTATATTAAAAACCATGTCCATTAAGGTAAGTTTATTTTTAACACTATTAAAAGACATAAAAAGAAAATTGCAAAAAATGTGTTTTTGTCTAAAACATTTAATTTTAATTAATGTTAAATATGTCAGGTGCATTTTTTATTTATTTTGTTGTGATTCTGTGTTTTGAGGGTATTCCGATTGATAGTAATGGCAGCTCGGTACAAACGGAACTCACCATTATTATCAATGAGAGTACTCCATGGTCTCCTAATCTGAGGAAGGACATTCTTGCTATTGAGGGAGTGCAGCGAAGGTTCACCAGACTGATTCCCGGGATGGTGGGACTGGCATATGAAGAAAGACTGGATCGACTAGGCTTATACTCACTGGAATGAGAGGGGATCTCATAGAAACGTATAAAATTCTGATGGGACTGGACAGATGCAGAAAGAATGTTCCCGATGTTGGGGAAGTCCAGAACCAGGGGTCACAGTCTAAGGATAAGGGGTAAGCCATTTAGGACCGAGATGAGGAGAAACTTCTTCACTCAGAGAGTTGTGAACCTGTGGAATTCTCTACCGCAGAAAGTTATTGGGGTCAGTTCGTTAGACATATTCAAAAGAGAGTTTAGATGTGGCCCTTACGGCTAAAGGGATCAGGGGGTATGGAGAGAATGATCAGCCATGATCATATTGAATGGCGGTGTAGGCTCGAAGGGCCGAATGGCCTACTCCTGCACCTATTTTCTATGTTTCTATGTTTCTATGTTCATTGGTGGTCCCGGCCCATGTGATACCAGGATGCGCTTACGTTCCTGGGATACGTGGGCCTCAGCTCTGGGCTGCAAAGGGAAGCCTTGGAGCGCAAGTGTTCGTTCCTCCGGGACCACCAGGTACTTGCGTAAAAAACATTTCGGTCGAAGGCGTCCGATGGCGGGAGGCCTCCGACTGCAATTTCTTCAGCAATGTTAGCGGTGAGAATCCTGATCGCAACATTAGAAAGTGACCAACCTGCCTCTTGCGGATGCTCCAGAGAGGCTCTTGGGTGATGAGGAAAAACATAAGGAGGGAATCTCCCGCTGTATCTTCCGAGCTACCAGCCACACTACGTCCTTCCGAAGGCAATGGTGTCAGACGGCACAAAAAAAGTTCAGCTGAGATTCCCTCGTTAAGGTTCAACTTTGTTCCCCAGCACAAGTAAAAGAAGGATAGACTTGCATTTATATAGCGCCTTTCACGACCACCGGACGTCCCAAAGCGCTTTACAGCCAATGAAGTACTTTTTGCAGTGTGGTCACTGTTGTAATGTGGGAAACGCAGCAACCAATTTATGCACAGCAAGCTCCCACACACAGCAATGTGATAATGACCAGATAATCTGCTTTTGTGATGTTGATTGAGGGATAAATATTGGCCGCAGGACACCGGGGATAACTCCCCTGCTCTTCTTCAAAATAGTGCCATGGGATTTTTTACGTCCGCCTGAGAGAGCAGACGGAGCCTCGGTTTAACATCTCATTTGAAAGACGGCATCCCTGACAGTGCGGTGTTCCCTCAGTACTGCCCCTCCGACAGTGTAGTGCTCCCTCAGTATTGCCCCTCCGACAGTGCAGCGCTCACTCAGTACTGCCCCTCTGACAATGCGGCGCTCCCTCAGTACTGCCCCTCTGACAGTGTGGCACTCCTCAGCACTGCCCCTCCGACAGTGCGGCACTCCCTCAGTACTGCCCCTCCGACAGTGCGGCGCTCCCTCAGTACTGCCCCTCCGACAGTGCGGCACTCCCTCAGTACTGCCCCTCCGACAGTGCGGCACTCCCTCAGTACTGCCCCTCCGACAGTGAGGCACTCCCTCAGTACTGCCCCACCGACAGTGCGGCACTCCCTCAGTACTGCCCCTCCGACAGTGTGGCACTCCCTCAGTACTGCCCCTCCGACAGTGCGGCGCTTCCTCAGTACTGCCCCTCCGACAGTGTGGCACTCCCTCAGTAGTGCCCCTCCGACAGTGTGGCATTCCCTCAGTACTGCCCCACCGACAGTGCGGCACTCCCTCAGCACTGCCCCTCCGACAGTGCGGCGCTCCCTCAGTACTGCCCCACCGACAGTGCGGCACTCCCTCAGTACTGCCCCTCCGACAGTGCGGCGCTCCCTCAGTACTGCCCCACCGACAGTGCGGCGCTCCCTCAGTACTGCCCCACCGACAGTGCGGCGCTCCCTCAGTACTGCCCCTCCGACAGTGCGGCTCTCCCTCAGTACTGCCCCTCCGACAGTGCGGCTCTCCCTCAGTACTGCCCCTCCGACAGTGCGGCGCTCCCTCAGTACTGCCCCTCCGACAGTGCGGCGCTCCCTCAGTACTGCCCCTCCGACAGTGCGGCGCTCCCTCAGTACTGCCCCTCCGACAGTGCGGCGCTCCCTCAGTACTGTACTGGGAGTGTCAGCCTGGATTTTGTACGTGCTCAGGTTCCTGGAGTGGGACTTGAATCCAAAGGCGATGTTGTCAGAAGACACAAAAAAGTTCAGCCGTGATTCCCTTGTTAAGATTCGACATTGTTGCAGGTAGAAGATTAGAAGCTGTGCGTCCCCTGGAGAGGAATCCCCCACCAACACCGGCTCGCCGGCTAGCTTGGCGTCACACCCAATCACCATCGTTATCATAGGCAGTCCCTCGGAATCGAGGAAGACTTGCTTCCACTTTAAAAGTGAGTTCTCAGGTGACTGAACAGTCCAATACGAGAGCCACAGTCCCTGTCACAGGTGGGACAGACAGTGGTTGAAGGAAAGGGTGGGTGGGGAGTCTGGTTTGCCGCACGCTCCTTCCGCTGCCTGCGCTTGGTTTCTGCATGCTCTCGGCGACGAGACTCGAGGTGCTCAGCGCCCTCCCGGATGCACTTCCTCCACTTCGGGCGGTCTTTGGCCAGGGACTCCCAGGTGTCGGTGGGGATGTTGCACTTTATCAGGGAGGCTTTGAGGGTGTCCTTGTAACGTTTCCTCTGCCCACCTAGGGCTCACTTGCCTTGTCGGCGTTCCAAGAACACCCAAAGTCACATCTGAAGAAGACTTCCGACATCAGGAGACCCAAAATGGGTTGCAACAAAGGAGGCTCTGGGCGTGCGACAGTTCGAGAAATGATGAGGTGGGGGGAGGGCTGTGGTGGAGGGGGAAGAAGCTGTTTAACATTCATGATCTGTCCTTTCTAAAATATCATTAGTGCTATTATTACAAGACTGCTGACAATTTTCCCAGTAAAACCTAATGGGCCAAAGCGTGTGTTGCGACCAAGCAATCTACGTTACAGAGGGGATGGAAAATAATCAGTAATATGCAAATAAAGCAATTTGACTTTATTTCTCTTTTCAAAAGCCAGCTTTGTGTTTTGAAATTCAACGCACTCCTTGAATCGGATAGTTTTGAACCAATTTATTTCAGGCTACCTTAAGGGTCAATTTCAAAATTTCTTTTTAACAACAAGATCAATTGGAATTGGTTTTTTGCCTCAGGTGCATGCACATTGATAAAACAAACAGCATTTTATTTGAAATAAAAGATCAATTTGAGTTATTTCTTGCTTACAGCCCAAGCACTGAATCAGCTTAAATTAGTGGGAAAAAACATTGGCAAACGAAAACCCTTTGGCAGTGCTTCAGATCTGCTATTTTAATTATTAATTGATTCAGATGAAGTTAAAAACGAAAGGAGGTGACGGAGGGGTTTGCCCTGTGAATGTCGGGCGTTGAGGCACTTCAGACAACAGGGCAAACTTTCCAACATTGCACTCCGAGGGAGGGAGCCCCCTCTCACTTGGAGCCCGTATTGGATGCTCTGGTGCAGCATTCTCCAGCCATTACGATCCAAGCCGGGGCATCCCACTGGGATCGTGAAGTTGGAAAATCGGGGTCGAAATTCCAGTTGTAACGCCACCCGCTCGCGTCAGGGATGGGCAGCTAATGGGCGGCTAAGTCCTTTCCGTTGGCGACGACCTGCTTTCCCGGATCTCGGAAATGTAGTGGGGCACAGGGGCGGGGTGGTGGTGGGGGGGGGGGGGGGCGGGGGCGGCAGTTGCTGCACCAAGACGGACCACTGCGTGTTCTGCTGCCACCCAAGTGGTGACATCATCGAGCGTGCAATATCCCCTTGGCGCCGTGGCTGCGCTATTCGGTGAGTGCGGTGACCTTACCGGCAGGCGTCCGTACAGCCGGAGAAAGGTGGCAGGACATCGGGGGTCCCGGGGCAGGGGCGTCCAGAGATCAAAGTAAGGGAATATATATATTTTTTTATCATTAATGTATTAATGCAGGGCCGGGCAGTTATTTGGGCTGGAGGGCCACTTGACAAGTTTTGGTGAGCTGTTGAGGGCCGCCGACCAATGTTCCACCAATCGCCCGGTCCTGTGCAGGCCACTCGCCAGCTCCTGCCGCTGCAAGAGATACTGCGCATGCGCGGCTGGAAGAGTTACTGAGCATGCGCAGCTGCATAGCGGCCGGCTGTGCAGCAAATTTAAAGGGACCGTGTGCAAATAAAATTAGAAGGAACATTGCATCAACATAAACTTTGCATAAACATAAATTTAAAAATCGTCAGATGCTAGCTCACACGCACAACATGTATTCAGTACTGCTTCGAAATAAATCAAAGATAAAAGTTGAAAATGTTGTGGTGCGTTCTGGTCTCTGTAAATCAGTGCTGTGAAATAGAACTGTACCCTCTTTAGAGCCTGTGTCAGCATCAATTTCTCACCTCAGTCGTCCTTATGTTCCTCTGCCGTCCCGATTGGTGCCACATGAGAACTCCCCTGCCGTCGTACCATGCATACCGGGAGAGGAAAGATGCAATGCTGGTCACTTTCTTCGGTAACAGAGTTGAGGAGATCAGCAGCTAAGACTCCATTCTAAAACGGATAGGGCATATTCGAGTGTGCAGTGCATTCTGGGGTCCAGAATCACAGAACGGATCATTTTACGATCGGGCCGGAGAGAATCTCTTTTGCAAATGATTAATTTTGATGAAGTATTACTATGATTTTTCCTTGGCTGCACTTTGTGTCGGTCTCTGACCCATGGGAAGCGAAAGTGGAGAGACGATTGTGCAGCTCGAGCTCTGTCCCATCCAGCGGGCCAGATAGAATGACCTGGCGAGCCGGATAAGGCCAGCGGGGGCCAGTATTCTGCCCCCCGCTGTATTAATGGGAGCAGTGGGAAAGTGTGGATGTGGGGGAGGACAAGTGTCGGAAAATGTTTCTTTCCTCTTGCATGCCGGCAGCCGACCGCGGGGAAATTTGGTCGGCCTCCTGAGACACCGAGGATGAGGGTGCAACGCCACTTTTAGCACTGCTCTCTCATCTTTGGCTGGCAAAACCGAATTTTGCACAGTTTGAGGAGGCACCTACCGCCTGGCGTTAAAATCAATGCTCAGCCGATGTCACCGCCTCAAAAACAGCGGGACCGAATTTCGACCCCGTAATGCTTAATATGCACAATATGTCCGGCTGGGAATAAGGGTGATCCCACGGTCCCAGCAGGAAAGCCATGTTGGAAGCAAGCACTGGTTGGAGATAAGGCGACAACTGCTGTGGCCCAGATTCTCCATCTTGCACCCACTAGGAACACACATTCGCAGAATTACCCCCAATGCAAGACACAGGTAGAGTACAAGTGTCAGCTGTGGCTCAGTGGGCAGCACTCTTGCCTCTGGGTCAGAAGGTTGTGGGTTCAGATCCCACTCCAGAGACTTGAGCACATAAATCTAGGCCGACACTCCCATTGCAGTGTTGAGGGAACACTGCACTGTCAGAGGTGCAGTACTGAAGGAGCACTGCATTGTCGGAGGGGCAGTGTTGAGGGAGCGCTGCACTGTTGGAGGTGGTGTCTTTCAGATGAGATGTCAAACCGAGGCCCCGTCTGCTCTCTCAGGTGGATATAAAAGATCCCATGGCACTATTTTGAAGAAGAGCAGGGGAGTTATCCCCCATGTCTTGGCCCATATTTATCCCTCAATCAACATAACAAAACAGATTATTTGGCTATTATCACATTGCTGTTTTTGGGAGCTTGCTGTGCACAAATTGGCTGATGCGTTTATCACATTACAACAGTAACTACAGTCCAAATGTACTTCATTGGCTGTAAAGTGCTTTAAGAACAAAATAAGCAGGTGTAGGCCATTTGGCCCCTCGAGCCTGCTCCGCCATTCAATAAGATCATGGCTGATCTGATCATGGACTCAGCTCCACTTCCCTGCCCGCTCCCCATAACCCTTTACTCCCTTATCGCGCAAAAATCTGTCTATCTCCACCTTAAATATATTCAATGACCCAGCCTCCACAGCTCTCTGGGGCAGAGAATCCCACAGATTTACAACCCTCAGAGAGAAGAAATTCCTCCTCATCTCCGTTCTGAATTGGCGGCCCCTTATTCTGAAATGTCCGGTGGTCGTGAAAGGCGCTATGGTAATGCAAGTCTTTCTTTTTGTCTTTATTATTACACCCAGTGAGACTGCTGTTGCGCTGATTCAAATTTATCATCTTAACAAGCAGATATGAGGTACTTGACCTCTGCTGATGGGTGTGACATTGCACAGTGACAGCGAAAACAGGCGAGTTGCACATACAATCAGAAAACCCTCTAAAATTCATGGAGTGCACATGAAGTGCCGTACTGCATTAGTGAACTGAAAATGGGTGGCCAGATTGATATTGGAACTCAAAACATGGTAATCCCCGTCTACTGTGACTCAGTGGGCAGCATTCGCGAGTCTGGAGGTTGTGGGTTCACATCCCACTCCAGGGACTCGAGCACATAAATCTAGGCTGGCACTACTAGTGCAGTGCTGAGGGAGCACCGCACTGTCGGAGGGGCAGTACTGAGGGAGTGCCGCACTGTCGGAGGGGCAGTACTGAGGGAGCGCCGCACTGTCGGAGGGGCAGTACTGAGGGAGCGCCGCACTGTCGGAGGGGCAGTACTGAGGGAGTGCCGCACTGTCGGAGGGGCAGTACTATGGGAGCGCTACACTGTCGGAGGGGCAGAGCTTGAGGGAGCGCTGCATTGTCGGAGGGGCAGAGCTGAGGCAGCACTGCACTGTCGGAGGGGCAGAGCTGAGGGAACGCAGCACTCTCTGTGGGGCAGTACTGAGGGAGTGCCGCACTGTCGGAGGGGGCAGTACTGAGGGAGTGCCGCACTGTCGGAGGGGCAGTACTATGGGAGCGCTACACTGTCGGAGGGGCAGAGCTTGAGGGAGCGCTGCATTGTCGGAGGGGCAGAGCTGAGGCAGCACTGCACTGTCGGAGGGGCAGAGCTGAGGGAACGCAGCACTCTCTGTGGGGCAGTACTGAGGGAGTGCCGCACTGTCGGAGGGGGCAGTACTGAGGGAGTGCCGCACTGTCGGAGGGGCAGTACTGAGGGAGTGCCGCACTGTCGGAGGGGCAGTACTGTGGGAGCGCTACACTGTCGGAGGGACAGTACTGAGGGAGTGCCGCACTGTCGGAGGGGCAGTACTGAGGGAGTGCCGCACTGTCGGAGGGGCAGTACTGTGGGAGCGCTACACTGTCGGAGGGGCAGAGCTTGAGGGAGCGCTGCATTGTCGGAGGGACAGAGCTGAGGGAGCACTGCACTGTCGGAGGGGCAGAGCTGAGGGAGCGCAGCACTGTCTGTGGGGCAATACTGAGGGAGTGCCGCACTGTCGGAGGGGCAGTACTGAGGGAGTGCCGCACTGTCAGGGGGTCAGTACTGAGGGAGTGCCGCACTGTCGGAGGGGCAGCACTGGGGGAGTGCCGCACTGTCGGAGGGGCAGTACTGAGAGAGTGCTGCACTGTCGGAGGTGCCATTTATCCGATGAGACATTAAACCGAGGCCCCATCTGCCCTCTCAGGTGGATGTAAAAGATCCCACGGCACTATTTCGAAGAAGAGCAGGGGAGTTATCCCCGGTGTCCTGGGGCCAATATTTATCCCTCAATCAATATCACTAAAAAACACATTATCTGTTCATTATCACATTGCTGTGTATGGGAGCTTGCTGTGTGCAAATTGGCTGTTGCATTTCCTACATTACAACATTGACTACACTCCAAAAGTACTTCATTGGCTGTAAAGTGCTTTGGGACGTCCTGAGGTCGTGAAAGGCGCTGTATAAATGCAAGTCTTTCTTTCACCCCTCACACATCCCTGTGTGTAAACTGGCTGCCGTGTTTCCTGCCTTACAGCAGTGACTACTCTTCAAAAAGTACTTTGCTTGTTCTAGGGGGCTTTGGGACGTCCTGAGGTTATAAAAGGCACAGTATCAATCCAAGGCTTTCTTTTTTTTTCCTTTATCATATCAAAGAAGTCATCAAGGACTAAGTTAAAAACAAACTTGAAAGTAGGAAGCTAAACATTTGAAAGTTCGAGACAAGGGATTCTCTTCAGAATCAGAACTGTCTGATAACTGTGAGTCACAGGTTAGAATTAAAACATAGAATGTAAGGAAATCTTTTCTCTTCACAGTAACCGGTGTGTACTGTAGCGAAATCACATGAGGTTAGGGTGATTGAAACATGGCGGGTTCCCTTTACTCTTGGTATTCCCCTTGGGAAAAACATAAGAACATAAGAAATAGGCCCCTCGAGCCTGCTCCGCCATTTAATAAGATCATGGCTGATCTGATCATGGACTCAGCTCCACTTCCCCGCCCGCTCCCCATAACCCCTTATCCCCTTATCATTTAAGAAACTGTCTATTTCTGTCTTAAATTTATTCACTGTCCCAGCTTCCACAGCTCTCTAAGGCAGCGAATTCCACAGATTTACAACCCTCTGAAAGAAGAAATTTCTCATCTCAGTTTTAAATGGGCGGCCCCTTATTCTAAGATCGTGCCCTCTAGTTCTAGTCTCTCCCATCAGTGGAAACATCCTCTCTGCATCCACCTTGTTAAGCCACCTCATAATCTTATACATTTCGATAAGATCACCTCTCATTCTTCTGAATTCCAATGAGTAGAGGCCCAACCTACTCAACCTTTCCTCATAAGTCAACCCCCTCATCTCCGGAATCAACCGAGTGAACCTTCTCTGAACTGCCTCCATAGCAAGTATATCCTTTTGTAAATATGGAAACCAAAACTGCACGCAGTATTCCAGGTGTGGCCTCACCAATACCCTGTATAACTGTAGCAAGACTTCCCTGCTGTTATACTCCATCCCTTTTGCAATAAAGGCCAAGATACCATTGGCCTTCCTGATCACTTGCTGTACCTGCATACTATCCTTTTGTGTCTCATGCACAAGTACCCCCAAGTCCCACTGTACTTCAGCACTTTGCAATCTTTCTCCATTTCAATAATAACTTGCTCTTTGATTTTTTTCTGCCAAAGTGCATGACCTCACATTTTCTAACATTATATTCCATCTGCCAAATTTTTGCCAACTCACTTAGCCTGTCTATATCCTTTTGCAGATTTGTTTGTGTCCTCCTCACACATTGCTTTTCCTCCCATCTTTGTATCGTCAGCAAACTTGATCAAAAATTTGACACCGAGCCGCATAAGTAGAAATTAGTGCAGGAGACCAAAAGCTTGGTCAAAGAGGTAGGATTTAAGGAGCGTCTTGAAGGAGGAAAGAGAGGTAGAGCAATGGAGAGTTTTAGGGAGGGAGCTCCAGAGCTTGGGGACCCAGGCAACAGAATGGTTGAGTGATTATAATCAGGGATACTCAGGGGGGCAGAATTGGAGGAGCGCAGATATCTCGGGAAGTTGTGGGGCTGAAGGAGATTACAGAGATTGGGAGGGACGAGGCCATGGAGGGATTGGAAAATAGGATGGGAATTTTGGAATCGAGACGTTACCTAACCGGGAGCCAATGTAGGTCAGCGAGCACAGGGGGTGATGGGTGAACGGGACTCGGTGCGAGTTAGGACACAGTGCAGCGTGCACAGGGGGTGATGGGTGAACGGGACTTGGTGCGAGTTAGGACACGGGCAGCCGAGTTTTGGATCACCTCTAGTTTTACCTCTAGCTGTAGATCAGTGGATAGCACCCGCGCCTCTGAGTCAGAAGGTTGTGGGTTCAAATCCCACTCCAGAGACTTGAGCACAAAAATCTAGGCTGACACTCCCAGTGCAGTACTGAGGGAGTGCTGCACTGTCGGAGGGGCAATACTGAGGGAGCGCTGCACTGTCGGAGGGGCCGTACTGAGGGAGCGCTGCACTGTCGGAGGGGCAGTACTGAGGGAGCGCTGCACTGTCGGAGGGGCAGTACTGAGGGAGCGCTGCACTGTCGGAGGGGCATAACTGAGGGAGCGCTGCACTGTCGGAGGGGCCGTACTGAGGGAGCGCTGCACTGTCGGAGGGGCAGTACTGAGGGAGCGCTGTGCTGTCGGAGGGGCAGTACTGAGGGAGCGCTGCGCTGTCGGAGAGGCAGTACTGAGGGAGCGCTGCGCTGTCGGAGAGGCAGTACTGAGGGAGCGCTGCACTGTCGGAGGGGCAGTACTGAGGGAGCGCTGCACTGTCGGAGGGGCAGTACTGAGGGAGCGCTGCACTGTCGGAGGTGTCGGCTATCTCCTGTGTGTCCTGGGCCAATATTTATCCCTCAATCAACATCACTAAAACAGATTATCTGGGTCATTATCACATTGCTGTGTGTGGGAGCTTGCTGTGCGCAAATTGGCTGCCGCGTTTCCCACATTACAACAGTGACTGCACTTCCAAAGAAAAATCCTTCATTGGCTGCAAGGAGCTTTGAGACGTCCGGCGGGTGTGAAAGGCACTATACATAGGCATGTCTTTCTTTCTATCCATCAGCATTTCCAACTCTTCAGCTATCATGGCCCTTGCCCTGACACGTTTGAATTCTTTTCCCAAACTGGTGTACCTCCTTACATCTCTCTCTCAGCCTTCGAATTCTCGTTACAATCTGCCTCTGCACTCGTTGTCACCTCCCCCTTAATCCACGTCTCTCAATTCCTTTTTTGCCTCCGTTACCCTGCCCGCTCCCTTTTCGTAAAACACTTTCAGGGAGAAATTTGCTTGGGACAGCGATCCCTGGCAAGGGTTGGAACAGGGGCGCTAAAGGGTTTGTAGCCGGGAGCGCCGGCATTCGTGCCGCTCGGCAAATTCAGTGTGCCGGTACTGGCGGGGCTGAGCAGTATCGCCCGGGAGCGCCGCGCCGGTGTGCAACGCCCCCCGGTATCCACACGGAGGCAACATTCGGTTTGCGCTGCACCTGTAGCGCCCCCTAGTGACCCCCGCCAGAGAAAGCTGGCGTGCAGAGCTGTCCCGGGGAGCGAGGGGAAGGAACGACTGCACAGGGTAAGTGTGGTTGATATTATTTTTTCGCGATTTAACTTTATTTAGGGTGAGTAATGTATCGGGAATGTTTTTTGGTGTTTTTTGTTCCGATTCTTTTGTTGTTCCAGGGGGCGCCTCTCTCGGGGCGCTCCGAAGCTGGCTCTTTAGCACGGGATATTCGGTTGCTCACTCAGCCTAGTGCCCAGAGATAAGTGTGGAACGCCTCCCTTCGCGCTCCGCCCCACTCTCAGGGCCCAAACACTGAATTTTGCTCTTTCCGTTGTTAAAGAAATTTAGTGCCCGCCTGACATTAGCGCCTTAAAAACCCTCCAACCAAATTTCGAGCCCTCTGGGCCTTTTCACGACATTGACGGGCCTGTATTTGTGTCAGTCGGTGAGTGACTTATGGTGCCAGTTAGGGTGCACTATGTAACCTGTATTGGATGCAGTTCAGAGAAGGTTCACTTGGTTGAATCTTGAGATGAAGGGGTCGTCTTATGAAGAAAGATTGAGCAGGTTGGAATTCAGCAGAATGAGAGGTGATCTTATTGAAACATATAAAATTCTGAGGGGGCTCGACAAGGTGGATGCAGAGAGGATGTTTTCCCTCGTAGGGGAGACTAGAACTAGGGGGCATAGTTTCAGAATAAAGGGTCACCCATATAAAACGGATATGGGGAGGACTTTCTTCTTTCTGAGAGTGTGGTGAATCTTTGGAATTCTCTGCCTCAGAGAGCTGTGGAGGCTGGGTCTTTGAATATATTTAAGGTGGAGATAGACAGATTTTTGAGCAATAAGGGAGTGAAGGGTTATGGGGAGCGGGCAGGGAAGTGGAGCTGAGTCCATGATCAGATCAGCCATGATCTTATTGAATGGCGGAGCAGGCTCGAGGGGCCGAATGGCTGACTCCTGCTCCTATTTCTTATGTTTTTTGGAAACCTTTCAGAATGACTTAAGTTAATTGGATCTCCTACAATAATTGGCTCAGTTAATGCTTTTAGTATCTATCAGCGTAAAACACTTAGTGTCATGATTGGAATTTGCAAGCTGGCCTTAAAACGTTGCCCAAACTAGCCTCAATGCTTGAAGCGGCAATTTCCTGCATTCTATTAAGTGGTCATAAATTTACCAACTGTCTGCTGATAGGTCCGTGCATCATTTCCAGCGTGTTTTGCAACAAGAAAAGCAAATGTTTCCCGTGACTGTAAGAGAGTTATACATTAGCAATGTATTCGTGTATAGTTCAGACAGGTGCAATGATGCATTGTGAGAGCTGTGGAGGCCGAGTCCTTGAGTATGTTCAAGGCTGAGATCGATAGATTTTTGGATTTTTGGGGAATCGAGGGATGTGGGGGTCGGGAGTGAACGCGGAGTTGAGGTCGACAATCAGCCGTGATCTTATCGAATGGCGGAGCAGGCTCGAGAGGCCGCAAGGCCGACTCCCGCTCCTAATTCTTTGACCTTCTGATACACTAACTACATCTACTGGTTCCCCTTTATCCACCCTGCTCGTTGCATCCTCAAAGAACTCTAATAAATTTGTCAAACACGATTTCCCATTTGGAAAACCATGTTGGCTGCTGGATTGTGTTATGATTTTCTAAATGTCCTGCTACTACTCACTTAATAATAGAGCCCAGCATTTTCCCAACGATAGATGTTAGGCTAACTGGTCTATAGTTTCCTGCTTTCTGTCTCCCTCCTTTCTTGAATAGCGCCGTTACATTTTCTAATCCGCTGGGACCTTTCCAGAATCTAGGGAATTTTGGAAGATTACAACCAATGCAACAATGATATCATGTGGTGGTAGGTGTGTACTTCTCCACAGGGTGAGTTCCTGATTCATTTGACAAGGAGAAGACCGGTTGAATAAGGTACTCCACCAATGTTCCGTGTCATTTTATTTTGGGTCACCGGCCCTGTGCTGTGGCTCAGTGGGCAGCACACTCGCCACTGAGTCAGAATTTTGTGGGTTCAAGCCGCACTCCAGGGACTTGAGCACAAAAAAAGGTAGGCTGACATTCCAGTGCAGTGCTGAGGGAGTGCTGCACTATCGGAGGGGCAGTACTGAGGGAATGCTGCACTGTTGGAGGGGCAGTGCTGAGGGAGTGCTGCACTGTTGGAGGGGCAGTGCTGAGGGAATGCTGCACTGTTGGAGGGGCAGTGCTGAGGGAGTGCTGCACTGTCGGAGGGGCAGTACTGAGGGAGCGCTGCACTGTTGGAGGGGCAGTGCTGAGGGAGTGCTGCACTGTCGGAGGGGCAGTACTGAGGGAGTGTCGCACTGTCGGAGGGGCAGTACTGAGGGAACGCTGCACAGTCGGAGGGGCAGTGCTGAGGGAGCGCTGCACTGTCGGAGGGGCTGTCGGAGGGGCCGTCTTTCGGATGAGACATTAAACTGAGGCTCCGTCTGCTCTCTCAGGTGGACCTAAAAGATCCCACGGGCACTATTTCGAAGAAGAGCAGCGGAGTTATCCCCAGTGTCCCGGGGCAAATATTTCATCATCATCATAGGCAGTCGTTCGGAATCTAGGAAGACTTGCTTCCACTCCTAAAATGAATCCTTAGGTGGCTGAACAGTCCAATATGGGAATTATAGTCCCTGTCACAGGTGGGACAGACAGTGGTCGAAGGAATGGGTGGGTGGGGAGTCTGGTTTGCCACAGGCTCTTTCCGCTGCCTGCGCTTGGTTTCTGCATGCTCTTAGTGACGAGAATCGAGGTGCTCAGCGCTCTCCCTCCACTTAGGGCGGTCTTTGGCCAGGGACTCCCAGAGACATCCTGGGACTCGCCCCACTGGGTCCCCCCCTTGCCCAGCTGCTATGGCCTGCGCCCTCACCACCACCACGATGGCCATTAGAGGTCCTGGGAGTAGGCCAAAGACAACAACAACTTGTATTTATATAGTGCCTTTAACGTAGTGAACCGTAGTGAAACGTCGCAAGGCGCTTCACAGGAGTATTATGAGACAAAAAATTTGACACCGAGCCGCACAAGGAGAAATCAGGGCAGGTGACCAAAAGCTTGGTCAAAGAGGTAGGTTTTACGGAGCGTCTTAAAGGAGGAAAAAGCGGTAGAGAGGCGGAGAGGTTTAGGGAGGGAGTTCCAGAGTTTGGGGCCCAGGCAACAGAAGGCACGGCCACCGATGGTGGAGCGATTATAATCAGGGATGCTCAAGAGGGCAGAATTAGAGGAGCACAGCCATTTCGGGGGGTTGTGGGGCTGGAGGAGATTACAGAGATAGGGAGGGGCGAGGCCATGGAGGGATTTGAAAACAAGGATGAGAATTTTGAAATCGAGGCGTTGTATAACCAGGAGCCAATGTAGGTCAGCGAGCATAGTGGGTGGTGGGTGATCGGGACTTGGTGCAAGTTAGGACACGGGGCAGCCGATTTTTGGATCACCTATAGTTTACGTAGGGTAGAATGTGGGAGGCTGGCCAGGAGTGCGTTGGAATAGTCAAGTCTAGAGGGAGCAAAGACATGGCAGATACGTTATATATGCAGACTACAGATATACTCTCTGTGTACTTACTGCATAGTTGTATAAGATGGAGACTTGTTCCTGATGTACTTTCAATAAGGTTTACACTGTGTATATACTATGCTGGCACCACTAGAGGGTGCAACTGGTGGAGACCGGGGTTTCCTGCCCCTGTGGCAGAGGCTGTCCACCAGAGGGCACTGCGGTGGGAGATCTGAAGGTCAGCTGCATAGGTGTGCAGGGCCCAGTATAAAAGGCTGCCCACCATGCTTGTGCCTCACTCTGGAGTTACGAATAAAGGATCAAGGTCACTACAGTTTGGGTAACACACATTGCCTCGTTGAGTCATTCATAGGTACATCACAGACATAACTGATACCTTTGCTTTTTGCATTTCCCAAGCAGTATCGGGACTGTCTGGCTGCTGATCTCCCTCGGATCGGAGACCCAACGCAAACCTGTCGGCCGGACAGACCTGGGGTCCTGTTTACCTTTGTACCTCTGGATTTGAATTAAACACTAAACGCAGCCAAGGAGCAGCAGGGTGGGGTGGGAGGGGTAGGGGTGTCCCTGGGCTCTGTTCATGGCCTGGGGCGTTGGAATACCCCCTTACTCCTGGACATTGGCAGGGAGGACAGAACAACAGACTTCACAGAATTTAATCTGGGAAAACTATTAAAATGGGTTCTGATATTGTGAGGCTTCATCATAGTGAGGTTGTGAAGCAATTTTGGAATTAGGAAACAGGGGTGTGCAGGGAAATAGAATTGAATAATCCTAAATCTGTTCATTTGACTCCAAATTTCCATGAAGTAATTTGAGCCCAGATTTTTCCTCTTTATTTTTGTACAATGTTCCTCCTCCTGAGGGGCCTGGACATAATGGATAGTAAGGGTCTATTTCTTTTGTGGAGGGGTCTATTATGAGATGGCATGGTTTTAAGGTGGGTGGTGGAAAGTTTAGAGGGGATTTGAGGGGTGGGGGGGCTTATTTACACAAAACGTTGTGGGGATCTGGAACTCGCTGCCTGGAAGAGTGGTGGATGCAGAAACCCTCACCACTTTTAAGAGTGGGCACTTAAAGGCCTTAACCTGCAGGGTTACGGACCTAGAGCTGGTAATTGGGATTAGACTGGATGATCTTTTGCTGGACGGAGCAGATATAATGGTAAGTACTGCAGGGAATAGAATACGGCCAGGGTGATCTCCTGGACTAGTTTCGATCGTCTGGATGGGTCGGAGGGGGGAGGCCATCTTAGACTGGGTGTTGTGTAATGAGAGAGGATTAATTAGCAATCTCGTTGTGCGAGGCCCCTTGGGGAAGAGTGACCATAATATGGTGGAATTCTACATTCGTATGGGAATGAAACAGTTAATTCAGAGACCATGGTCCAGAACTTAAAGAAGGGTAACTTTGAAGGTATGAGGCGTGAATTGGCTAGGATAGATTGGCGAATGATACTTAAGGGTTTGACTGTGGATGGGCAATGGAAGACATTTAGAGACCGCATGGATGAACTACAACAATTGTACATCCCTGTCTGGCGTAAAAATAAAAAAGGGAAGGTGGCTCAACAGTGGCTATCAAGGGAAATCAGGGATAGTATTAAAGCCAAGGAAGTGGAATACAAATTGGCCAGAAATAGCAGTGAACCTGGGGACTGGGAGAAATTTAGAACTCGGCAGAGGAGGACAAAGGGTTTGATTAGGGCAGGGAAAATGGAGTATGAGAAGAAACTTGCAGGGAACATTAAGACTGACTGCAAAAGTTTCTATAGATATGTAAAGAGAAAAAGGTTAGTAAAGACAAACGTAGGTCCCCTGCAGTCAGAATCAGGGGAAGTCATAACGGGGAACAAAGAAATGGCAGACCAATTGAACAAGTACTTTGGTTCGGTATTCACTAAGGAGGACAAAAACAACCTTCCGGATATAAAAGGGGTCAGAGGGTCTAGTAAGAAGGAGGAACTGAGGGAAATCCTTATTAGTTGGGAAATTGTGTTGGGGAAATTGATGGGATTGAAGGCCGATAAATCCCCAGGGCCTGATGGACTGCATCCCAGAGTACTTAAGGAGGTGGCCTTGGAAATAGCGGATGCATTGACAGTCATTTTCCAACATTCCATAGACTCTGGATCAGTTCCTATCGAGTGAGTGGAGGGTAGCCAATGTAACCCCACTTTTTAAAAAAGGAGGGAGAGAGAAAACATGGAATTATAGACCGGTCAGCCTGACATCAGTAGTGGGTAAAATGATGGAATCAATTATTAAGGATGTCATAGCAGCGCATTTGGAAAGAGGTGACATGATAGGTTCAAGTCAGCATGGATTTGTGAAAGGGAAATCATGCTTGACAAATCTTCTGGAATTTTTTGAGGATGTTTCCAGTAGAGTGGACAAGGGATAACCAGTTGATGTGGTATATTTGGATTTTCAGAAGGCTTTTGACAAGGTCCCACACAAGAGAATAATGTGCAAAGTTAAAGCACATGGGATTGGGCATAGTGTGCTGACATGGATTGAGAACTGGTTGTCAGACAGGAAGCAAAGAATAGGAGTAAATGGGTACTTTTCAGAATGGCAGGCAGTGACTAGTGGGGTACCACAAGGTTCTTTGCTGGGGCCCCAGCTGTTTACATTGTACATTAATGATTTAGATGAGGGGATTAAATGTAGTATCTCCAAATTTGCAGATGACCCTAAGTTGGGTGGCAGTGTGAGCTGCGAGGAGGATGCTATGAGGCTACAGAGTGACTTGGATAGGTTAGGTGAGTGGGCAAATGCATGGCAGATGAAGTATAATGTGGATAAATGTGAGGTTATCCACTTTGGTGGTAAAAACAGAGAGACAGATTATTATCTGAATGGTGACAGATTAGGAAAAGGGGAGGTGCAACGAGACCTGGGTGTCATGGTACATCAGTCATTGAAGGTTGGCATGCGGGTACAGCAGGCAGTTAAGAAAGCTAATGGCATGTTGGCCTTCATAGCGAGGGAATTTGAGTACAGGGGCAGGGAGCTGTTGCTACTGTTGTACAGGGCCTTGGTGAGGCCACACCTGGAGTATTGTGTACAGTTTTGGTCTCCTAACTTGAGGAAGGACATTCTTGCTATTGAGGGAGTGCAGCGAAGGTTCACCAGACTGATTCCCGGGATGGCGGGACTGACATATCAAGAAAGACTGGATTAACTGGGCTTGTATTCACTGGAGTTCAGAAGAATGAGAGGGGATCTCATAGAAACGTTTAAAATTCTGACAGGTTTAGACAGATTAGATGCAGGAAGAATGTTCCCAATGTTGGGGAAGTCCAGAACCAGGGGTCACAGTCTAAGGATAAGGGGTAAACCATTTAAGACCGAGATGAGGAGAAACTTCTTCACCCAGAGAGTGGTGAACCTGTGGAATTCTCTACCACAGAAAGTTGTTGAGGCCAATTCACTAAATATATTCAAAAAGGAGTTAGATGTAGTCCTTACAACTAGGGGGATCAAGGGGTATGGCGAGAAAGCAGGAATGGGGTACTGAAGTTGCATGTTCAGCCATGAACTCACTGAATGGCGGTGCAGGCTCGAAGGGCCGAATGGCCTACTCCTGCACCTATTTTCTATGTTTCTATGTTTCTTTGTGTAAACTTTATGAGGGGCCGAGATAGAGTGGATATTTCTTAGCAGAGGAGTCAATAACCAGGGGGCATAGAATTAAAGTAATTGGTGAAAGGTTTAGAGGGGATTTGAGGGGAAATGTTTTCACCCAGAGGGTGGTGGGGGTCTGGAACTCACTGCCTGAAAGAGTGGTAGAGGCAGAAACCCTCACCACATTTAAAAAGTATTTGGATGTGCACTTGAAGTGCCGTAACCTACAGGGCTTCGGACCGAGAGCTGGAAAGTGGGATTAGGCTGGGTAGCTCTTTGTCGGCCAGTGCGGACACGATGGGCCGTAATGGACTCTGTTTTGTATATTCTATGATTCTATGATCCTATACTCTGCAACCCCCGCCCCCCCACAGACCAAATCTCCCCTACGACCCCACCTCCCTCACCGACCCCACTCCCACCCACCGACCCCACCCCCCAGCCCCAATCCGTCCCACCTCACCACTCCCCTTTCCCCATTCCCCCCACTCCCTCCATTGCCCAATCCCACTCTCCCTACCCCATGCCCCCCTCGCTCCCCCACCTCACTCTCTGCCAACATTCCCACTACGCCCCACCCCGCCTCCCCCAGTGAAGAATAATATAGGGAAATGAAGAGAACTAGTTTGTATGGGGAGAGAGGGACTCACTCCTCAAACAGAGACGACTATCACGGGAGCCCAGCCAGGTTAAGCGTGCCGTGTGATCTGCTCCACCTCACCGACATCAACGTGCCATCCCGGGTTGAAACGTATTCTCAGCGGAAGGCAAACTCGCCGCAGAGTGTATTTGTCGACGGATCCCATATCTCTGAGACATCGATCACCATCAGACATCCTGCCGACCAGCAGACAGCTGGTGTAACAGAGTATTCATTGCAATAATTAGAACTTAATTAGTTAATACATCAAAGGTGATCCAGTCGTTCAATTATTAGGGCTCTAGTACAATCGATATGGCTAGGTTATCAGTTATTGTTTCACAGTGTTAGCTGTGGCTCAGTGGGTAGCACTCTCGCCTCTGATTCGGAAAGTTATGAGTTCAAGTCCCAGTTGAGCACATAAAAATTAAGGCTGACACTTCAGTGCACTGTCAGAGGGGTTGTATTTTGGATGCGAAGTTAAACTGAGCCCTATCTGCTCTCTCCCAGGGCAGATCCCATGGCACTATTTCGAAGAAGAGCAGGGGAGTTATCCCCGGTGTCCTGGGGCCAATATTTATCCCTCAATCAACATCACTAAAACTGATTATCTGGTCATTATCACATTGCTCTTTGTGGGAGCTTGCTGTGCACAAATTGGCTGCCGCGTTTCCCACATTACAACAGCGACTACACTCCAAAAAGTAATTCATTGGCTGTAAAGCGCTTTGAGACGTCCGGTGGTCGTGAAAGGTGCTATATAAATGCAAGTCTTTCTTTTATATTTTTTATCAACTCTGAAACTCGAGGCATAATTAGGTAGTCTTTCAACATGCTGTGTAGCTGAAACAACACAGTCGGCAGTTTAACTTTGTCTGGCGAGTGAGGAACATTGAGCCAATTGATGGGCTCTGCCGACTATCTCTCTGGAGAAAATAAACGCAGATTGCACTGAGACCGCTTCCATGTTCCCTTTTATCATAATTGAAAAGAGAAGGCTGAGGGGTGACCTAATAGCAATGTTTAACATTATGAAAGGTTTTGATAGAGTGGATACAGAGAGAATGTTTCCGCTTGTGGGGAAGAGCATAACTAGAGGCCATCAATATAAGATAGTCACCCAGAAATCCAATGGGGAATTCAGGAGAAACTTCTTTACCCAGAGAGTGGTGAGAATGTGGAACTCGCTGCCACAGGGAGGGGTTGAGGGGAATAGTATCGATGTATTTAAGGGGAGGCTGGACAAGCGTATGGGGGAGAAGCGAATAGAGGGTTATGCTGATAGATTTAGATGAGGAAAGACTGGAGGAGGCTCGAGTGGAGCACAAACGCCGGCATGGACTGGTTGGGCCCAATGGCCTGTTTTTGGGCCGTATATCCTCATCATCATCATCGGCAGTCCCCTGGAATCGAGGAAGACTTGCTTCCACTCTTAACATGAGTCCTTAGGTGGCTGAACAGTGCAATACGAGAACCACAGTCCCTGTCACAGGTGGGACAGATAGTCGTTGAGGGAAGGGGTGGGTGGGGAGTCTGGTTTGCCGCACACTCTTTCCGCTGCCTCCGCTTGATTTCTGCATGCTCTCGGCGATGAGACTCGAGGTGCTTAGAGCCCTCCCAGATGCACTTCCTCCACTTAAGGCGGTCTTTGGCCAGGGACTCCCAGGTGTCGTTGGGGATGTTGCACTTTATCAAGGAGGCTTTCAGGGTGTCCTTGAAACGTTTCCTCTGCCCACCTTTGGCTCATTTGCCGTGAAGGAGTTCCGAGTAGAGCGCTTGCTTTGGGAATCTCGTGTCGGGCATGCGGACAATGTGGCCCTGCCCAGCGGAGCTGATCAGGTGTGGTCAGTGCTTCGATGCTGGGGATGTTGGCCTGGTCGAGGACGCTAATGTTGATGCGTCTGTCCTCCCAGGGGATTTGTAGGATCTTGCAGAGACATCGTTGGTGATATTTCTCCAGCGACTTGAGGTGTCTACTGTACATGGTCCACGTCTCTGAGCCATACAGGAGGGTGAGTATTGCTACTGCCCTGCAGACCATGAGCTTGGTGGTAGATTTGAGGGCCTGGTCTCCAAACACTCTTTTCCTCAGGCGGCCGAAGGCTGCACTGGCGCACTGGAGGCGGTGTTGGATCTCGTATATCCTCTGATACTTAAGACTAAATAATGTGTTCATGTGTTTTTCTTTATTGTTTCTCCATTATATAAGCAGCAAGCATTTCCGTGGCGTAATTGTAAGTATTTTCTTCAGTTGAGTGAAGACTGCGCTGATACTATCAGCACAGTGTGAAGTTACCGGTAATGGGTCTTTCATTGTTTTTTGGTTTATTCCTTGTTATTAAAAAGTAATTTTCTTCTCTTCTTTACATCTCTTCTCTCCTCTGCACAACACCCCATTCCCCCATTGAGAAGGTAGTCATACTGACATACCGACACTTGGTTTTGCATCGCACAGTGCCGCCATAGGGGAGGAAATGCATTTGGGTAGGGCTAACAAATCTAGACTTGCATTTATATAGTGCCTTTCACAACCACCGGACGTCTCAAAACACTTTGCAGCCAATGAAGTACCTTTGGAGTGTGGTCACTGTTGTAATGTGGGAAACGCGGCAGCCAAGCTCCCACAAACAGCAACGTGATAATGACCAGATAATCTGTTGATTGAGGGATAACTATTGACCAGGACACCGGGAATAACTCCCCTGCTCTTCTTCGAAATAGTGCCTCAGGATTTTTTACATCCACCTGAGAGAGCAGACAAGACCTCGGTTTAATGTCTCATCTGAAAGTCAGCACTGGCCTTGATTGTTGTGTTCAAATCCCTGATGTAGGAATTGAACCCACAATCTTCTGACTCAGAAGCAAATGTGCTACCCACTGAGCCACAGCTGACACAAGAAGCCGGGAAATAAAAAATAAATGGTAGAATACTGAGAAGTGTAGACGAACAGAGGGACCTGGGAGTGCATGTCCACAGATCCCTGAAGGTAGCAGGACAGGTAGATAAGGTGGTTAAGAAGGCATATGGGATACTTGCCTTTATTAGTCGAGGCATAGAATACAAGAGCAGGGAGGTTATGCTTGAAATGTACAAAACACTAGTTAGGCCACAGCTGGAGTACTGCGTGCAGATCTGGTTACCGCAATACAGGAAAGATATCCAGAGAGGGTGCAGAGGAGATTTACCAGGATGTTGCCATGATTGGAGAATTTTAGCTCAAAGTAAAGATTGGATAGGAGCAGGAGTCGCCCATATGGCCCCACGAGCCTGCTCCACCATTCAATAAGATCATGGCTGATCTGATCATGGGCTCAGCTCCACTTCCCTGCCCGCTCCACATAACCCTTGACTCCCTTGGCGTTCAAATATCTGTCTATCTCCACCTTAAATATATTCAACGACCCAGCTTCCACAGCTCTCTGGGGCAGAGAATTCCACAGATTCACGACCCTCTAAGAGAAGAAATTTCTCCTTGTCTCAGTTTTAAACGGACGGCCCTTTATTCTGAAACTATGCCCCCTAGTTCTAGATTCCCCCATAAGGGGAAACATCCTCTCTGCATCTCCCCTGTCGAGCCCCCTTCAGAATTTTATATGTTTCAATAAGATCACCTCTCATTCTTCTAAACTCCAAAGGATATAGGCTCAACCTGCTCAACCTTTCTTCATAAGACAACCCTGTCAACTCAGGAATCAACCTCGGGAACCTATTCTAAACTGCCTCCAATGCAAGTATATCCCTCCTTAAATAAGGAGACCAAAACTGTATGCAGTACTCCAGGTGTGGTCTCACCAATACCCTGTACAGTTGGAGCAGGACTTCTCTGCTTTTATAGCACATTAGACCACAGGCCGTGACATGGACATTGCATTTTGCAGTTATTAATATGATTTATGTAACACGATGTAGGTAACATGCGCATATTTATTAACTGCCCATTTTTTACGGTTTCGAACTGATGCATTTTTGGTTTGCTGAAATTATTTTGTGCTTATATATTTCTTCAAATACGTAACCAAAATTAGGTGCAGGAAGATAAGTTCTGAACAAGGTTCAGGTCATTACCATAACGACTAACTTCAACCAGCAACAACTTATAGCACCTTTAATGTAGTAAAACGTCCCAATGTGCTTCACAGGAGTGTTATCAAACAAAATTTGACACTGAGCCACATAAGGAGAAATTAGGGAGTATCTTCACCACACACCACCAAGCTCATGGTCTACAGGGCTGTAGTGATACCCGCCCTCCTGTACGGCTCAGAGACATGGACCATGTACAGTAGACACCTCAAGTCGCTGGAGAAATACCACCAGCGATGTCTCCGCAAGATCCTACAAATCCCCTGGGAGGACAGACGCACCAACGTTAGCGTCCTCGACCAGGCCAACATCCCCGGCATTGAAGCACTGACCACACTCGATCAGCTCTGCTGGGCGGGCCACATTGTCCGCATGCCCGACACACGACTCCCAAAGCAAGCGCTCTACTCGGAACTCCTTCACGGCAAACGAGCCAAAGGTGGGCAGAGGAAACGTTACAAGGACACCCTCAAAGCCTCCCTGATAAAGTGCAACATCCCCACTGACACCTGTGAGTCCCTGGCCAAAGACCGCTCTAAGTGGAGGAAGTGCATCCGGGAGAGCGCTGAGCACCTCGAGTCTTGTCGCCGAGAGCGTGCAGAAATCAAGCGCAGGCAGCGGAAGGAGCGTGCGGCAAACCAGTCCCACCCAACCTTTCCCTCAACCACTGTCTGTCCCAACTGTGACAGGGACTGTGGCTCTCGTATTGGACTGTTCAGTCACCTGAGAACTCACTTTAAGACTGGAAGCAAGTCTTCCTCGATTCCGAGGGACTGGCTATGATGAAGATGATGATAATGCAGCAGTTCAAGAAGGCGGCTCACCACCACCTTCTCGAGGGCAATTAGGGATGGGCAATAAATGCCGGCCTAGCCGGCATCCCAGGAACGAATAAAAAAAATGACCAGAAGCTTGGTCAATGAGCTGAGTAATTAACAATTCCCCTCATCTCTCCCCTGACTTTTTTGCTAATTGAATCTCCCCTGAACCTTCTCTGCTCCAAGGAAAACCATTCCAGCTTCTCTAATCTCGCCATATAACCAAAACCCCTCATCCCTGGTGTCATTGAGGTAAATCTATGGTAGCATAGTGGTTATGTTACTTGTAATCCTGAGGCTTGGAGTAATGATCCAGGGACGTGAGCTCAAATCCTGCAATGGCAGCTGGGTGAATTTAAGTTTAGTTAATTAAATAAATTTGGAATTAATAAAAGCTGGTACCATAGGGGCTCGCATTTGCAGTGGTTCACCCCTGGGGAGAACCGGGTCAGCGAGAAATTGCCACGCTGAGTTCCCCCGGTGGTTTCGAAGTCCCGCTGGGGAGCGGACCGGCCAGCGTGCAACGTCCACAGGTCACCCTGGTGCCATCTTTGGCTCAGCCGTGACCCGTAACCTTCAGGGTTGCTGACCGAGGGCCGAGCGGCTCTTTGTCGGCCGGCGCGGACACGATGGGTCGAAATGGCCTCCTTCTGCGCTGTACATTTCTATGTTTCTATGTTTCTAAGTAAGTTGAAAAGAAATCGCCCACGAGGATCAGCGAGGCGGGGCGGTGGGTGAGTAGGTCTGCAAGAAAAGGGGTAAGTGATTGGTTTTTGACTCATTATTTTAAAATTCTCTTGTAGTGATTTAAGTGAAAAGGGTCCTGAGAATATTTTTTATGATTTTTTTTTTATTTTATGATTTTTGAAAAAATATTTTTTGTGTTTTTCTCCTTCAACCCGCAGCCTCGGGGTAAATTTTTAGTAAATTTATTAATTTATTACTTTATTAATTAACGCCCATTTTCTTAAAGAACCGCCCAGTCAGCCCAAGAGTCCATTTTTATCACCGAGATTTGGGGTGCAACACGCATTTTATTCTCTGGCTGGATTTTTTTCTCTTTTGGGGAGGAAGAATTTTTCGACGGCGATAATTTAGGGGATCTTAACGTTATTTTGGACGACAATCGGGCACTGGTGGGTTGTTAGGAAATTCTAGCCCCATGAAACTGCTGGATTGTCATAAAAACCCATCTGGTTCACTGATGTCCTTTAGGGAAGGAAATCTGCTGCCCTTACCCGGTCTGGCCGATATGTGACTCCAGACCCACAGCAATGTGGTTGACTCTTAACTGCCCTCTGAAATGGCCCAGCGAGACACTCGGTTGTACCAATCCGCTGTGGCACTGTGGGAGCACCTTCACCACACGGACTGCAGCAGTTCAAGAAGGCGGCTCACCACCACCTTCTCCAGGCCAATCAGGGATGAGCAATGAAGGCTGGACCTTGCCAGCGATGCCCACATCCCGTGAATGAATAAATAAAATTAAAAAAATCTCCTCTGCACCCTCTCCAAGGCCTTGCGAAAGCGGTCGTTTTTCTGCTCCCACATCTTTCCCTTTAATGGGAAACTAGAACTTGGGGAGACTAGAACTAGGGGGCACAGCCTCAAAATACGGGGGAGCCAATTTAAAACTGAGTTGAGAAGGAATTTCTTCTCCCAGAGGGTTGTGAATCTGTGGAATTCTCTGCCTAAGGAAGCAGTTGAGGCTGGCTCATTGAATGTATTCAAGTCACAGATAGATAGATTTTTAACCAATAAGGGAATTAAGGGTTACGGGGAGTGGGTGGGTAAGTGGAGCTGAGTCCACGGCCAGATCAGCCATGATCTTGTTGAATGGCGGAGCAGGCTCGAGGGGCTAGATGGCCTACTCCTGTTCCTAATTCTTATGTTCTTATGTTAATGGCAAGCCCTTTCAGAGACATTGGGCCAGACTTTTCATGAAGGCCCTCGACGCCCGATTGACCGCTGAGAAGCATCGCTAACGCTCGGCAAAAAAAACGGGCCAGAATTTCCATTTTGAGGGTAAAGGTGCGTGGAACCGATCGCCCAGCGAGAAAAGTTGACGTTGCGCACTCATTCTCGGCGGGCTCTTGGCAGGTAAGTGGAAAGTCAGCCAAATGGGCGGACACTACCGGAATGGACGGTAAGTGCAAAGATTTAGGCCGAGGCTGCGGTTGGGCCGAGGGAGGGGGGGGAACCTTAAATAAAAAATGATCATTTAAAAAAAAATACATACAAAGCATTTCCAGGATATGTTTAGCCCGAATCGTCATGGTAACATTTAAAAAAATAACTAAAGAACCTTTAACTGACCTTTCTTTGCAGGGCCCCCCCACCTTACCGCCCGGTTTAAGCAGCTTTTACAGGGCGGGTCGCTCGGTGAACTGGACGCCGGCGGTTGAGGTCAAACTTACTGGACGCCGGTGGTTGTTCTCGGCATTGCACGCGGGCAGTTTGGTCCCATCGGGCCACTTCAGATGTGGCCGATACCAAGGGAAAAAACTTACGTGGAAACTTTCGCCGGGCAAAAAAACAGCTGCAACGCCGAGATAATCGCCGACAGTGAAGCCAAAAGTCTGACCCCTTGCCTTGCTGGATGTTACACTCTCGAGCCAAGTGTTGTACAGGTTCTGGGCAAGACCTTCTCTGGCTGAACTGGTACCATTGACCAGCTAAACCCCACTTATGCCAACCCCACAAGGTCAGGGCGTTAATTCCCTTTTTAAAAGAAAAATAAGTGAAATGGAAGAGAAAAATACGATTTGCTGTGACCCCTTAAGAGTTTTCAGATGACAATCAAGGTTTCTATCATTGAATGTCTGGCAAAGCATATTACAGTCAATGCATGATACAGATTATTACAGCGCGCAGTGAAAGGGATCAAAGGGAATATACAAGATTGCTCATGTCTGCGGATGTGCCGATGTTGTATAGTGCTGAGGCTCTGTACCATAGGTGTGGAATAAAGGCTTCATCTTCCCTTTGATTCTTCTCAAAAAATGAATTATTGATCTTGACTGGGCTGCCAAGATAAGGAGGGAGCCAAGGGTTGTGGACTGCAGGGAAATCAGAGGTTGAGCCTCATGGGATGAACTTTGGACTGTTTTTGGGCAACATGTTTTCTTTCAGGATCCAAAACATTCAAGACAATCATGGACTGACGCCCCTCCCTTCCCCCTCCCACCCACCCCCACCCCCCCCCACCCACGCCGCCCCCCCCAAGTGTGTTCACAATAAAAGAAAGGCTTGTATAGGATGACACAGGGTGTACGTCACAGAAACAGACCATTCGGCCCAACCAGTCCATGCCGGCGTTTATGCTCCACTCATAAGAACATAAGAAATAGGAACAGGAGTAGGCCATACGGCTCCTCGAGCCTGCTCCGCCATTCAAAAAGATCATGGCTGATCTGATCATGGACTCAGCTCCACTTCCCCGCCCGCTCCCCATAACCCCTTATTACCTGATCGTTTAAGAAACTGTCTATTTCTGTTTTAAATTTATTCAATGTCCCAGCTTCTACAGCTCTCTGAGGCAGTGAATTCCACAGATTCATAATCCTCTGAGAGAAGAAATTTCTCCTCATCTCTGTTTTAAATGGGCGGCCCCTTATTCTAAGATTATGCCCTCTAGTTCTAGTCTCCCCCATCAGTGGAAACATCCTCTTTGCATCTGTAATGTCTGTAAGCTTGTAATGTTCGTAGCCACACTGTGGATGTGGACGTATTGTGTACTGCAACTGCAGAGTTAATAATACACAGAACCAGGCAGATTCCGGAGGCTTCCAAGAGAGCTGCCTGCCATGTAGGAAACTGTGTGTGCTTGTGCTCTGTGAATATATCATATTTGGCGAAGAGATGGGAATTTTTCGGATGATTTAAAGCTTAAATTTTGTTGGTGAAGGTTTCTGTCTTTGGAAAAAAGCTACAAAATCCGAGGTGAAATACAGCACACGGTGTGAACAGCTAGAGATTAAAATGGCAGGTGTAATCGGACATTTGGGGGAATATAGACACGACTGGTTACGTTTTAAAGCATATGTGGATCGGCTAGAAATGTATTTCACTGCAAATAACATAATCGAAGTTCCAGATAATGCAGTCTAGAACCGGGCTGTGTTGGAACGTAAGAAAGCGATCTTCTTATCGGAGGCGGGTCCGGCATTGTATGAAACCCTTGTAAATCTGCTTGTGCCTGACGAGCCAAAAGACACGACGCTTAAAGAGATTTTAACGAAGCTGGAGCAGCACTATAAGCCCAAACCATTAGAAATTGCTGAAAGATATCGTTTCGGGATTCTGAATCAAAAGGCTGATGTTGGTATCAGTGATTACATCGTAGCATTAAAAAAGCTATCGATGCACTGTAATTTTGGAAACTTTCAAAACCGAGCATTACGGGATCGTTTTGTTTGTGGGGTGAAAAATGATGCGATCAGAAGGAAGTTATTGACGATGGATGACTTGACTTTTGAGATTGCTTGTCAGACAGCGAGGTCGATGGGCATGGCCGAACAATATTCCCGAGAATTAAATAATGATTACGGTCGTCAGTCAACCGAGGTAAATCACCTGCAGGATCAAAGTAAAAGACGGTATGGGCCCAAAGTCTCAGAAACTGGAAATTCTAACAGAGCGTCGAAGTCGTGCTATAGGTGCCTGGGACAACACATTGCTCAAAGTTGTCCATACGTGAAGGCAGAGTCTTTCTTCTGCAGAAAGACTGGGCATCTTGCGAAGGCATACCGATTGAAGGGTAAACCAGCTTTTAAAGCTATGAGTCCAGCATTCAAAGCTATGAGTAGAAATCCAAAGAGACTACATAGCATGGAAGAACAACAACAGGACGAGGATATGTTAGAGTTACACGTCATCAGGAGCACGAGGTTAACGGACGGCGATTTGGATAGCATCAAAATCCACATAGATGTTGCGGGATTCAAGTTACCAATGGAAATTGACACGGGTGCATCCGTGAGTGTAGTACCGGAGTCGCTGTATC
Source organism: Pristiophorus japonicus (assembly GCF_044704955.1). Classification (NCBI taxonomy): domain Eukaryota; kingdom Metazoa; phylum Chordata; class Chondrichthyes; family Pristiophoridae; genus Pristiophorus; species Pristiophorus japonicus. Next base: position 7,265,237 of record NC_091981.1, read on the forward strand.
TCGACAAATTGCGTGATTTCCAACTGGAGAAATCCAAGATCGAGTTGGGAGGCTAGGCGGGAGAGAAAATTCCTGTGGTAGGTCGTATCACCGTACCGGTGAAATATAAAGATCAATTTCAGAACTTGCCTCGAATAGTAGTGAAAGGAGACAAGTCTGACTTACTAGGAAGAAATTGGTTGAGCTCACTGAAGCTGGATTGGAGTAAGATTTTCTGTGTGGAAGTGAGATTTTCATCAAATGATGAGGTTATCAAGAAATATCCGAAGGTGTTCCGCGAAACGGGCAGTCCGATCCAAGGCTTCAATGCGAGTGTCAGGGTACAGAAGGACGCTAGATCGGTTTACTACAAGCCATGTTCTGTACCATATACACTCAAGGAGAAAGTTGAGCAAGAACTCAAAAGACTAGAGACTGAGAACATTATTTGTAAGATAGATCGATGTAATTGGGCTACACCCATTGTTGTTGTACCTAAGTTTGATGGTAAGGTAAGATTGTGTGGTGATTATAAAGTAACCGTAAACCAGGTTCTAGAGGGTAATGTCCCCAATACATTGCCGAATATAGAAGATTTGTTCACAACACTGACAGGTGGTCAGATCTTCTCAAAACTGGATCTTACGAATGCCTACTTACAGCTTGAACTAGATGAGGAGTCCAAGTCATGTTTGACTATAAATACTCATCTAGGCCTATATCAATGTAATAGGCTATCGTTTGGAGTGTCTTCTGCCCCTGCCATATAGCAAGGGGTGATGAACCAGATTTTGCAAGGTATTGAAGGGGTAGTATGTTATTACATACTAATTTCAGCACCAAATAGGCAAAGTCATAATAACATATTGAATGAAGTCCTCAAATGGCTAGAGAAGCATAGAGTACGAGTGTCTGCTCGTAAGTGTGAGTTATTTAAAAACTCAGTGGAGTATTTAGGGTACAAAGTAGACAAAGACCATGGGAAAACTGGATGCAATTAGAAATGCACCCACTCCCAGGAATGTCACTGAACTTCGTTCATTCTTGGGTCTTTTGAACTATTATGGGAAGTTCCTACCAAATTTGGCTATGGTATTACATCCACTGAATGAACTTATGAAAAAACAGATCTATTGGAAGTGGTCAAAAGAATGCGATACAGCATTCAAGGAGTGTAAAAGCAAATTGGTAGAGAGCACCATGTTAGTTCACTATGACATATCTAAGGAGATTAAGCTAGCATGTGATGCCTCTCCTTATGGAGTTGGAGCAGTGATCTCTCATGTATCACGTAGTGGGGAGGAGAGACCAATTGCTTTTGCTTCATGCACTCTCAGTGTCAGTGAGAGTAATTATGCGCAAATTGAAAGGGAAGCTTTGGCATTAATTTTTGGGGTCAAAAAGTTTCACAAATACTTGTATGGTCATAAGTTTACCATCGTTACGGACCAAAAGCCCCTAACAGCAATCCTCCATCCAAAGTCCCCAGTTCCAACATTAGCTGCAGCCCGAATGCTGAGATGGGCTTTGATGTTGTCAGCATATACATATGATATTGAATACAGATGATCAGCTGATCACAGTAATGCTGATGCAATGTCTAGATTGCCTTCCCCATCACAAGCTACATCCGATAGGGAAGAAGTGTTTTATTTTTCATACATTGATGAACTGCCAGTCACAGCTGAAGAGATTGGTAGGGCAACCAACCGTGACCCAGTGATGTCAAAGGTGTATGATTATATTGCAAATGGATGGCCAAACCAGGTAACAGACAAAGATACACATCCATTCTTCATTCGTAGGAATGAATTATCAGTCGATAAAGATTGTATCATGTGGGGTGCAAGAGTGGTTATACCAAATAAATTCAGGTCCAAATTATTAGGAGACCTGTACGTGGGAATGTGCTTGACCAAGAGTTTTGCACGCAGTTATTTATGGTGGCCAAGTCTTGATAAAGATATAGAGTACATCGTGACGCAGTGTATGACATGTCAATTGGTAAGTAAGCAACCACCACCAGTACCATTACAGCCATGGAAATGGCCTCCCAGGGTGTGGCAAAGGCTACATATTGATTTTGCTGAGTTAGAAGGACAACAATTGTTCATTGTGATTGATAGCCATTTGAAGTGGGTTGAGGTGTTTCCAATGTGGAAAATAACAATAAGTAAAACATTGGACATTTTACGAAAATTATTTTCTTCATTTGGGCTCCCTGAAGAGATTGTTTCAGATAATGGACCGCAATTTCGTTCAGAAGAATTTGCACAATTCACGAGCAAAAATGGTGTGAAACATACCAAGGTTCCACCATACCATCCTGCTTCGAATGGTGCAGCAGAGCGCACTGTACAAATTGTAAAATGTGCCCTCATAAAACAAATGTTAGCTTCAAATCCAAGGAAACGACAGTTGTCATTGGATCACAAATTGGCTAATTTTTTGATTACATATTGAAATATTCCTCATACAACTACTGGTAGAACACCAGCAGAGTTGTTTCTCAAACGACAGCCACGAACCAGATTCTCGTTGTTAAAACCAAATTTGGCACAATCCGTAGAAGAGACACAATTAAGACAGAAAGAAAATCATGATAGAGGTAGAGTAAAAGAGAGAAGTGTGAAATTAAACCAGAAGGTGAGAGTGAAGAACCATCACCATAAATGGTTAAAGTGGTTACCAGGAAGATTGGTGAAGATATGTGGTCCTCGCACATATTTGGTAAAGATGTTTGAGAATGGACAGGTTAGGTTTGTTCATATTGATCATATTTTACCTACAGACATGGAAGAAATTGAAGATGGGAATGATTCAATTATTTCTGACTCATCAGATAGTTTTGATACACCAGTAGAAAATCCTAAATCCAATGTACTGGAAACAAATCCAGGAGAGAATCAGAATGTTAGTCTGAGTCTGAGTCAGGAAAACAAAGAGCCTGAAGTTAGAGTGGGTTCAAATCAAGGAAATTCTGTGGAGGAAAACGTTCCTCAGGATGAGCCTCGAATGAGTGTGAAATCGACACCAGGTTTGGAAGGTTTTGTTCGAGATCAAAGGTATCCTCTTCGAAACAGAAAACAAGTGGTAAAGTTAAATTTGAAATGTAAATATGAAAAAAAAAGTTTATATCCTGTGTTATGTATAAACATGAAAGTTATGTATGATGTTTGTTCTAATAACTTCTTCATTAAGGAGGGAGAAGTGTAATGTCTGTAAGCTTGTAATGTTTGTAGTTCCACACTGTGGATGTGGACGTATTGTGTACTGCAACTGCAGTGTGAATAATAAACAGAACCAGGCAGATCCCGGAAGCTTCCGAGAGGGCTGCCTGCCATGTAGGAAGCTGTGTGTGCTTGTGCTCTGTGAATATATCACAGCATCCACCTTGTCAAGCCCCATCATAATCTTATATGTTTCGATAAGATCATCTCTTATTCTTCTGAATTCCAATGAGTAGAGGCCCAACCTACTCAACCTTTCCTCATAAGTCAATCCCCTCATCCCCAGAATCAACCTAGTGAACCTTCTCTGAACTGCCTCCAAAGCAAGTATATCCTTTCGTAAATATGGAAACCAAAACTGCACGCAGTATTCCAGGTGTGGCCTCACCAATATCTTATATAGCTGTAGCAAGACTTCCCTGCTTTTATACACCATCCCCTTTGCAATAAAGGTCAAGATACCATTGGCCTTCCTGATCACTTGCTGTACCTGCATACTATCCTTTTGTGTCTCATGCACAAGTACCCCTAGGTACCACTGTACTGAGGCACTTTGCAATCTTTCTCCAATTAAATAATAACTTGTTCTTTGATTTTTTTTCTGCCAAAGTGCATGACCTCACACTTTCCAACATGATACTCCATCTGCCAAATTTTTGCCCACTCACTTAGCCTGTCTATGTCCTTTTGCAGATTTTTTTATTCCTCCTCACACATTGCTTTTCCTCCCATCTTTGTATCGTCAGCAAACTTGGCTACATTACACTCAGTCCCTTCTTCCAAGTTGTTAATACAGGTTAGATGCAGGAAGAATGTTCCCAATGTTTGGGAAGTCCAGAACCAGAGGTCACAGTCTAAGGATAAGGGGTAAGCCATTTAGGACCGAGATGCGGAGGAACTTCTTCACCCAGAGAGTGGTGAACCTGTGGAATTCTCTACCACAGAAAGTTGTTGAGGCCAATTCACTAAATATATTCAAAAAGGAGTTAGATGAGGTCCTTACTACTAGGGGGATCAAGGGGTATGGCGAGAAAGCAGGAATGGGGTACTGAAGTTGAATGTTCAGCCATGAACTCATTGAATGGCGGTGAAGGCTAGAAGGGCCGAATGGCCTACTCCTGCACCTATTTTCTATGTTTCTATGTTTCTATGTAAATAGTTGGGGTCCCAGCACTGATCCCTGCAGCACCCCGCTAGTTAATGGTTGTGAACCAGACAATGAGCCATTTATCCTGACTCTCTGTTCTTTGTTAGTTAGCCAATCCTCTATCCATGCTAATATATTAACCCCAACTCCCACTCGAGCCTCCTCCTGTCTTTCCTCATCTAACCCCATCAGAATAACCCTCTATTCCCTCCTCCCTCATATGCTTGCCTAGCCTCCCCATAAATGTATCTATACTATTCGCTTCAACCACTCCCTGTGGCAGCGAGTTCCACATTCTCACCACTCTCTGGGCAAAGAAGTTTCTTCTGAATTCCCCATTGGATTTCTTGGCGACGATCTTATATTGATGGCCTCTAGTTATGCTCTTCCCCACAAGGGGAAACATTCTCTGTATCTACTCTATCATTGTTGCATTTATATAGCACCTTTCACGACCACCGGACGTCTCAAAGAGCTTTAAAGCCAATGAGATACTTTTTGAAGTGTAGTCACTGTTGTAATGTGGGAAACGCAGCAGCCAATTTGCGCACAGCAAGCTCCCACAAACAGCAATGTGATAATGACCAGATAATCTGTTTTCAGTGATGTTGATTGAGCGATAGGTTTTGATAAGGACACTGAGGATATCTCCCCTGCTCCTCTTTAACGTCCCCCTTAGAGAGCTGACGGGGCCTCGGTTTAATGTCTCATCCGAAAGATAGCACCTCCGACAGTGCAGCGTCCCTCAGCACTGCCTGTCCAACAGTGTAGCGTTCCCTCAGTACTGCCCCTCCGACAGTGCAACACTCCCTCAGTACTGCCCCTCCGACAGTGCAACACTCCCTCAGTACTGGCCCTCTGACAGTGCGGCACTCCCTCAGTACTGCCCCTCCGACAGTGCAACGTTCCCTCAGCACTGCCTCCCGACAGTGCGATGCTCCCTCAGCACTGCCCCCCCCCCAACAGTACAGTGCTCGCTCAGCACTGGCCCTCCGACAGTGTGGCGCCCCTTCAGTACTGCCCCTCCGACAGTGCGGCGCTCCCTCAGCACTGCCCCTCCGACAGTGCAGCACTCCCTCAGTACTGCCCCTCCGACAGTGCGGCGCTCCCTCAGCACTGCCCCTCCGACAGTGCGGCGCTCCCTCAGCACTGCCCCTCCGACAGTGCAGCACTCCCTCAGTACTACCCCTCCGACAGTGCAGCGCTCCCTCAGCACTGGCACTTGGGAGTGTCAGCCTAGATTTTTGTGCTCAAGTCTCTGGAGTTGGACTTGAACCCACAACCTGCTGACCCAGAGGCGAGATTCATGATCTGTCAAGGTGCAGCTTTGCAAATGCTCACCGTTCATCCAGAAACACCAGAGGACATTTTTCACAAGCGTACTTGCAATGGTGCTACACGTGTGACTTTAGGAGTTCTTATGCCAAGGTTCCAAATAATATCTGGTAAAATACTTTGGTGAGTGAGTTTAATTTGTACCATTCATGGCTCACTGGAATAATAAGTAATTTTTTTTTAAAGCCTTGATATTAGCAAACACCCTTAGCAATTTGCATCTCTGTAATGCTCCCTACATACAGAAAGACAGCTCAGACTATTTAACAGGATGGAGATAACAAAAAGGGCTGATGCATAAGCTGCCGCAATGAAGAACCAAAGGCAACACGAGAAAAATCCTTTTTACGCAGCGAGTGGTTAGGATCTGGAATGTGCTGCCTGAGAGGGTGGTGGAGGCAGACTCAATTGTGGCTTTCAAAGGGGAGTTGGATAAATACCTGAAGGAAAACATTTTTCAGGGCGACGGGGAAAGGGCGGGGGAGGGGGACTGGCTGAGGGGCTCTTGCAGAGAGCCGGCACGGGCTCGACGGGCCGAATGGCCTCCTTCCGTGCTGTAACCGTTCTGTGACTCGATGATTCTCGGTAGGAAATTATTGCACTAGGGTGAACAGACGTCCCTGTTTTCCGGGGTCGATCCGCGGATGATGTATTGTGTCTCCGGAAGGGTCCCCGGTTCATGAAACTCGTTCCCCGAATAGACGAGAGCCATAGTCATTGGATTACATGTGTATCATACCATTAGACGTAATCACAGTTTCAGGTCAATGGACTGAAGAGGGTTCTTGTATTATTTATAAAGGGTATCTGAATTTGCTTCGATAGAATGACGTCACCTCCGCGATAATTATATGCACATTTATTATGCAGTTGTAGTGTTGTTGTGCACATGGGCTACTGCGTACAGTTTTGGTCTCCGTATTTAAGGAAGGATATACTTGCCTTGTAGGCCGTTCAGAGAAGGTTCACTAGGTTGATTCTGGAGATGAGGGGGTTGGCTTATGAAGATAGGTTGAGTAGGTTGGGCCTATACTCATTGGAGTTCAGAAGAATGAGAGGTGATCTTATCGAAACATATAAGATAATGAGGGGGCTCGACAAGGTGGATGCAGAGAGGATATTTCCACTCATAGGGGAAACTAAAACTCGGGAACATAGTCTCAGAATAAGGGGCCGCCCATTTAAAACTGAGATGAGGAAGAATTTCTTCTCTCAGAGGGTTGTAAATCTGTGGAATTCTGTGCCCCAGAGAGCTGTGGAGGCTGGGTCATTGAATATATTTAAGGCGGAGATAGACAGATTTTTGAGCGGTAAGGGAATAAAGGGTTATGGGGAGCGGGCGGGGAAGTGGAGCTGAGTCCATGATCGGATCAGCCATGATCTTATTAAATGACGGAGCAGGCTTGAGGGGCCAGATGGCCTACTCCTGCTCCTATTTCTTATGTTCTTATGTCTACGTGCAACTGTTAAAATATAGGCTGCTAAAATGTTTTGCTTCGAGACACTGCAACCTATAGTTCCCGCCCTGACTATTTTGAAAGAGAGAAAAACTTGCATTTATATTGCGCCTTTCACGACCACCGGACGTCTCAAAGTGCTTTACAGCCAATGAGGTACTTTTGAAGTGTAGTCATTGTTGTAATGTAGGAAACACGGCAGCCAATCTGCGCACAGCAAGCTCCCACAAACAGCGACGTGATAATGACCAGATAATTGGTTTTTGTTATGTTGGTTTGTTGTGCTCCCACCCTGTGTGTCCCCCGGATTCAGTCTAGAAAATATGGTCACCCCATAATGTCATCTTCTTTTATTTTCATGGACGCTGTCAACTTTTAACTGGACAGAACACTGCAAACTCGGCAGAATTCAGGCACTGCTGAATGTACCTGGGTTCTGATGTACCTCGTATTAATGTCCAGTCATCACTACAACTCCAATGTAGGTGTCTCAAATACTGCTGCTGATTGGTTAAAGGTTGGATTGGTAAAAGGTCTAGCAGGCAAATGGTGCCTGGGACAGAAGGGGAGAGCCAAACAACATCAAAAACAACTTGTATTTATATAGCGCCTTTAACGTAGTAAAACGTCCCAAGGCGCTTCACAGGAGCATTATGAGATTAAAAATTTGACACCGATTCTCATAAGTAGAAATTAGGGCAGGTGACCAAAAGCTTGGTGAAAGAGGTAGGTTTTAAGGAGCGTCTTGAAGGAGGAAAGAGAGGTACAAAGGCGGAGAGGTTTAGGGAGGGAGTTCCAGAGCTTGGGGCCCAGGCAACAGAAGGCACGGCCGCCGATGGTTGAGTGATTATAATCAGGGATGTTCACGAGGGCAGAATTTGAGGAGCACAGATATCTCGGGGGGGGGGGGTTGTGGGGTTGGAGGAGATTACAGAGCTAGGGAGAGGGGCGAGGGCCATGGAGGGATTTGAAAATAAGGATGAAAATTTTGAAATCGAGGCGTTGTTTAACCGGGAGCCAATGTAGGTCAGCGAGCACAGAGGGTGATGGGTGAGCGGGACTTGGTGTGAGTTAGGACACGGGGCAGTGAGCACAGGGGGTGATGGGCGAGCGGGACTTGTTGCAAGTTAGGACATGGGGCAGCGAGCACAGAGGGTGATGGGTGAGCGGGACTTGTTACGAGTTAGAACATGGGGCAGCGAGCACAGGGGGTGATGGGTGAGCAGGACTTGGTGCGAGTTAGGACATGGGGCAGCGAGCACAGGGGTTGATGAGTGAGCGGGACTTGGTGCGAGTTAGGACATGGAGCAGCCGAGTTTTTGATCACCTCTAGTTTACGTAGGGTAGAATGTGGGAGGCCAGTCAGGAGCGCTTTGGAATGGTCAAGTCTAGATTTAACAAAGGCATGGATGAGGGCTTCAGCAGCAGATGAGCTGAGACAGGGGTGGAGATGGGCGATGTTATGGAGGTGGAAATAGGCGGTCTTAGTTATGCTGTGGGTATGCGGTTGAAAGCTCATTTCAGGGTCAAATGTTGGGAAACATAGAAACATAGAAAATAGGTGCAGGAGTAGGCCATTCGGCCCCTCGAGCCATTCAATAAGATCATGGCTGATCATTTACCTCAGTATCCCTTTCCTGCTTTCTCTCCATACCCCTTGATCCCTTTAGCCGCAAGGACCATATCTAACTCCCTCTTGAATATATCCAACGAACTGGCATCAACAATTCTCTGCGGCAGGGAATTCCACAGGTTAACAGCTCTCTGAGTGAAGAAGTTTCTCCTCATCTTAGTCCCAAATGGCCTACCCCTTATCCTTAGACTGTGTCCCCTGGTTCTGGACTTCCCCAACATCAGGAACATTCTTCCTGCAGGGGAAAAAATATCCTACAATGTATGTGTTGCACACAAGTCTGAACATGAGCGAGTACAGGGGGTTAGCAGGAGCGAGACACGGCCTTTAAGATATCATCAAACGGTATGTTTCCCGGTTCAGGAAGAAAAAAAAGAGACAACGGCTGTCCTCGATGTATCTCAGGTTCAAGGTGTGCAAAGGCAGAGAGACAACACAGCACATAGACCGAAGTCTTAACTCCTATCAGTGCCTCTGATCCAGATATAGATTTTTGGTAATACTAAATACATAACATTGAATGAGCGACTGAATTCAATCTAAAAACCATCCCTGGATGAATTAATTTGACTTGACTCATAGAATCATAGAACGGTTACAGCACGGAAGGAGGCCATTCGGCCCATAGAGCCCTTGCCGACTCTCAGTCAGTCCCACTCCCCCCGCCCTTTCCCCTTAGCCCTGCAATTTTTTCCTTCAGGTACTTACCCAATTCCCATTTGTGTCGCCTTTGGTTCTTTTGCCAATCACCTTAAATCTGTGTCCTCTGGTTCCCGACCCTTCCACCAATGGGAACAGTTTCTCTCTCTATCTACTCTGTCCAGACCCCTCATGATTTTGAACACCTCGATCAAATCTCCTCTCAACCTTCTCTGCTCCAAGGAGAACAACCCCAGCTTCTCCAGTCTATCTTTGATAGTCTACACTCTGCATCATCATACCTGTAAAACAATAGCTACTTGCCATTTCTTTGGCCCCATTTCACCCGGATCAACTCTCTCAGGTCTGTGAGTGTCAGTGAAGAGTTGAATTGTCGACTTGTGAAACGCTTGATCCTCAGGCACTGCTGTACACAGCTTACAATTTGCCACCCTGTCCTTCCGACACTGTTGAGACGTCTAATATTTCCCCACGTTTGCGACACATTCGCAAGCAAAAAACTCTAAAATAAACCCACACTTGTCAAAGAAAAATTATTAAACAAAACCGAGAGATTTGATCATTAGAATCACAGAATCATAGAATGCTTACAGCCCAGAAGGAGGCCATTCGGCCCGTTGAGCCCGTGCCGGCTCTCTGCAAGAGCACCTCAGCCAGTCCCACTCCCCCGCCCCTTCCCTGTAACCCTGCACATTTATTTCCTTCAGGTACTTACCCAATTCCCATTTGAAAGCCACGATTGAGTCTGCCTCCACCACCCTCTCAGGCAACGCATTCCAGATCCTAACCACTCGCTGCGTAAAAACGTTTTTCCTCATGTTGCCTTTGGTTCTTCTGCCAATCACCTTAAATCTGTGACCTCTGGTTCCTGACCCTTCCGACAATGGGTACAGTTTCTCTCTCTCTACTCTGTCCAGACCCCTCATGATTTTGAACACCTCGATCAAATCTGCTCTCAACCTTCTCTGCTCCAAGGAGAACAACCCCAGCTTCTCCAGTCTATCCACGTCACTGAAGTCTCTCATCCCTGGAACCATTCTCGTAAATCTTTTCTGCGCCCTCTCTAAGGCCTTCACATCCTTCCTAACGTGATGGAGTGGAGCTGGATCCGGCAGTGACTGACTGCTGCACTGTCAGAGCAACACGAGAGAAACAGTCGAAATCTTCTTCATTCTTCAAGAGACAAACTTCATTTCAATTCCAAGGCTCATCTATTTGAATAGTACATGGACCATGTACAGCAGACACCTTGAGTCGCTGGAAAAATACCACCAACGCTGTCTCCGCAAGATCCTACAAATCCCCTGGGAGGACAGATGCACCAACGTCAGTATCCTCGATCAGGCCAACAGCCCTAGCATCGAAGCACTGACCACACTCGACCAGCTCCGCTGGGCGGGCCACATTGTCTACATGCCCGACACGAGACTCCCAAAGTGATCACTCTACTTGGAACTCCTACACGGCAAGCGAGCCAAAGGTGGACAGAGGAAACGTTACAAGGACACCCTCAAAGCCTCACTGATAAAGTGCAACATCCCCACCGACACCTGGGAGTCCCTGGCCAAAGACCGCCCTAAGTGGAGGAAGTGCATCCGGGAGGGCGCTGAGCACCTCGAGTCTCATCCGAGAGCATGCAGAAACCAAGCGCAGGCAGCGGAAGGAGCGTGCGGCAAACCAGTCCCACCCTCCCTTTCCTTCAACCACTGTCTGTCCCACCTGTGACAGAGACTGTAATTTCCGTATTGGACTGTTCAGCCAGCTAAGGACTCATGTTAAGAGTGGAAGCAAGTCTTCCTCGATTCCGAGGGACTGCCTATGATGATATGATGATTTGAATAGTTAGCAAAATGATGGAACAGCATTTAAAACTAACAACTGTCTAACCTAAATGAAACATTCTGAAGAGCATTGCTCAGACATTAACAGTAATTTTCTTCCGGGAGCTAGTTGGTCTCCCTCTCTGGATTTCACAGCAAACTTCAGACAGCACAAAAGCCCACACCACATCATTCATGTGGCCGGGGCTTTTTATAAAATTTGTTTCTCTTGTAGTCCTACAATTACCAAGTGAAATAATTCCAGTCACACGTTCTCACAGTGAACTCTTTATCCAGCCGAGGACCACAGTAGTTGGCAAGGCACTGCCATTCTCAAAGGAAAGGGAAAATAACTAGAAAAAGTGGCCCTTTGGCTTCTGTGGCTGTCAGCTGCCTGGATCACGATGCATCATTTCTAGTCACCAACCTCACTCTGCAGAATTTCAGACATCCTGTGTTGCAGCAAGGGTGAATGCGTCTTCAAAGACACTGCCCCTTGCAATACAGCACCTCAAAGACGCGCCCAAGCCACATAATTGAAGTTCCCATTTTTTTTAAACTAAGAGTCAGGCAACAAGTGAGAGGACGTGACATCCATACTAAGAGCACGGGGACAAGCTCTCGACAGAAAAGTACAACGGGTGCTTGGTCGTGTTAATAAAATGAACAGCAGACAATTTAGCTCACAGTTTCCACCCTCAGTGCTGTGTGTAGTTAATACTGCAACGCACACACACACACATGTTTGCTTGGCTAAGTAGAAGGTGTTACTGCCAGAATAAAGTCATGAAACACAACCTTACCTCCAGCAGTCCTGCAGCAGTTGTCAGATTTCACACCTCCAGATCTTGCTGGCCGCTTCCTGTAGCGCAGTGAAGAAGCGATCTTCAGACAAGGGACAAGTTGCTTGAAGAGCTTGTTCCCCAAGGAGAAATTCGACAGGTAAGTGTCTCCCGCGATGCTCCCACACTCATTAGAGAAACTTTTCCTTTCCCTTTCCTGCGTGGTCTCTTCTGGCTGGGCTGAAGTCTTGCCTTCCCTGGTCAAAAAAATGTGTTCCTCTCTCCCCTCTCCTCTCCCACTGCCAGAGTCACTCTCTCTCTCTCTGTCTCTCCACCTCATGAATATTCTGACACAGGGAGGATAATGTGGTTCAAAGTGAATTGAATTCGCCAATTGGTGCCAAGAATTGCACCATCTCTCCCTAGGGGGGAGTTACCCGCATCTATAAACACACAGACACAGATACACACACACACACACACCACTCGCTGAATGCAATTACTCTGCAGATGACATCTCGCAGGTTGAGTGTTGGGACCAAGGGCAGAGGAGAATATTTGTGGAGACGGCGCAGGGATTGAATGCAGGCACTTCCCCCAGATCAGTAGGACAGGCAGGCTGGAAAAGGTTCCACTTTGCCTTGGCAAGCTCCGGCGTTAACCCTCTGCTCTGCTTTCCAGAGCCCAGATTCCATCGACTGAGACACACACATTATATATACATCCAGCCACCGAAAGCAGCACACTGCTGCTCACCCGGACTCCCAGCTCCAATGAATATTTCCTTTTGAGTTCATGAAGGATACGCCATGGCACGCATTGATTTCTGAATATTAAACACTGGCTTGGAGTTAGTTACAGTGTGTGTTTCACCAGTAGGTGTTGAAATTAAATTGCACCATCTATTCAGTTTATAACACGTCCTGCTAAAGTGCAACATCCTCACCGACACCTGGGAGTTCCTGGGCAAAGACCGCCCTAAGTAGAGGGAGAGCATCCGGGAGGGCGCTGAGCACCTCGAGTCTCGTCGCCGAGAGCATGCAGAAAGCAAGCGCAGGCAGCGGAAGGAGCGTGCGGCAAACCAGACTCCCCACCCACCCTTTCCCTCAACCACTGTCTCACCCACCTGCGACAGGGACTGTAATTCCCGTATTGGACTGTTCAGCCACCTGAGAACTCACTTTCAGAGTGGAAGCAAGTCTTCCTCGATTCCTGCTTATGATGATGAACTAAATAGCATAGAATTAATTTGAGTTTGTATTTTCTCTGCATTGGCCAGGAATTTTCATGGGGGCACATGAATAATTTCAGTTATGCTCAACGAGAGGTCTCTCACTCTTCTCCAATGAAATCTTCATTGAAATTCTCCCAAACGATTCAAACGGATTGGGTCTTCAAGCGCCACATCCCCAGACTCTCAGCAACTGCCCAGAGAGAAACAAAGTTAACATTTCAGGTCGGCAACCTTGTATATGCATCTTCACATTGCGTGTCAGCTGTGCCTCGGTGGGGAACACGCTTCTCTGAGTCAGGAGGTTCTGGGTTCAAGTCCCACTCCAGTCCAGGCTGACACTCCCCGTGCAGTGCTGAGGGAGTGCCTCACTGTCGGAGGGGCAGTGCTGAGGGAGTGCTGAGGGAGTGCCGCACTATCGGAGGGGCAGTGCTGAGGGGGCGCTGCACTGTCGGAGGGGCAGTACTGAGGGAGCGCTGCACTGTCGGAGGGGCAGTACTGAGGGAGTGCCGCACTGTCGGAGGGGCAGTACTGAGCGAGTGCTGCACTGTCAGAGGGGCAGTACTGAGAGAGCGTTGCACTGTCAGAGGGCAGTACTGAGAGGGCGCTGCAATGTCAGAGGGGCAGTACCGAGGGAGTACTGCACTGTCAGAGGGGCAGTACTGAGGGAGTGCTGCACTGTCGGAGGGGCAGTACTGAGCGAGTGCTGCACTGTCAGAGGGGCAGTACTGAGAGAGCGTTGCACTGTCAGAGGGGCAGTACCGAGGGAGTACTGCACTGTCAGAGGGGCAGTACTGAGGGAGTGCTGCACTGTCGGAGGGGCAGTACTGAGCGAGTGCTGCACTGTCAGAGGGGCAGTACTGAGAGAGCGTTGCACTGTCAGAGGGCAGTACTGAGAGAGCGCTGCACTGTCAGAGAGGCAGTACTGAGGGAGTGCTGCACTGTCGGAGGGGCAGTACTGAGGAAGTGCTGCACTGTCGGCGGAGGGGCAGTACTGAGGGAGTGCCGCACTGTCGGAGGGGCAGTACTGAGAGAGCGCCGCACTGTCGGAGGGGCAGTACTGAGGGAACGCTGCACTGACAGAGGTGCCAAGTTTCGGATGAGACGTTAAACCGAGGTCCCGTCTGCTCTCTCATGTGGACGTAAAAGATCCCATGACACCATTTGAAAGAAGAGCGGGGAGTTCGCCACAGTGTCCTGGCCAATATTGATCCCTTAATTAACATCGCTAAAACAAATGATCTAGTCATCAGCACATTGCTGTTTGTGGGAGAGCATAAGAATTTGGAGCAGGAGCAGGAGTCGGCCATTCGGCCCCTCGAGTCTGCTCTGCCATTCAATAAGATCATGGCTGATCTTCAACCTCAACTCCACTTTCCTGCACTATTCCCATATCCCTTGATTCCCTTAACATCCAAGACAGGGAGCTTGCTGTGTGCAAATTGGTTGCTGCATTTCCCACATTACAACAGTGACTACACTCCCAAAAATACTTTACTGGCTGTAAATTGCTTTGGGAAGTCTGGTGGTCGTGAAAGGCGCTATATAAATGCAAGTCTTTCTATTAAGGTTTCAATCACACAGCCGCCAATGCTTGTTGTTTATTGGCCAGGCATGGAGCGAGTGTGCATTGGGAGATCTGGGTCCTGATGTAAGCGGGTTGGGGTGGGGTGACGAGAGAACCTGCAGTTGGTTCTAACATTTATTGCTGTAGCTGCTGTTTTAGAAGGGCAATGCAAAAATGATTAAGCATTTGCCCCGCAATATCCCAACAGCAATCGCTGGGCTGATATCCTATCCAACTGTTACTATCTCTGTAACCTCCTCCAGCCCCACAATCCCCCGAGATGTCTGCGCTCCTCTAATTCTCATCTTCCTGAGCATCCCTGATTATAATCGCTCCACCATCGGTGGCCGTGCCTTCTGTTGCCTGGGCCCCAAAGCTCTGGAACTCCCTCCCTAAACCTCTCCACCTCTCTAACTCTCTTTCCACCTTCAAGACGCTCCTTAAAACCTACCTCTTTGACCAAGCTTTTGGTCACCTGCGCTAATTTCTACTTATGCGGCTCGGTGTTAAATGTTTTAGAGCATAATACTCCTGTGAAGCGCCTCGGGACGTTTCACTACGTTAAAGGTGCTATATAAATGCAAGTTGTTGTTGTTTTATTTGCCCACTGCGGGACATCGTACTGCCACAATTCAGCTGGGTCGATGAACTCCTCAGAATAACTATGCCATGTGTCCTGAGTCCGTACTGGGAATAGAGTCACTTATTTTGCCATTACTGGATATAACTTGGGAAAACATTCCTGGCTTACGATGCAGCACTGGGATTTTTATTACCAAACCCAACGAGAATAAAGACACAGAAAAAGTAAAATGCTTCTTTTAATAATGAATTTTACATTTTTAAAATATCCAACATTAATTAATATCTGAAGGTTTGAGACTCCACACTTGTAACAGTTAGTATTCAGTGCCAGAGAGGTTGATTGGTAGAAATGAACAGTTATCACGTGTCCTTACACTTGAAGTGACGAGACTTAACTTTCTGTGGCGGGTTTAAAGAAAGAATTGTATTTATATAGCGCATTTTACAACCACCAGACATCCCAAAGTGCTTTACAGCCAATGAAGTACTTTTTGGAGTGTAGTCACTGTTGTAATGAGGGACACGCGGCAGCCAATCTGCGCACAGCAAGCTCCCACACACAGCAACGTGATAATGACCAGACAATCTGGGTTTTTTTAATGTTGATTGAGGAATAAATATTGGTCCCAGGACACCGGGGATAACTCCCCTGCTCTTCTTTGAAATAGTGCCGTGGGATCATTTACGTCCACTTGAGAGAGCAGACGGGGCCTTGGTTTAACGTCTCATTCGAGAGACGGCACCTCCGACAGTGCGGCACCCTCTCTCTCAGTACTGCCCCTCCGACAGTGAAGCGCTCCCTCAGTACCGCCCCTCCGACAGTGAAGCACTCCCTCAGTACTGCCCCTCCAACAGTGCGGCACTCCCTCAGTACTGCCCCTCCGACAGTGCGGCGCTCCCTCAGCATTGCCCCTCCGACAGTGCAGCACTCCCTCAGTACAGCCCCTCCGACAGTGCGGCGCTCCCTCAGCATTGCCCCTCCGACAGTGCAGCACTCCCTCAGTACAGCACTGGGAGTGTCAGTCTAGATTTTTGTGCTCAGGTCTCTGGAGAGGGACCTGAACCGCCTGACTCAGAGGCGAGAGTGCCTCTGGCTTCGTTTAGTTCGTGACTACTGCACAAATACAGCCATTCAATGGTGAGCCAGATGGCGAGATGCTGACTCCGCAAAACCGACAGCAGAGCGGCACAACTCGGACAGCAACATTTGTATAACCCACATCTGCCCCTCGCCTGGCCTGTCATTGTCAGGTACGTCGTCAGAGAGCAGGAGGGAAATGTTGGCATTTGGGCATCACTGTGGCTCAGCGGGCAGCACACTCACCTCTGAGTCAGAAGGTTGTGGGTTCAAGTCTCACTCCAGGGACTTGAGCACGTCAATCTAGGCTGACACTCCCAGTGCAGTGCTGAGGGAGTGGTGTGGCGAATGAGGGTACGGGGCTCAGAAGAGCCGAGGGCCCAGGGGGCAGCACGGGCCCAGCCCACACTGTGCGATATGTGTGCGCACTAGGTCCGTGCAGCAGAGCTGGTCTCCATTCGTCCTGGTTAACCCTTGCCACTGGACCAAGACCTCGCTCTGTCAAGCCCGTGTGATGGTTGGTGTGCAACGGCCACCCCCTCAATGGGAGTTCAGGACTGGAACATCGGGTCCTTCATTGAAACATCTGCGAACCCATGTGGAAGCAAGTCATCCTCGTTCGAGGGACGGCCTATGATGATGATGATGACTGAGTGAGCGTTGCATTGTTGGAGGTGCCGTCTTTCGGATGAGACATTAAACCGAGACCCCATCAGCCCTCTTAGGTTGATGTTAAAGATACCACGGCCACTATTTCTAAGAAGAGCAGGGGAATTACAGAGCAGGTGGCCTGTGCAATATTTATCCCTCATAACAAATGAAATTGGCCATTATCACATTGCTGTTTGTGGGAGCTTGCTCTGCGCAAATTTGGCTGCTGCGTTTCCCACATTACAACAGTGACTACACTCCATTGGCTGTAAAGCACTTTGAGACATCCGGTGTTCATGAACGGCGCTATATAAATGCAAGTCTTTCTTTTTACTTCCGCACCTCCAGTTCAGAAGAGGAGTAACGGAGCTCTGAGAGTAGATCGCGCTCTCTGGGCAACCAGGGTAGAAAGTAGGTGAGAAAGAGACAGCTGGCCCATTCTCTGCCCCCTCCTCAAATGAAAAAGCACCAAGTTTTCCAAATTATTTCGAAGATAAAATTGAGAATAAAATTAATACCTACACCAGCACATTTAGTGAATGTCATATCTGTACAGCAACGCTCAAACTACCTGGGGCCAGAAGATGCACCAACTATGTTTTCTCATTTACAGTTCATTTTTGGGCTGACCTGAAGTAGGTTGTGAATGAACCATTGGTGTTAAAATCGGCCAGCGGTGAAAGCAAATGTTTGTGATTTCTCGTTACCTGACAAATAGATAGCGTCTATGTATTCAAATTTAAAATTCTCATCCTTGTTTTCAAAGCTCTGTAATCTCCTCCAGCCCCACAACCCCCTCCGAGATGTCTGCGCTCCTCTAATTCTGCCCTCTTGAGCATCCCTGATTATAATCGCTCCACCATCGGTGGCCGTGCCTTCTGTTGCCTGGGCCCCAAGCTCTGGAACTCCCTCCCTAAACCTCTCCGCCTCTCTACCTCTCTTTCCTCCCTCAAGACGCTCCTTAAAACCTGCCTCTTTGACCAAGCTTCTGGTCTCCTGACCTGATATCTCCTTATGCGGCTCGGTGTCAAATTTTGTCTGATAACGCTCCTGTGAAGCCCCATGGGACATTTTATTGCGTTAAAGGCGCTATATAAATGCAAGTTGTTGCTTCTTGTTCTGGTACTTTGCAGCGCGCAAATTAACTTACTTACTAAACAGTGACTACACTTCAGAGGTAATCCATCCATCATGAAACACTTTGGGATGTCTCAAGGACATAAACAGTGATACATAAATGTGAGCATTTTCCTACTACAGGTCGGTAGATTTATTGAAATATTCTCAATTCCAGCCTGAGCATTTAGCTTTGCAGCCAATTGATTTTGCTATTCCCACTTTATTGTTAATATATTACCGATTAGTTGTCTGATCACAGAGGTAGCTTTGCACGGACGTTGAAAAACCTACTCCGCTTAAAGAAAAATTTGTCTGTTTAGCGCCACCATTAGCGCCAGAGAGGGGCACTAACGGGGCGCTCAGCCCCTCCCACCCGAGCATCGCGCTGTCAGTTCCTGCCGTGCACTTCAGTGACGGTTTAGTGGCGGCGCTGACATATTGCGTTGCGCTCGCTAGCCCCGCACACTGGGTGACATCACCGAGTGCGCCACACCCCCGTAGTCCCGCGTTTGCTAAATTGGCTCTTTCGCCTGCGCTAGCGCCCGGCGCTGAGTCCGGCGAGGGCGAAAGCAGTCGGTCCGGCGACTATCCTGGGGCGATATCGCCCGCCGTGCATGGTAAGGGCCAAAATTTCACTTTTTCAACTGCTATTTATCTGGTGCAGCGGTGGGGAAGTGTGGGTGAAGGTTTAGTGACATTTTCACCAGGATTTGTTTTTTCATCTTCAGACGTTAGGATGCCGGCATCCCAGTGCCAAAGAATTGAGTCGGCCTCCTGCACGATCGCTCCGTTAGCGCCCGAGGAGCAGTGTGTAATGCTTCCTTTAGTGCTCCACTCTCCTCTTGGGGGCGATACAATCGAATATCCCACTTTGAGGCGGTAGACATCGCCTGGCGCTAAAGGTAAGAGTCCCGGCACCAAACTCCTTCACGGCAAGCGAGCCCCAGGTGGGCAGAGGAAACGTAACAGGGACACCCTCAAAGCCTCCCTGATAAAGTGCAACATCCCCACCGACACCTGGGAGTCCCTGGCCAAAGAGCGCCCTAAGTGGAGGAAGTGCATCCGGGAGGGCGCTGAGCAGCTCGAGTCTCGTCGCCGAGAGCATGCAGAAAACAAGCGCAGGCAGCGGAAGGAGCGTGCGGCAAACCAGACTCCCCACCCACCCTTTCCTTCAACCACTGTCTGTCCCACCTGTGACAGAGACTGTGGTTCTCGTATTGGACTGTTCAGCCACCTGAGAACTCACTTTTAAAGTGGAAGCAAGTCTTCCTCGATTCCGAGGGACTGCCAATGATGATGATGATGATGATGACTCCCCTTTTGGGGGCGATACAACTGAATATCCCAGTTTGAGGCGGTAGACATCGCCCGGCGCTAAAGGTAGCGTCCCGGCCTCCGTCACCACCTCAAAACGGGCGGTAACGAATTTCCAGTCCTCGCTCTCCTGGAACCCCTTTCCATGATCAGGCTGTTCCATTAAGCAGGAGAATCAGGTTTATGCACATTTTGCCCTTCCTGAATTGATTCAGTGTTTGTTCTCCCTTTAAATACTTTTAATTTAAATTGCGCAGGCTAATTATATTACCAGTCAAGCTGGCTGCGAGCAGTCACTGAGCCTAAAAAACGGAACAGATCTGAGTTAGCCGACATCTGAAATAACAAGCTGAGCAGCCTGGGTTAATGACTGGATCGTCACTGATAGTTAATTCAGCTCTCTCACTCAGTGTCAGGCTCAGTAGGCATTCACAGCAGGCTCTCTCAGATGTCACCCGTGCCTACTGTTTATCTCGCCACACCGCTTTGTGCTCATTAGGATGAGGGGTGAGAGGGGACTGTGGAATGGAACTTTTTCTTTGTTTTTTTCCCCTTTTCAAACAAACGATTCTGAGGTCGCGTGCAGCACTGCCACGCGAAGAGCGAACCTGCTCTGTGCCCAGCCACTCAATTTAAACCTAACCTCGGAACACCAGCCCGGCTGCACTAACGTGGCCTTTCTGTATCCTACACCAGCTACAACAAGAACATAAGAATTAGGAGCAGGAGTCGGCCATTCGGCCCCTCGAGCCTGCTCCGCCATTCAATAAGATCACGGCTGATCTTCGACCTCAACTCCACTTTCCCGCCCGATCCCCATAGCCCTCGATTCCTCGAGAGTCCAAAAATCTATCGATCTCAGCCTTGCATATACTCAACGATTCAGCATCCACAGCCCTCTGGGGCAGGGAATTCCGAAGATTCACCACCCTCTGAGTGAAGAAATTCCTCCTCATCTCAGTCCTAAATGGCCGACCCCTTATCCTGAGACTGTGACCCCCTGGTTCTAGACTCTCCAGCCCGGGGGAAACAACCTCTCAGCATCTATCCTGTCAATCCCCCTCAGAATCTTGTATGTTTCAATGAGATCACCTCTCATTCTTCTAAACTCCAGAGAGTATCGGCCCAATCTACTCAATCTCTCCTCATAGGACAACCCTCTCATCCTGGGGATCAATCTAGTGATCCTTCATTGCACCGTCTCCAAAGCAAGTATGTCCTTCCTCAGATAAGGAGACCAAATTGTGTTACCACATAGTGACATCACTAATATAAATTTATATCAAGTTATGGGCAGCTTTGTTCGATGAGCTTGCGCCCTCTAGAATTGGGTAGTGCAAGTGGTTTTGCCCTCGGTGGCTTTGAATCACCCCCCTTACAACAGTTCTAGGCCCGGGAATTATAATAGTGAACAGAATACTCAGTTATAGACAGATATTTCGGTCTCAACCATCACAATGCTTTTATTCAAGTGAAAGCACATACCTGCATCCAGTAAAACACACCTTGGTGGTGTAAAACAAATACAGTACAGTACACAACACTGGCCCATCTGAACAGGCCCCTAACACAAAGTACCCATGACTAAAACACCCCTGTTAGGCTCAATAGGGCACCACCGAATCTGTCCAACAGACTGTGTGTACGCCCTTAATCCGCGCAGAACCTCCCCACGAAACCCCTAAGGCTTGGTTGGGACACATGGCACCCCTTCACACTATGCGGTGGTCTAAAGGATGTGTGGGCTGGGATAATGCTCACCAGTTACCCCTCTGGCTTACTGGCTGCTTCTCCCGATGAGCGAGGCTCTCTTTGCTCGTTGATGTTGGTTTCTTCTCTCCGTCCCATACGGAGTGCTCGGTCCTTGATTGCATTGAACGAAGCAAGCAAGCGTAGCAGAGGAGAGAGCGGGAGAGGTGCCTGCAAACTGCCGTCTCTTATACCTGAAAAACGCTTGCTGAATCCTTGCGCCAAAAATCAGTCCTTTGCTTGAGCAATGACTCACATCTTCGGCCTGTGCCTTTGTTACCGGGCTGTTGCTGGGGATAAAGGCTCCAACGAGTTTGGGTGGCCGATAGCTTCCTTTATCCTGAGCTTCCCACACTCCGGGCTATATCATCGACCACTGATAGGTTCCCATTACATGACCAAAGGGTCCTCCATTTATCTGCAATGATGTTCCTGCTTTCAGCCATTGATCTATCCCAGACTATCTCCGTCCAACTGATGTGTATTCCTGTGGAACATGTAGGACTGAAATGAGGAGAAATTTTTTCGCTCAGAGGGTGGTGAACCTGTGGAGGCCAAGTCACTGAATATATTTAAGAGGGAGATAGATAGATTTGTAGAAATAAGAGGCATCAAGGGGTATGGGGAGAAAGTGGGAATATGGTGTTGAGATAGAGGATCAGCCATGATCATATTAAATGGCGGTACATACTCGAAGGGCCGAATGGCCTACTACTGCTCATATTTTCTATGTTTCTATGTCTGGGCCTGTCCCAGTCATGCTGCCAGCTCTTCTGCAGAAAATGAAACTTGGTAAAGCAATGTCCAAAACTTAAAGTCCAAAATCCTGAAGTCTGTGTCGAAGTTTACGCTGACGCATACAGTTGAGACGACACTAACCAGTTTCAGAGAAACATAGAAACATAGAAAATAGGTGCAGGAGTAGGCCATTCGGCCCTTCGAGCCTGCACCACCATTCAATATGATCATGGCTGATCATTTTTGCAACTTCAGTACCCCGTTCCTGCTTTCTCTCCATGCCCCTTGATCCCTTTAGCCATAAGGGCCACATCTAACTCCCTTTTGAATATATCTAACGAACTGGCCTCAACAACTTTCTGTGGTAGAGAATTCCACAGGTTCACAATTCTCTGAGTGAAGAAGTTTCTCCTCATCTCGGTCCTAAACGGCTTACCCCTTATCCTTAGACTGTGACCCTTGGTTCTGGACTTCCCCAATATCGGGAACATTCTTCCTGCATCTAACCTGTCCAATCCCGTCAGAATTTTATATGTTTCTATGAGATTCCCTCTCATTCTTCTAAACTCCAGTGAATATAAGTCTAGTCGAGCCAGTCTTTCTTCATATGTCAGTCCCGCCACCCCGGGAATCAGTCTGGTGAACCTTCGCTGCACTCCCTCAATCGCAAGAACGTCCTTCCTCAGATTAGGAGACCAAAACTCAGATAAGAAATTTACCGCCCGCAGAAAGAGGAGAATTTCATGCCATCAGCATGGGTCACGTACAAAGCGAGGCCCCAGAGTAGCCCATACAGGGTGCTGCCCTGCTGCTTGAGTCAATGCTCAGGTGTGTCAGCCGTGGCTCAGTAGGCAGCACCTTCGCCCTCTGCATCAGAACGTTGTGGGTTTAAGTCCCACTCCAGGGACTTGAATAGACGGCTCACCACTGCCACCTTCTCGAGGGCAATTAGGGATGGGCAGCAAATGCTGGACCTGGCCAGCGATGCCCACATCCCAGAAATGAATTTTAAACAAAAAATTATGGTATGGAGACATTGAGGAATCAGGAGCTGAGCTTCCCCATTCTTGTAGCCATGGAGATGATACGTCTGGTCCAGTTAAGCTTCTGGTCAATAGTGACGGCCCCTAGGATCGTAGCAGGTACACCAGTATGTTGGTTATGGTACTCGCTGGTATCTCAAAAGTTAGGCATTCACATCCCACCATAGCAAACTATGAAACTACACTTAAGTCATTTGCGAACGAGAAAAATAACAATAAAAGCAGTTGGGGTGTTGTAAATATATGAATCATAATACAGGTTGAACTTCCCTTATCCAGAACTCCCTTATCCGGAACCACCCCTCGTCCAGAACCATTTCCGGCCACCGGGTGGCGCATGTGCAGAACTCCGACATGAACAAATGGAAGTCCTTCCTCGCTGCCGACTCCCGCAATCGCTGGCCTGACAACGCGATTCACCTTCCCCCCGCCCCATGGTATCTCTGCCGCACTGCCAGTCCCAAGCCACTCAGCCCCAATATCCCCTTGCTCAAAACCTATACCATCCAATTTAACGTGACCACCCCTCGTCCGGAAAAATCCCTTATCCGGAAGAGACCAGGTCCCGAGGGTTCCGGATAAGGGAGGGTTAAACCTGTACTTGCTCAGTAACATTTTTTAGAAAGACATATTGTGTTGGGCAATAGCTCTTTAACTTCAGCCGAGGCTGAGGGGATTAAAATCTCAGACCGATGTGAAATTAGTATGGACGTTCTCAACCCAGATCCCAGTGGGTTAGCCGAGAACACACAAATTGGCATTGAATCGCCATTCCCTTTTAGACTTCTGAAGGCAAGATCCTCAGAGCTGCATTATGTAGTAATCTCCCTTGCTGGCTTCAACGCTTAATGCAATAAAATCAATCAGGGGCATGAAAAACTTGGAAGGACATTCTCGGGAGATTAATCGGCGTTGCGGTGGAGGCAGACAACGTTTCACAAAGCGCACCGATCCGTATGAACACCCCGCCATTGACATTTGTGACCTTTTTCACTTCTTCCCTCGTGGATCCCTGCGACTGTTCGTGTCAGCCGTGGCTCAGTGAGTAGCACACTCGCCTCTGAGTCAGGAGGTTGTGGGTTCAAAGTCCCACTCCAGGGACTTGAGCACATAAATCTAGACAGACACTCCCAGTGCAGTACTGAGGGAGTGCCGCACTGTCGGAGGGGCAGTACTGAGGGAGTGCCGCACTGTCGGAGGGGCAGTACTGACGGAGTGCCGCATTGTCGGAGGGGCAGTACTGAGAGAGCGCTGCACTGTCGGAGGGGCAGTTCTGAGGGAGCGCTGCACTGTCGGAGGGGCAGTACTGAGAGAGCGCTGCACTGTCGGAGGGGCAGTACTGAGGGAGTGCTGCACTATCGGAGGGGCAGTTCTGAGGGAGCGCTGCACTGTCGGAGGGGCAGTACTGAGGGAGTGCTGCACTATCGGAGGGGCAGTTCTGAGGGAGCGCTGCACTGTCGGAGGGGCAGTACTGAGGGAGTGTTGCACTATCGGAGGTGCTGTCTTTCATATTAGATGTCTTCTAACTTCCCTGTGAAGCGCCGTGGGATGTTTTATTATGTTAAAGGCGCTATATAAATATAAGTTGTTATTGAGATATTAAACCGAGGCCCCGTCTGCTCTCTCAGGTGGATATAAAATATCCCATGTTACTATTTCAAAGAAGAGCAGGGGAGTTATCTCCGGTGTCCTGGGCCAATATTCATCATCATAGGCAGTCCCTCGAAGTGAGGATGACTTGCTTCCACGCCAAAAAGGGATGATTTCACAGGTGTTTTAATGAAGGATCTAATATTCCGGATCCCGAACTACATCCTGAAGGGTGGAAGATGCCCTGTGCGTGGATTTTTTTAATGTGGGGTGGCCGTTGCACACCAGCCACCACACGGGCTTGACAGAGCTAGGTCTTGGTCCAGTGGCAAGGGTTAACCAGGACGATTGGAGACCAGCTCTGCTGCATGGACCTAGTGCGCTCACATATCGCACAGTTTGGGCTGGGCCCGTGCTGCCCCTGACCCCGAACTCACACCTGTCCTGGGCCCCAATACACAGCAGCAGACTGATGCTTCCCCAGGGGCTGGTGGTAGGCGGGGCAATGGGGGTTGTAAGGGGGTAAAGGAAATCAATAAAGTCAGCAGTGATTTAAGCCTGCCACATATCTTTGCAGATATCCAAGCAGCAGAAATGCAGCAGTCAATAAAGAGCTTCCTTCAACCTGACCATGCCGGTGAGGATGGAAGATCACAATATGTTTTTCCTTTTGATGCTGACTGACTTGCCGTGTATTTCCAGCATCTGCTGTTCTTATTGGCTTGGGAGCAGTTAACCAGAGTATTGCTTTCACTTTGCCATATGCTGTAACTCATTCGGTGTGAATGTATGCAAGATGCTACAAGTGGTAAGAATATTAGTTATCGACAAGTCCTTACAAAGACACACTGACGGACAGGAACACTAGTAGTTTCAAGAGTATCCAAGTGCACGTCATGACGTTTCATGGGCCATGCATGAAATCATATTAATATTCCCATTAATTTGCATACATCTCAGTTCACTGATACCAACATCTCTCAGCGTTCTAATTTACAATGTATCCACCTGTTATGTATGTAATAAGTCACTAGACTGAATACTAAAACTATCACAGGTTCAAACCTGGCTCTGCTTTATTAGGGCCCAAAGTGGTTACATTACATGAAGGTTGGCCTTTTATACCTGGGCCGTACACACGTGTGTATAGCCCAATGACCTGCAACAGTGGGGCCACCTGGTGGCTAGTAACCCCAAGCATACAATATCCCCCTTTAAGATATAAGCATCAGTCTTTTTACAAGTTAAGATGGTCCGGGGCTTTCCGCTCCCGAGTTGATCGTCTCAGTTCAACTCCAGCCTTGGGCGAGCGTTCTGAGTCTGTTGTGACTGGGGGCTGGGGCCGATCTGATGGGAGTGGCAATGACCATGCCAGGGATTGAAAGTCCAGATTCATTGATGACGGCGGAGTCCTCTGATGACTGAGGGTAGGTTGGTTGGTCACTGATTGTGTCTTCCTCAGACTGTTCCAGTTCATCCGTGTGCCACAGCTTTATCTGATCAACATGTTTCCTGCATGTTTGCCCATTCTTGAGCTTGACGATAAACACTCCGTTACCCTCCTTGGCTGTAACAGTACCGGCGATCCACTTGGGACCTTGACCATAATTTAGTACATACACAGGATTGTTAACAGAGATGTCACATGACACAGCAGCACCACTGATACCACTGCTGATTTTGACGTCTGTTTTCAACACTATCGTTCAAGTCAGGATGGTGAAAGAGAGTTTGGTCTTGAGACCTCTCTTCATCAATAGTTCAACAGGGGAGGCCCCGGTAAGTGTGTGGGGTCTTGTCCTATAACTAAGCAATGTGCATGACAAGCGAGTCTGTAGTGAACCTTGAGTTACACGTTTCATGCTCTGCTTGACCGTTTGAACAGCACGCTCTGCTTGACCATTGGATGTGGGTTTGAATGGTGCTGACCTCACATGTTTAATACCATTGAGTTTCATAAAACTCTAGACTTTTGGAGCAAGATTCATTGTCGCTCACAATTATGTCAGGCAGACCACGAGTGGCAAACACGACACGAAGGCTCTCAATGGTAGTTGTGGATGTACTGGATGACATGATTATACACTCTATCCACCTGGAATATGCATCCACCACAACTAAAAACATCTTTCCCAGGAAAGGACCTGCAAAGTCGATGTGAATCCTGGACCATGGTTTGGATGACAAATGCTATATATGTATACTATAGCTATATTCTCTGTGTAGTCACTGTATAGTTGGATAAGATGGAGACTTGTTTATCGGAGGTACCATCAACAAGGTTCACACTGTATACACTATGCTGGCACCACCAGAGGGTGCTACTGGTGGAGGCCCAGGGGTCACCTGTACACCACAGGTACCCAGGTATAAAAGGGAGTCCACCACGTGGTATCCTCATTCTGGAGTTATATTAAATGGACTAAGGTCACTACAGTTCAAGTGCAATACTTTGCCTCGTGGAGTCATTATCAGAGCATCTAAAGACATAACAACGATTGTAGCAAATACTGTGCACTGCTGCTTGTCCTACTGCGAGTATCATTTGTTAGTGGTATTGGTTTCATCATCATAGGCAGTCCCTCGGAATCGAGGAAGACTTGCTTCCACTCTAAAAGTGAGTTCTCAGGTGACTGAACAGTCCAATACGGGAATTACAGTCTCTGTCACAGGTGGGACAGATAGTGGTTGAGGGTAAGGGAGGTGGGGAGTCTGGTTTGCCGCACGCTCCTTCCGCTGCCTGCGCTTGGTTTCTGCATGCTCTCGGCGACGAGACTCGAGGTGCTCAGCGCCCTCCCGGATGCTCTTCCTCCACTTAGGGTGGTCTTTGGCCAGGGACTCCTAGGTGTCGGTGGGGATGTCGCACTTTATCAAGGAGGCTTTGAGGGTGCCCCTGTAATGTTTCCTCCGCACACCTGGGGCTCGTATGCCGTGTAGGAGTTCCGAGTAGAGCGCTTGCTTTGGGAGCCTTGTGTCGGGCATGCGGACAATGTGGCCCGCCCAACGGAGCTGATCGAGTGTGGTCAGTGCTTCAATGCTGGGGATGTTGGCCTGATTGAGGACGCTAACATTGGTCTTCTTTGATTCTTCTTTATT